>NC_134038.1:837850-1147850 GCF_965140245.1 Athene noctua
GGGCACCCCCCCCAAAAAAAAAAAAAAAAAAAAAAAAAAAAAAAAAAAAATCCTGTCCCTAACCCCCGTGTGTGTGTGTCCCCCCCCCCTTTCCATTCCGCTGCAAAATCCTCCTCAAGCAGCTCCCTGCAGGGGCGGGGGGGTGGCCCTGGGGGTGGGGGCATCCCGTGTGTGACCCCCCGAAAATATTGACACCCCCCCGGTTTTTTTGCCCCCCCGCAGGTGCCACCGCGTGCAGGAGTCCCTGCTCAGCTCCGCCAGCGGCTACAGCAACTACCGGGGGGTCCTCAACTGGTGTGTGGTCATGCTGGTGAGTCGCGAGAGTGCCCCCCCATATCGCGATAGTGTGTGTGTGCCCCCCCCCCCCCCATCGCCACAGAGCCCCCCGTATCGCCACAGACACTCCCACCCCCCCCCCCCAAAACCCCCTTCTCTGTCCCAACCCCGCGGTGATGCCAACACCCCCCCAAAGTGTTCATTAAATTAAATTAACGCGGGGGGGGGGGGGGGGCTCGGTGGCCACGTGGCCATCGCTGGCCCCTTTGGGTTTGCTGAGGGGGGGGGGTTTAAGCGCCCCCCCCCCGCCCTGCCCTGGCCCCGGGGGGGGGTTCGTGGCCACTGTGGCCACCGCGTGACTTGCCCCCCCCCCGCCCCGGTGCCGTAACCCTTGTGCTGGATTCGTGGCGCAAGAATCGCCCTGAGCTACCCCCGGGGGGGGGAAAAAAGGGGGGGGCTGCCCCCCCCCCAAACCACACCCCCCCCAATCGCCGCCTTCCTCCTCCTCCTCTTCCTCCAGGTGTTGAGCAACGCGCGGCTCTTCCTGGAAAACCTCATCAAGTGAGGGGGGGCCGGGGGGGCCCGGGGACACTGCGAGCCTGCCCCCCCTCACCCTGCCTGGGGGGGCCGCTGTCCCCGAAATGGGGTGGGGGGGGGGGGGTCGCTGTCCCCAAAGTTAGGGGGATTGTGGGGGGGGCGCTTTCCCCAACATGGGGTAGGGGGTGTCGGCGGGGGGGTGGGTGTCACTGTCCCCATAATTGAGTGGGGGGTGTCGGCGGGGGGGGCCACTGTCCCCCAAATTCGAGGGGGGGGTGTGTCACTGCCCATAAAATTGGGGAGAGGGTGTTGGGGGGGTCCTTGTCCCCAAAATAGGGGGGAGAGGGTGTTGGGGGGGTCATTGTCCCCAATATGGGGGTGTTGGGGGGGTCCCTGTCCCCAAAACAGGCGGGGGGGGGTCACTGCCCCTGTACGTGGCGGGGGGGGGGGGGCATGGGGGGGGGGGGGGGAATCATCAATCCCTGGGATCCCCCCGGGGGGGGGGGGGGGCTGTGGGCAGGGCCCATCCCCACGGCAAAACGCTGGCACCCACTGCCCCCCCCCCTTCCCCTAGCGGGTCCGGGGGGGCCCTTTTAGCTCCAGGAGGTGGTTACTGACACCCCCCCCTCTTTTTTTTTTTTTTTTTTTTTTTGCCCCCCCCCAGGTACGGGATCCTGGTGGACCCCATCCAGGTGGTTTCCTCTTCCTCAAAGACCCCTACAGTTGGCCCTCCCTCTGCTTAATTATCGGTGAGTGCCCCCCCCCTCGGCACCCCAAATCCGTGCGGGGGGGGGGGGGGGGGCTACAAAGACAAGCCCCCCCCTCCAAATAATTTTGCTTCCCCCCCCCCCCCGTAGTAGCCAACGTCTTCGCCGTGGTCGCCCTGGCCCTGGAGAGACGCCTGGCAGCGGTGAGCCCCGCCCCCCATCATACTTAGGGGGCGCTGGCAGCCCCCCCCTCATATTTAGCGGTGCCCCCCCCGTTTCTCAACGCCCCCCCCCGCCAGGGCTCCATTTCGGAGGGGGTGGGGGCCGCCCTGCACGCCCTGAACCTGGCGGCCGTGCTCTGCTTCCCCGCCGGCACCGTCCTCATCCTCACCTCCATCACCCCAGGTGAGGCCGGGGCACGCAAATTAAGGGGGGCGGGACATAAATTTGGGGCGGGGGGGAAGCAGAGACCCCTTTTGACCCCCCCCTTTTTTTTTTTACCCCACCAGTGGGGGCCGTCTTCACCCTGGGCGTCTACACCATCATCTTCCTCAAGCTCTTCTCCTTCAGGGACGTCAATAAATGGTGTCGGGAGTGGAGGGAGGCCAAAACGCCCCCCCCGGCCCCCGCGGATGCAGGTTTGGTGCTGGGGGGGGGCAGGGGGGGTCGCTTTTTTTGAGGGGGGGGGCGTTTCACAACTTTCTTCCCCCCCCTGACCTCAGGCGTCGGGAACGGCAACGGGGACGTGGGCAGAGCGGGGTCACCTACCCCACAACCTCACCTACCGCAGTGAGTGGGGGGCCGCGGGGGGGTGGTGGGGGGGATTTGGCTCCTTGTGGCCCCCCCACCAACACTGTGCCCCCCCCCCGCAGATCTCTACTACTTTCTCTTCGCGCCCACCCTCTGCTACGAGCTCAACTTCCCCCCGCTCCCCCCGCGTCCGCAAGCGCTTCCTGCTGCGGCGCCTCTTCGAGATGGTGAGGGGGGGGGGGGTCTGGGGGGGTCCCGGGGGGGTCTCGGGAGGGTCCTGAAGAGGGGGGGGCAGGTCTGGTGGTAAGCTGGCCTCTGCTTCTACAGAAAATGCGGGAAGAGGGGGGGGCCCTGAGACAGAGGGATGATGGGGGGGGGCTCGGGGGGGCCCTGAGGTGGGAAGGATGATGGGGGGGAGTTGAGGCAGGAGGGATGATGTGGGGGGAGGCTCGGGGGGGCCCTGAGGGGATGGGGGGGGCCGGGGGGGGGGTCCCCACTGCCGACTCCTTCGCTGCCTCTTGTCTTCCAGCTCTTCTTCATCCAGCTGCTGGTGGGGCTGATCCAGCAGGTACCGGGGGGGGCACGGGGGGGCTCTGCCGGCACAGGGAGCAGTGGGGGGGCTCCCCCCCCCCGGGCCGGGCTGCAGCCGTCTCTTCTCTTTCAGTGGATGGTGCCGACGATCCAGAACTCCATGAAGCCCTTTCGGGTGGGTGCGGGGGGGCCGGGGGGGGGCGGGGGCAGAGGATCCATCCCTCTCCCCCCCCCCCCCCCCCCCCAAAACCACTCCTTGTGTGGCCTCAGTGGGGCAGAGGCCGCCCCGCGCCCCCCTGCCCTGCGCCCCCCCTCCCTGTGGGTAGCGAGCCCCGCCTGCCCCCCCGCCTGCCCCCCCGCCCGCCCCCCCGCCTGCCCCCCCGCCCGCTCCCCGCCCGCAGGCAGGGGGTGACGGGCCGCCCCCCCCCCAGGACATGGATTATTCCCGGATCATCGAGCGGCTCCTGAAACTGGCTGTGAGTAACCACCCCCCCCAGTACCCCCCAGCTCCCCTCCTATGGGCCAGGGGATGGGGGGGGGACCCCCCAGAGCCCCCTCGGCCCCCCAACCCCCCCCCTCACCTCCCCACCCCCCCAGGTCCCCAACCACCTCATCTGGCTCATTTTTTTCTACTGGTTCTTCCACTCCTGCCTCAACGTGGTGGCCGAGGTGATGCAGTTCGGAGACCGGGAGTTTTACCGGGACTGGTGGTGAGCGGTATTTTTGGGGGGGGCGCCGCCTGTTTTGGGGGGGCCCTGGTATCGCCCCCTCCCGTCCCCAACCACCATTTTTCCCCCCGTTTCACCCCAGGAACTCGGAGTCGGTCACTTATTTCTGGCAGAACTGGAACATCCCCGTGCACAAGTGGTGTCTGCGGTAGGTGGGGGGGGGGGGGGGGCAGCGGGGGACTCTGTGTGTCCCCCCCAACTCTGTGACCCCCCCGCCACGTTTTGGGGGTGCTCCTGGCGGCGGGGGGGGGCTCTGCACTAACGGGGTGCTGCTCCCCAGCCACTTTTACAAGCCCATGCTGAAGCGGGGGGCCAGCAAGTGGACGGCCCAGACGGCCGTTTTCTTGGCCTCTGCCTTCTTCCACGAGGTCAGCGCTTCCTCCCCACTCCGGGGGGGCCCCAAAACCCTTCCTGGGGCCCCCCCAAACCCTTCCCGGCGTCCCAAGACCCCCCCATTTAGGGCTGACACCGTGTGTCCCCCCCCAGTACTTGGTGAGCGTCCCCCTGAAGATGTTCCGGCTCTGGGCGTTCATGGGGATGGCGGCTCAGGTAAGTCGGGGGGGGTTTGGGGGTACGGGGGGGGGATCTTGGGGTTCCCAAAAAGGGGTTTTTGACGCTGCCCCCCCTCGCAGATCCCACTGGCCTGGTTTGTCTCCAAATTCCTGCGGGGTAACTACGGCAACGCGGCCGTCTGGATGTCGCTGATCATCGGGCAGCCCATTGCCGTCCTCATGTACGTCCACGACTACTACGTGCTCAACTACGAGGGCAACCAGTGAGGGGGGGGCCCCCCAAAACGCCCCCCCCACACCGCCCCAACCCCTCCCGGTGCCAGCCCTGAGGGGGCCACCGGTAGCCGCAGGGAAGGGGCCGGTGGGACCCTCCTCGTCTATTGAATGTCGGATCAATGCAATAGCCCCCCCCCTTCCCGTCCCTGGGGGGGGTTTGGGGGCCCCCCCTCTCCTCCAGGGGGTCCCCCCCTTCCCCCGGGGCCGGCGTGGCCCCCGCTTTACGGCACTTTAAAGGACGGGCCTGGCCTGGGCCCGTCCCCTCCGTCCCCCCGTCACTTGCCCCGGCTGTGGCTCTGCTGGCCACGAGCCCCGGGCCCTGCCTGCTCCGGCCGGGGTGCAGGCAGCTGCCTGTACTGGGGGCTGCCAGACCTGCTCCCCCCCCACCTGGCTCTGGGCTCACTCAGCCACTTTTTAACCCTTTTGGATTGTATCTGTCAAATACCGAGTGATTAAAGTGTCTTTTTTTTTTTTTCTTTGGGTTTTTTCTCTGCCCCTGCCTGTACGCTGGGGGCAAGGGAGGGGGGAAACTTTCTGTCCCGGGGGGGGCTGGAAAAGCCAGTTTTGGGGATGGGGGGAGCAGTCTGTGCCCTTAAGATCAGCTTAGGGGTCCCCAGGGGTGCTGGGGAGCGGGGACACCCCCCCACCCCCTCCCGAGGGACCTTCCTGGGCACAAACAGCCCCGAGAGTCACCCCCGGGGCAGCATCACCCCCCGGGTCCCGTTACAGAATCTCTGGCTGGGCTGGGGGGAGACATTAAAGCCCATCCAGTGCCACCCCCTGCCCCGGGCAGGGCCACCTTCCCCCAGCCCAGGTTGCCCAAAGCCCCGTCCAACCTGGCCTTGAACCCTTCCAGGGAGGGGGCAGCCACAGCTTCTCTGGGCAGCCTGTGCCAGGGCCTCACCCCCTCACAGGGGAGAATTTCTGCCTCAGATCTGATCTAAATCTCCCCCCTGTCAGTTTAGACCCGCTACCCCTCGCCCTATCCTTCCCTGATGATCAAGAGTTTCCCCCCCCTTTCCCGCAGCCCCTTTCAGCCCTGGGGGGCCGCTCTAAGGTCTCCCCGGAGCTTCTCTCCCCAGCTGAACCCCCCAACTCTCCCAGCATCAAAAACGTTCAAATCTGTGAGACCAGCGCGAGGTTCCACCGTGCCCAAACTCCAGTTTGAATCTGAGCACGGAAACGCTGAAAACCTTTATAGAGATTGTCTGAGGCATTGACAAAACCCAATAAACCCCCCCCGGGAACTTCCCGGCCCCACCAGTGCCGGGAGCAGGATTAACCCCATGACATTCGCTCCTGCCCCAGCACTGAAGATGAACCAGACGCTCCTCAGGCCTCTCCCCCACCAGAGGGACTTTGTTTAAGCCTTGAAACCCAGGAATTAGAAAAATTTACCCGTTTCTTTCACCTTCCACCCTAAAGGTGAGACACGTTACCATCGAATCCCTGACTGGTTTAGACTGGGGGGGACATTAAAGCCCATCCAGTGCCACCCCCTGCCCCGGGCAGGGCCACCTTCCACTAGCCCAGGTTGCCCAAAGCCCCGTCCAACCTGGCCTTGAACCCTTCCAGGGAGGGGGCAGCCACAGCTTCTCTGGGCAGCCTGAGTCTCCCCCCCCCCCCCAGAATAATGTATCCTTTAGCTCGACCCCAAATCCCCCCTTTTTCAGGTTAGAACCATCACCCCCAATCAAGAGTCTGTGTCTGTCCTCCCCCCCCCCAACCTCCACCCCAAGAAGCAGCTGCCGCTCCCGCTGTCCTGTTAGGGACATAGAAAATAAATTTTATTATCCTTTTTTTTTGTTTTTTTTTTTTGTTTAGATTTCTACACTGTAGTTGCATCACTAACCATGATCCTGCGGAGCAGAACGCAGCTCGCTCCGGCCCCCGCCACAGACACCACAGAGATCAGCCTTGGTCCAGCGCCAGAGCGGGGGGAATTGGTGCTGCACAGAGAAAAAAAAAAAAAAAAAAAAAAAAGAAAAAAAAAAAAAGGAACCTCCAGGTTTTTGGTTGTTTTTTTTGTTTTGTTTTTTTTTTTCTGTACTCAACGGAAATAAAAATAAAATTCCAGAGTGCTGCCCCCCTCCCGCCCTTCTCCCAACCCTGTTTCAGGCTCCGGGCTGGGGGGGGTGGGAGGGCAGAAGGCTGGAGCTGGGGGGGGCTGGGGGGGCCGGCGGCGAGGCGAGGCGAGGTCAGGGCTGCGCGGTGGCCGCGGCGGGCACGGGCGAGCCCAGCGCGGCGACGGGCGACGCTGCCAGGCCGCCGACGGGCCCCTGGGACGCGGCCATCGAGGTAATACCTGCGCCAGAGAGAGCAGAGCGCCGCGTCGGGACAGCTCGGGGCTGGGGGGTTATTTTTTTTTTTACCCCCCCCCCCCCCGCCAGGTTTAGAACTCACCTGCCAACATTGTGGAGGAGCTGACGGGCGTGTTGGCGGCTGAAAGTCCCGCGGAGGGGCCGATTCTCGCCGGGTCTTTTGCGATGGGATCTGCAGGGAGGGCAACGGGTGTCAAACAGCCCCCCCGCCGCCCCCCGCCCCGCTGAGGCTGTGCTGAGCCCCCCCGGAGTGGCGTGTGGGGGCAGCCGGTGGGGCTGGGAGGAGAGCAGGAGGGCCGCGGGAGCGCCCCGAGGCGGGTCTGGGGGGCCGGGGGGGGGGTTCCGTACAGAAGTAGGGGTGCTCCATGGCGTCGCGGGCGGTGAGCCGCGTCTGGTGGTCGTAACGCAGCAGCTTGTCCAAAAAATCGAGCGCTTCCGTGCTGACGAGGTGCTGGTTCTCGCTGTGGACAAAACGCTCCCACCGCTTCCGCGAGTGTCTGCCAGGAGGAGGAGGAGGAGGAGGAGGAGGAGGAGGAAGAGCTGCGTCAGCCTCGCGCCCGGGCCCGGGGCAGCGCGCCCGGCCCGCGGCTCCGCACCCACCGGCCCAGGATGTCGTTGAAGCGCGGGTCCAGCTCGATGTTGTACTTGTCGATGTAATCGTACAGATCCTCCGTCCCCAGCACCTTGGCGATGCGCACCAGCTGCCGGGAGCAGGGAGGGAGGGGTGGGGGGGGGAGCAGCGATGCTGAGGGCGAGGGCAGAGCCGCAGCCAACGCCCCCCCCCCCCCCCAAACCCTGGGGAGGGTCCCCGAGCTGAGGGGTGAAGCATCCCCGGGGTGGAAGGAGAACTCGAGGCTCTTCCCCGGGGGGTTTCCCAGGGAGATGCCCCCCCCCACAGCCCCTGTTCCCCTCCTTGTGGATGAAGGGGGGGGGCAGGTTCTGGAGGGGTTTTAGGGGCCCCACGGCAGCCCCGCGGTAGCCAGCGCCCCACGGAGCCCAACCCAGGAGAGCCTGAAACGGGCGGGCAGGTTCCCAGTATGACCAGTGCTTTGCTCCCCAGCCCAGCCGCCCCCCCCAGTCAGCTGCCCGCTCACCCCAGAGCCCGGCATGGGGAGGGGACGGGGAGCCAAGACCCTGGTGTGGGGAGGGGACGGGCAGCTGAGACCTCAGGGTGGGGAGGGAGAGCCAAGAGCCTGTTGTGGGGAGGGGACAGAGGGGAGGGACCCCCAGAGCTGGGACCCTGGTGTGGGGAGGGGACACGGAGCAGGGCCCTGATGTGGAGAGGGAGGGCCGAGAGCCTGCTGTGGGGAGGGGGTGGGGAGCAGAGACACCGTTGTGGGGAGGGGACAGGGGGAAGAGACCCCGAGAGCCAGGACCCCCGTGTGGGGAGGGGACAGGGTGGGGAAGGGACGGGGAGCTGAGACCCTGGTGTGGGGAGGGAGAGCCGAGAGCCTGCGGTGGGGGGGGACAGAGGGGGGACACCCCGTGTGTGGTGGGGGGGGGACAGAGGGGGGACACCCCGTGTGTGGTGGGGGGGGGGACAGGGAGCAGAGACCCCGAGTCCTGGGGAGGGGACGAGGACCCCAGTGTGGGGAGGGGACCCACAGATGGAGAGCTGAGAGCCTGTGGTGGGGAGGGGGCAGAGCGCCCAGCGTTTGGGGGGGGACACGGGGGGAGCAGAGCCCCCGCGGCAGCGGGAGGGGGGCGCGGGGGGGCTCACTTGGTCGTAGTTGTCGTGGCCGTGGAAGAAGGGCTCTTTCCGGAAGATCATGCTGGCCAGCATGCAGCCCAAACTCCACATGTCCAGGCTGTAGTCGTACATCTGGGGACAACACGAGGCGGGGGGGGAGCGACAGGTGGAGGGGGGGGGGTCAGCAAAGGCCTTGGGGGGGGGGGGAAACACACCCCCATTCCCCCCCCGGGGGGGTTTAGAGCCGCATCCAGCAGCAACACTCGGCCCCGGGACCATCTCTGGGCACGGGGGAGCTCCCCAGGACCCTGCAATAAAAAGTTGGTGCAGGGTGTGGGGGGGGTAAGTTTGCATTTTTATTTTGGCCCCCCCGGGACGTACCTGATAATCCACCAGGAGCTCCGGGCCCTTGAAGTACCGCGAGGCCACGCGGACGTTGTACTCCTGCCCCGGGTGGTAGAACTCCGCCAGCCCCCAGTCGATGAGGCGCAGCTGGGGGGGGACACACACGCACACAAAACGTGGGGAGGGGGCGACCCCGCAGCCCCCCCCTCAAGCATCAGCTGTGCCCCGGGGGCTGCTCCTCATCCTCACGCCGCGGGGGGGGCGGCGACAGGAGCCTCTCGGGGGTGACGCTGTGCCCCCCCCCCAGCCCCTCAGCAGCCCCTCGAGGGGTTTTACCCCGGTTTTGTGGTTTTTTTTTTTTCCTTTTGGAGCCCCCGGGGACTCGCAGCCCCGCTGGCAGCGTCCTAAACTCTGCGGCCCGTCAGCAAACCGCTGCTAATTACTCTAATTACGGCTTCAAACCCACCGTATGCAAAACTACACCTTCTGCCGAGCCTCTAAGCCACGTCTCCCCGGTCGGTTTTGGGACAAAAACCTTATTAAAATCAAGATTTGGTGACATCTACCCGGCCCGAAGAGCCTCTCTGGAGGGTTTAATAATTCAGTTTTTTAGGCTCAGCTTGGGCAGGCGCAAGGAAACAGAGAGGGGGGGGACGGATTTTAAAGGTGCCCCAAAGAGTGTGGGGAAAGGGGGGGGGGGTGGCCCCTTTTCGTGCTGAAAACGGGGGCGTTCGGCAGCTTCGCCGGCGCCTTTTGAAGTGGTTTGTGGTTTTTTTTTTTTATTTGAGGTCCCAGCTGGGTGGAAAAAAAAAATAATCTAAAATTGGGTTTACAAGGCACAAGCAGGTGGGAAATAAAGGGAGGTTTTACTGGGCCCAGGTGCGGGTTTTATGGTCACCTGTGTTTAAAAAAGAAAAAAAAAAACCCAACAAAACCAGCGGGAAATTCAGCGCCGGGGCTGAGATCTGAGCGGGGCTCAACGGGCAGGACCCCCCCGCGGTGCTGGGGGGGTCGGTTCGGGGGTAAGTCGTTACCTTTCTGTGCTCGTGGTCGATCATGACGTTGTGGGGTTTGACGTCTCGGTGCATGACGCCCATGCTGTGACAATAATCCAGCGCCTGCGGAGGGAGGGGGGAGCCCTCAGGATTCCCCCCCCCTCCCCGGCCCTAAAACCACCGCCACGGTCACACCCTGCCCCCCCAAACGCTCTGGGGGCAACACCGACGCCGTCCCCGGGGGTCCCCGGGGCTCAGCCCCCCGACAGATCCTGCTGGTGTCCCGCACGCGCCCCCCAACCTTCCCAGGAGCAGATTTGGGCTCGCCCCCCCCCAGCCTAAAGCCCAGCCTAAACCCTAAGAGCCGGAGCGTGAGCGAGGAGGCCTGCACTGCCTCAGGGAGGGGGGGTCTGGCGACTTCACCCCACCCCGGCCTGGCCATCCCGGCCCCACCGGTGGCCTCCAACCAAGGCCGGCGGAGGCGGGGGCCACGCGAGGGGGTGGCGGGGAGGGAAAAAAAAAAAATAATCATTTTTTTGTTTCTCAAGGACACGGCGACCTCGTGCAGCGGCTGCCGAGCCTCCCCCGAGAAACCGCGGCTGGGCAACGGTCCAGCGGGGTTTAGTAGCCCACTCCCGCTCCTGCAGGTCAACTCCCGTCCCGGGGGGGCAGGTTTAAGCAGGGAGGGCTCTGCTGGAGCCAGGATTATCCTGGGGAGGGCGGATTTCCCAGGCGCCCCCTGAGCTCACCTTCAGGATTTCGTACATGTAGAATCGGATGTCGAAATCCGACAGCGTCTGGTACAATTGCTGGGAAAAACAAAAATCAAGAGGGGGGGGTGACGGGCCGGGGCCGGGGGGGCAGGACGGACCCTGCCCCGGCCACCACTCGCAGCCCGCGGTTGGGGGTTTAGGACAGGCTTTGTGGCCCCGGTTTCCCGCCGGGTGCAGGCGGCCCCCCCCCCCCGTTTTGGGCGCCCGGACCCCGCTGGGACCCCCCAGCCAGGCCTGGGGGAGGAGGACCCGGGGGAAGGGTCGGGGCTCGGGTGTAAACTCCTCGGTGAGAACCAGCCGGGAGCAGCCAGAGGCGAGGTTTGGCGACTCCCACGGCCTCCTTAAGCCTCCGCCTCAGCCCAGGCTCCCGGCGAGCGCGGCTCAGCTAATCCGAGCTTCTCGCCCGTGCGTGGGAGCCCGGGGGGGCCAAGGGCCGGAGCGGGGACAAGCCCCAGGGACGGCGCCGCGTTCCCTGAACGTCAAAATGGAAAAACCCGCCGGCGCCTCCACGCCTCGGAACGGGGGGCTTGTTCCCCCCCACGGCGTCAGAGGGACTCGGGGATCCCCCCCCCCCCCCAGATCCTCGGGTTTGGGGGTGGCTCACCTTGAAATCTGTGTTGTTGACGTGCTCAAAGACCAGGGCGGGCGTCCGGGACTGCGAGAAATGGGGGAAAAAGGGAGAAACTGGGGCTTCCTCGAGGCGGGGGGGGACGGGACGACAACACGCGACAGAGGGGCGGGCAGGCGGGCAGCTGGGTTTTGTAAGGCTTGGGTTTGCAGGGCCGGGGTTTGTGGGGCTGGGGTTTGTAAGGCTTGGTTTTGTAGGGCTTGGGATTTATAAGGCTTGGTTTTGTAGGGCCTGGGTTTGTAGGACTGGGTTTGGTAGGGCCGGGATTTGTAGGGCCGGGATTTGTAGGGCCTGGGTTTGTAGGACTGGGTTTTATAGGGCCAGGATTTGTAGGGCCGGGATTTGTAGGGCTTTAGGGCTAATTTTTGCCGGGCTCTCCCTGCCCCTTTCTCTTTGCCCCCCTCCTCCTCCTCCTCCTCCCAGTGAGACACTGAAGCTCCGGGCAGGACCCCCAGGGCCTGTGTTCAGGGAGACAGCACCCCCCCCCCATCCCTGACCCCCCCCAAATCCCCCCCCGAGACCAGGGCGGCCCTTTAGGCCCAAGTACCCCCCTCGCCAAGCCCTTGCACCCTCCCCCTCAGCACCCCCCACCGCTCCCCAAACCCCCCCAAGCCGGCGCCTGCGCCCTGGAACCCACCGTCCCCCTCTGACACCCGCCAGCAACCCGCCACCCCCCCAGGGAAGGGCCTGTCCCCAGGGCCCCCCACTCCCTCTTATCTCCCCACAAGCAGCCGCCGTTCGCCGCTGACAGAGGATTAAAACCGGGTCAGTGACAGCAGAGCCCGTCCTGAGCCACGACCCCGAGCCACGACCCCGAGCCACGACCCTGAGCCACGACCCCAAGCCATGACCCTGAGCCATGACCCTGAGCCATGACCCTGAGCCACGATCCCACTGGGATGGAAACCAGGGTGGAAAAGAGGAGCTGGGAGCTCCACCCGCCCCCCCGTGGGGCACAAAAACGGGAGAATTGTTGGGTTTGGGGAGGAGCAAAGGCAAAGCCGCGTTGGGTGGTTTGAGGGTGGCACGACCCTGATTTCCTCCCACTATCACAGAGCCCCAGACTGGTTTGGGTTGGGAGGGAGCTTAGAGCCCATCCAGTGCCACCCCCTGCCCCGGGCAGGGCCACCTTCCACCAGCCCAGGTTGCCCAAAGCCCCGTCCAACCTGGCCTTGAACCCTTCCAGGGAGGGGGCAGCCACAGCTTCTCTGGGCAGCCTGTGCCAGGGCCTCACCCCCTCACAGGGGAGAATTTCTGCCTTAGATCTCATCTAAATCTCCCCTCTCTCGGCTTAAAACCATTACCCCTCGTCCTATCCCTCCTCCCTGATGACGAGTCCCCCCCCCTTTCCCGCAGCCCCTTTCAGCCCTGGGGGGCCGCTCTAAGGTCTCCCCGGAGCCTTCTCTTCCCCAGCTGAACCCCCCAACTCCCCCAGCCTGTCCTCACAGGGGGGCTCCAGCCCCCCCAGCATCTCCGTGGCCTCCTCTGGACTCGTTCTAACAGTTCTAGATCCTTCTTGTGTTGGGGGGTCCAGAGCCAGACACAATATTCCATGTGGGGCTCACGAGGGCAGAGTAGAGGGAGAATCTGCTCCCTGGACCTCCTGGCCACACTTCTCTTGCTGCAGCCCAGAATCTGGATGGGATTTTGGGCTGCAAACACACACTGTTGGCTCACGTTGATCTTATCATCCACCAACACGCCCAAGTCCTTCTCCCCAGGACTGTTCTCAACCCCCTCATCGCCCGGCCTGTGTCTGTGCTCGGGATTGCACTGGCCCAGGTGCACGACCTTACGCTTGGCCTTGTTAAACTCCGTGAGGTTGGCCTGGGGTCACCTCTCCAGCCTGTGCAGGTCCCTCTGGCTGGCACATCCCTTCCCTCCAGCGTGTCAGCTGAACCACAGAACCCCAGAACCATCTGGGTTGGAAAAGCCCTTGAACTCCTCCGGCCCAACCCTGACCCTCCCCCTGACCGTTCCCAACTCCCCCAGATCCCTCAGCGCTGGCTCAGCCCGACTCTTCAACCCCTCCAGGGATCCCGGGGACTCCCCCCTGCCCTGGGCAGCCCATTCCAACGCCCAACAGCCCCTTCTGCACAGAAATCCTTCCTCAGAGCCAGCCTGACCCTGCCCTGGGCAGCTTGAGGCCATTCCCTCGGGGCCTGGCGCTGGGGCCTTGGCTCCAGAGACTCATCCCCCCTCTCTGCCCCCTCCTGGCAGGGAGTTGCAGAGGGCCAGGAGGTCTCCCCTCAGCCTCCTCTGCTCCAGACTGAACCCCCCCAGTTCCCCCAGCCGCTCCCCAGCAGACCTGTGCTCCAGACCCTGCCCCAGCTCCGTTGCCCTTCTCTGGCCACGCTCGAGTCATTCAATGGCCTTTTTGGGGTGAGGGGCCCAGAACTGAACCCCCTCAGCGAGGGGCGGCCTCCCCAGTGCCGAGCCCAGGGCTCAGACCCCTTCCCTGTCCCTGCTGGCCACGCCAGTGCTGACACAAGCCAGGATGCCGTTGCCCTCCTTGGCCCCTGGGCACACTCTGGCTCCTGTTGAACATGAACTGCCCCCACACTGTGGGTGTCACTGGCAAACTTGCTGTGGGTGCCTCCACCCCACTCTCCATACTGCCAACAAAAATATCAAACAGCACCGGTCCCGGTCCCGATCCTGGAGGGACCCCGCTTGGACACTGAATCGCTGACCACAACCCTTTGAGTGTGGCCTTGACTTTCACGTGGGTTCAGCCCCGTTGGCCACTGCCCAGCCTCCTCCTGGGCCTTCACAGGGGGTGGGAGCGTCACCCAGGGAGGACAAAACCACCCGCAGGTCGGGGGGAGGTTGAAAGGCCAAAAAAACCCAGCGGGAAGAAGCGTCCCTTGCTCCCAGCTCCTTTTTTGGGGAAACTGTTGGATCAAGCACAACTAGACCTTCCATTTCTACCCTTTCGCCTCTCCGTTCCTACCCCAGGGGCACAGAAACCTCCCCAGGGGCACAGAAACCTCCCCAGGAGAAAACTCTACCAGGGGCACGGAAACCTCCCCCGGGGGCACGGAAACCTCCGCCACGGGCACAAAAACCTCCCCAGGGGAAAACTCCCCCAGGGGCACAGAAACCTCCCTCAGCGGCACGGAAACCTCCTCCAGGGGCACGAAAACCTGCCCCAGAGGCATAGAAACCTCCCTCAGGGGCATGGAAACCTGCCCCAGGGGCACAGAAACCTCCCCCAGGGGCAAGGAAACCTCCCCCAGGGGCACGGAAACCTCCCCCAGGGGCACGGAAACCTCCCCCAGGGGCATGGAAACCTGCCCCAGGGGCACGGAAACCTCCTCCAGGCTCGTTTTGGCTGCTAGACCGATGCTGCACGGGCCAAGGGGTCGTCGGCGCCAGCTCGAGGAGCCTTTTTTCTGCCTTTTTTCTGCCGGGGTGGGGAAGGGCTCTGCAGGAATTCCCCCCGCCGGCGGCAGCGCAGCCCCTTCCCCTTCCTTACCACAGGGTCTTTCACTATGTCGAGCAGGCTGATGATATTGGGGCCCCCTCGGAGGTTCTCCAGGATTTTAATCTCGCGTTTGATCTTCTTCTTTTTCACAGGCTGATTAAAAAAGAGAAACAAAAGCCAGTTATGGGCCGGTGGGAGGCGAAGAGGCGCGCGGCTCTTCCGTCGTGCAAAGGAAACCGGCGCTCAGGGGACCTCTGAGACATTATTATTTTACTACAAAAAATGGTTTTCAAGAGCAAGCTTCGGGTTTTTTTTCAAGTCCCAGGCTTGACCAAACTGTCCCAGACAGCTCCTTCAAGTCAGACTTGACTAAAACTTGGGAAACACAGAGCCAAGGGAAGCGTAACTCGGTGGAATCTCCGTGACGCCTCGGTGCCCAGTTTGGGGAAATCCCCCCCCACACCGAGCGACTCTGGATGCTCGTTCTTGCCCTTGGAGCTGTTTTTTTGCCTCTCCATCAGGCCAGGCCAGACTCGGGGAAAATATATTACCGAGGACATTTCGCACGTTCTCACTCACGCCCCGTCCTTGAGCTTTTCTTAATGTGTATTTCTGTGGCGTGGCCTCGGTTCCTACGTCCCTTCCCGCTCACTGCTTCTCTCGCAAAGGCTTCAGATTGTCCCCATGCTTTAAAACTCATCTGTCCTACCAAGTTTTAATTACCCGTGGCTCGTTAACAGCACAGAAATTCGCTCCCCACCCCAGGCTGACAAGCCCCGCTGCTGCCGCCTCCCCGCTCCCACCGCTGGTTTGAGTTCCCCCCCCCCCCGCCTCAAAAGCTTAATTTGGTGAAAAATCTCCAGCAGCCAAGTCCGCTGGCGACTCAGCTTTGCTCAGGAAGGAAAAAAAAAACCCGCAGCAAGTTTTTGCCCCGGGGGAACCGATGTTTTCCTCAGCTCACCTGAGGATGAAGAGCGCGGAGAGCGCAGGGAGAGGCGCAGACGCGGAAGCGTCAGCGGAGGGACGGAGCGGTGAGGGACAAAAAACCAAACACTCACCTTGAGGATTTTGACCACCACCTTCTCGTTGTTGGTGATGTTGATGGCTTCGAAGACTTCGCTGTATTTGCCGCGGCCGAGTTTCCGCACGAGCTGGTAGTCATCTTGGTTGCTGTGAGAGAAAAAGGGAGAGAAAAAGAGAGATGAAGGGGTCGCGCGTGCCCGGCTCGGGACGATGTTTTTCCACCTTTCCCGGTTCTCAGTTACCGCGAGGAGGTGGGGGCTGCTCGCCCAAAGCTCCAGAGCCCGCCCGCGGTTTGCTCGGGGCAGAGACCGGCAAAATACCCACTGTCACACCCCCTCTAGGACCCCCCCTGATAGCGAGGCGGGAAGGAGCTCACGCACCCGGGATTCGTGAAAAGAAATTATTCCCTCCCAGAAATCGGAAGGAAATCAGCCAAGGATCTCGTGCACCCAAAGATTTGTAAAAAGAAAATTATTCCCCCCTAGAAATGGGAAGGAAACCAGTCAAGGATCTTGCGCACCACAGGATTTGTAAAAACAAATTATTCCCCTCCAGAAATGGGAAGGAAATCAGCCAAGGATCTCGTGCACCCGAGGACTTGTGGAAAGAAAATTATTCCCCCCCAGAAATTGGAAGGAAATCAGCCAAGGATCTCACGCACCCAAAGATTTGTAAAAAGAAAATTATTCCCTCCTAGAAATGGGAAGGAAACCAGCCAAGGATCTCTGCACCTGAAGATTTGTAAAAAGAAATTATTTCCTCCCAGAAATCAGAAGGAAACCAGCCAAGGCTCTTGCACACCTGGGATTTGTAAAAATAAATTATCCCCCCCCCCCGAAATGGGCCACCAGCCAACTCTCAGCCCTAAAACCTCCGCGTCTCTAAAGCCACCAAGGCCCAACCCCCGTCTCCCAGCAGAGTTCTCCGCCGAGGGGGGAGGCAGAGGGTCCCCCCGCCCCGCCGGGACTCCCTGGAATTCTGGGGGAATCAGGAATTCCCGGAGGCAATGTGGAGGGGGCGGCAGCACCCAGCGCCCGCGGCGGCCCTCGCCCTGCCCGCGGCAAACGCCGAGACAGGGAGCGCGGCCGGGAAAAGTCTGAACCGCCAGGATGGTCTGGGCGGGGGGCAAAAAATAAAATAAAATAAAACCCAAGCCAGGCTGCTGGCGGAAGAGGAGGAATCACCGTCCCGGCGAGGCTGAAGGCTCTGCCTGGCCCGGGGGATTTGGACGTGGATAAAACGCTTCTCGTTTCTAGGTCAGCGGGACCACGAGCGGGGTCGGGGCGGAGAGGAGAGGAGGGAAAGCCCCGGGGATGGCTCCTAACCCAACCCCAGCAGTAGCCCACGTGGCACGGGCGCAGCCTCCCGACGCTGCGGCCTCGGCTGTCAACATTTTTTTAAATTTTTATAGATTTTGAGCACAAGTGCCCAGCGAGGAGCTGGCTGCATCCCCCAGCGCCACCGGCGAAATCAAAGCTGGGCCCCTCGGCCCAGCCCGTGGCCAAGCCATAAAACAATCAACTGGCCGTCTCCGAGACTCCAGCCCTCGGGGGAAACCTGAAAAAAATAGTCACGAGACTTCCACCTCCGGCCTCTCAACCCCCTTTTGCTCTCCGATTCCCGCCACCGCTCCCCGTCACGTAAGAACCAAACCCTCGGCGCGACGCTTTAAGCTTCAAGCCAGGCCCACAGGTCTGGTTTAAAACACTTCACGGAGTTGCCGGCTCGAGCTGGGAGCCGGTCGTGCCTCGGGGGGGGGGGGGGTGTTTGGCGGCGGCGAGGGGCCCCCCCGCCCTCTCCCAGGCGTACCCCCATTCCACGACGTGCGACTCGTAGTCCCAGTACTCGCGGGGTCTCTGAGTGTTCACGTCCGCATAGACCCTGGCCCGACTCGGCACTGGCCCCGACATGCTTCCACCTCAATCACCCTAAAAATACAAACACACGTCAGTTGGGATGAGGCAACACTTGGGAGAGAAACAGAGGGGGAAAAAAACCCCAAAACCAACCAACAAACGGAGCTGCCGAGCGGAGAAGGGGGGCGCGGGGGGGCTGCGGAAAGCGAGGGCACGTGGAGCCGGCGCTTGGGGTGTCCGTCACCCAGCCCCCGGCCTCTCAGCCCCCCAAAACCTCTTGACCCTCCCCGGGGCTGTCGGAGCTTTAAAATGTAGAAACCTCCCCCCCGGCCCCCAACCCTGCGGCACCGCGAGCGCCCGCGACCCTCGGGCTGAGCCGCGGCGGCGGGGGGGACGGGAAAAAAAAAGAGACGCCGAGAGAAGAAAGAAAAATAAAGATGCGGCCCCGGGAAAGGGCCGCCGGGAGTTGCCCCTCGTCTCCCCAGGACTCGCACCAGCCGCCCCGTGGCTCTCCCCGGGGGGGGCAGAGCCCTCCTGTGCCCCCCGAGACGGGCGGGTCCTACGGTGAGACCCCGACCCACTGCACCGGCAGCTCTCCAGGAGCACGCTGGCCCTGGCGAGAGCACGAGCGAGCCCACTGGCCCTGGTGAGACTGTCTGTGAGCCCACTGGCCCCACCGAGACCACACACAAGCCCACCAGCCCTGGCGACACCGTACGCGAGCCCACTGGCCCTGGCGAGCCCACACATGAGCCCAGTGGCCCCAGTGAGACCACATGCAAGTCCACCGGCCCCGCTGAGTCCACACACAAGCCCACCAGCCCTGGCGTACGCCCTATGCGAGCCCACCGGCCCTGGCGAGCCCACACGTGAGCCCACCAGTCGGGGCAAGTCCGTGCACGAGCCCACCGGCCCCGCGAGGCCGCACGCTCTGCCCTTGCCGGCCGCCCCTCCGGTGCGGCAAAACGCGTCGCGTCAGCCGGCGGGGCCACCACGGAGGGGCCGGCCACGAGTCCCGCTGCCAGCCAGCCCGGCCGCTCCCCTTCCTCCCGGGGAAAGCGGACACGTGGCCACGGAAAAAAATGTTTTGGCTGAACAACGCAAGCGGGGAAACACGGGCGGGTACCGAACCCGCCGGGAGACACGGCAAGACCCGCTGGCGCCCGGCGGTCGGGCCCGTGGGCTCGGCAGAGCTGCTCTGGCTGTGCCCCCTCCTCCCGCCGCTGCCAGCAACTTGCCTCACAGTTGATCTTTTCCCCCAAAATTAAAAATATTCTGACGCAGCAGCTCAGGGCTCTGCTCCGGCCGTAGCGGAGCCACGGCGAGTCTCGAAATCAATCCGGGCGCCGAGGATTTAGACATTTACTCTGCCTTTCGCATATCCGACACAAGGGTGAAGAAGCATCTCGAAAGGGAGACGCTGCCCAGCTGGGGCAGAGCCGGAGGCAGGCAGCTGCCTGCAGAGCGCAGGCAGGGCTGGGCGCGATGAGCTGAGGCTGCTGCCCTCCGCTGCCTGACCCGGCGGGCAGCATCAGCCCAGGAAATTAAAAAAAAAAAAAAAAAAAAAAGTTTTCCACCAGGTTAACGGGCTCTGTCAGCCCAGCTGGGACCCTGCAGCCCGGAGCGGGGTTTGGAGAGGGAGAAAAAACACTTTAAAAAAAAAAAAATTAAAAAAAAATCCCCCCAGGTGCCATCTGCAGCTAGTCAGGGAAACGGCACGCACGGACACCGGCCGCGGAGCGACGACGTTGTGCTTGGCCAAGAGCAGAGCCCCATTTTTTTTGGAAATTGGAAGAAAATCCTGCCGTGTTGTCGGGAAGAGACCCGAGCGCTCCCGGCAGGGAGGGAAGAACCGAAGTGGCTGATTTTAAATCAATCAAAATAAACCCCGCGCCGGGGCGCAGGTGGACGCGGCGTTCCCGTTTCTCCTCCCGCCGCCGCCGTGTCCCCCCCCCCCGCGCCGGCTCAGCCTCCCCCACGCCGAAATCAGGCAGAAATCCTGTCACCCTGCCCCACTTCGCAAATATTTTTAACCTGCGGGGAATAAAAAAAAAAAAAAAAAAAAGCAAGCACCGTCCTCTCCGCTCTGTGCTAATTTCAGAGGGTTTGGGGTTTATTTTTATTAATTTCTGAAGGGTTTAAAGGGAAGCTGCCTCTGATGAAACGCAGGCAGCGCCCCGGCCCGGGCAGAGCGCAGACGCGGCCCCCCCCTGCCAAGAATCCCTCAGGAGAAGGGGGCTGAGGGTCTCTACGTGCCCCCCCGCGCTGCGGCCGCACCACCGCGGCTCCAAAACACACCCCGGCCGAAGAAACGCGGCTCAGCCGCGGCGCCGAGCCCTGCCACGGCTTTGCGACCCCCCCAGACGAGGCCACGGCCACCAGCAGCCTCCGTGGGAAGCCAGAACCGGCCTCTGGGCCACCTCCCCGCCGCCCGCTCGCCGCGGGGGCAGCCTCGGGAACACGCTCCGGCCTCTCTCCCGGTTGGGCAACGCCACCACGCTCCAGCTGGCCCGGGGCCACCGGCCACTCGCCGAGAGCCGCTGCCCTAAAACCCTCCCGGCGAGGCACCAAATCCTGAGTTTTTTCTGTTGTTTTTTTTTTTTTTTTCTCCTCGGTCAGGACCGTGTTTCGAGGGCTCAGAAAGCACCAAAGCGGCACGAATCGACGCGGAGCCGGCAGGATTTTGGGGAGCCAAAATGCAACGAGAGCTTTAGCGTCCCCGTTTGTGGCGCCGGGGCGCGGAGCGGAGCCGCTCGGCGGATGGAAAGGCCGCGGGGAGCGGCTGCCGCGGAACCGGGGGGTTGGAAGCGGCTCCGGGAGGGGCTGGAGGCACCGGGGGCGCTCCTGGGTCCCCCCCAAAAACAAGGGGGACACACACAAAACCTCCCGCAGAGATTCACAACGAGAAGCGGCTGCGCCCGGGGGGTTGTGAAGGAGCCGGAGCTGGAGCTCAACGCCGACGGCATGTGGACACGGTGAGGCTCAGCCAAGCAGGGCCTGGCTAGGCGAGGCCTGGCAAAGCTCGGGCTTATCTCCAGCTCAGGGCGGGTGAGCTGCGGAACCGAAACGCTCCCGTGGCCCAAACTGCAGCAATGGCGGGGCTGCTCCGAAGGGAAAACGTACGCGGTGGCGACAGGAGCCGAGTGGTGGGGAAAGACCCCGGAGCTCCCCGAGTGCAACCGAGTCCCCCCGGCCTGCCCAGGCCCCCCCTGACCCGCGTCCCCCCTCCCGGGCTGGCGACTCCCCCGCTGCCCTGGGCGGCCGGTTCCGGCGCTCGACGACCCTTTCGCTGGAGAAATTGTTCCCAACATCCCCCCTGAACCTCCCCCGGCGGCGCAACGTCAGGCCGGTTCCTCCCTCCCGGCGCTCCCGGGGGAGAAGGGACCGACCCCCCCTCGCCCCCAGCTCCTCGGGGGCGGCTGCAGAGAGCGGCGAGGTCTCCCCTGAGCCCCCTTTTCTCCAGGCTGAGCCCCCCCAGCTCCCCCCTCCCAGGACTCGTGCTCCAGCCCCTTCCCCAGCTGCGCTGCCCTTGGGACGTGCTCCAGCCCCTCCGTGTCTTTCCCGGAGCGAGGGGCCCAGACCCGAACCCGGGATTCGAGGGGGACGAGCCCTGCCCGAGCCCTGCAGGCCACGCGCCCTCCGACACCAGCCGGGGATGCCGGTGGCCACCGTGGCCTCCCGGGCACGCTGCAGGCACCGGGATCCACCCGGATCCAGCAGCCGGAACGACAGAGCCCACCGGAGCTCGGCGGCACCTTCCGGAGACGCGGCACAAACCCACCGGCCACGGCAACGGGGGGCGAGGAGGTGAGAACATCCCCAGGAGGAAAAAAAAAAAACCCCTCCTGTCCGGGCGGCTGGATGGGATTGACGGAAGCGCCACAAGGCCCTCGCCCTGCCGGGGCGCTCCGCTGAGATTTTAACAAACGTGGAGGCCCAAAGCCGCCCCGATTTCACGTCGAGGAGTCGGGAAGGTGCGCGGGAGCGTCCTCCCCAGGCCGGGAATTCTGGAAACAGGGAAAATACGGATTTGGGAAGAGGATGAGGGAGGACGCGGGGGGCGCGGAGGCGCGACGGGGCCCCGGCTCCTCCAGCACCGGATCGTGGCCCCCCAGGGCCCCGGGTGAAGGCGAGCGGCCGGCGCCTTCCCCCCCGCGGAGCTCAGCGCCGCTCTGCCCCCCCCCGCTCCGGCGCTTCCCAGCTGCCTCCTGCCGAGATTCCAGCACGGGGGGGCGGGCAGCCCCCTCCCCACTCCCGGGGAACTCCGGTTCCAGGGGGGTGGCCCCGGCAGGGCGCGGTCCCGGCGGGAATGTCGCGGGTTTCCATCATGGGGACGAGCCGGGGGAGGCGGGACGGGGGGTCCCAGGAGAGGCGCTGCCTCCCCGGGGGGGTCGATCGCTGCGGCTGCCCGCGCTCCGGCCTGGCAGCTTCAAAAATGGCCGCGGCTTTTTTGGGAAATTTTTTGGGGAAAAAAAAGAAGCGTCTCCTCAGCACTGGCTGCTCGGGAAGAGCGGGGACAGGGAAGCGTCGCTGGGCAAGTCCCAATTCCGGTTTGGAAGCCGCAAAACGGGGGCTCAGCCCCGCCCCCCGCCGCTGCTCCCCGGTTTGGCCTCCGCGGCCCCCCCGGGGCCTGGGGACACAACCGGCCCCTCCGAGGCGGGAAAGAGGGACGGGACAGCCCGGCCGGAACGGGGGCTCGGGGGGGCCGGGACGGGGGGCCAGGGGGGTCGGACGGACCGGGGGGCGGTCCGGGAGCGGTTTGGCCCCGAACCCTCCGGGCAGCCGGGCCGGGCGGCCGCAGCCAGCCCCGCGGGCAGCCGTGTCCTCCCTCACCCTCGGCGACGCCTCGTTCCCTGAGCCCGGACCCCTCCCCACACCCCCGAGCCCCCCGCGGCGCGAGGCCAGGCCGGTCCCTCGGTCCCGGCGCTCCCGGGGGGGCGGGACCGGCCCCCCCGAGCCCCCGGCTCCGGGGCGGCTGCAGAGAGCGGCGAGGGCCGGGCGCCCCGCCGTGAGCCGCCGCCGCCCCCCCGCGGGGGACAGGGACCCCGGGTGACGCCCCGCGCCGGGGGGAGGCGCTTGGACACCCCGCACTGACCCCCCGGCGGGGACCCCGGGGGGGGCTCGACTGCCCATTCACTCATTCACTCATTCACTCACTCATCAGTAACACCCCCGGGCGCGGACGCGAGTTCGTCAGCAGATCCCCCCCCCGCTGCGCCCCCCGGGAACCCCAACAGCGGGGCCGGGCCCCCCGCACCCTGCCCCAGGACCGCGCACCGGGAGCCCCTCAAAATGCTGCCCGGGGGGTGCCCCCCCGCACCCAGCCCGCGCCCCACACTCACACTCACCCTCACCACACACACTCACACTCACCACACACACTCACACTCACCCTCACCACACACACTCACCCTCACCACATACACTCACACTCACACTCACCCCACACACTCACACTCACCACACACACTCACACTCACCCTCACCACACACACCCACCACACTCACCCTCACCACACACACTCACCCTCACCACACTCACGCTCACACTCACCCTCACCACACTCACGCTCACACTCACCCTCACCACACTCACGCTCACACTCACCCTCACCACACTCACGCTCACACTCACCCTCACCACACTCACGCTCACACTCACCACACACACTCACCACACACACGCTCACCACACACACGCTCACCCCACACACGCTCACACTCACCCCACACGCACTCACCCCACACGCACTCACCCCACACGCACTCACCCCACACGCACTCACACTCACCACACACACTCACACTCACCACACACACTCACACTCACCACACACACTCACACTCACCACTCACCCCACACACACTCACCCCACACACACTCACCCCACACACACTCACCCCACACACGCTCACACTCGCATCCACACTCACACCCCCAACTCACACCCCACACACACTCACACCCACCTAGACACATCCACACTCACACTCACACCCACACACACTCACACTCACACCCACACACACTCACACTGACCCCCCCACTGCCACAGGCTCTCCCAGCCCCACACTCGGCCCACTCACACTCGCATCTACACACACACCCACACTCACCTCACACATCCACACTCACACCCACACCCACACTCCACTCACACTCACACACATCCACACTCACACCCACCTCACACTCACACAGACACTCACATCCACAGTCACACTCACCCCACACACACTCACACTCACCCCCCCACTCCTACAGGCTCTCCCAGCCCTGCACTCACTCCACTCACACTCACATCCACACTCACACCCCCAACTCACACCCCACACACACTCACACCCACCTAGACACATCCACACTCACCCTCACACCCACACACATCCACACTCACACCCACCTCACACTCACACAGACACTCACATGCACACTCACACTCACATCCACACTCAAACTCACCCCACACACACACTTACTCATATCCACACTCACACCCCAACTCACACCCCCACACACTCACATCCACACTCACACTCACCCCACACACACACTCAAATCCACACTCACACCCCCAACTCACATCCACACTCACACCCACCCCACACACACACTCACACCCCCACTTACTCACATCCACACTCACCCCACACACATAGTCACACCCACACTCACACCCCCAACTCACACCCCACTCACTCACATCCACACTCACACCCACCTCACACTCACACCCACCCCACACACACACTCACACCCCCACTTACTCACATCCACACACACCCCACACACACAGTCACACCCACACTCACACCCCCCCACACTCACACCCCACTCACACTCACATCCACACTCACACCCACCTCACACTCACACACACCCACACCCACACTCACACTCACATCCACACTCACCCCCCACACACACTCAAATCCACACTCACACCCCCAACTCACACCCCACTCACACTCACATCCACACTCACACCCACCTCACACTCACCCCACACTCACACTCACACCCACACTCACACCCCCCCACACTCACACCCCACTCACACCCACCTCACACTCACACCCACACACACCTCACACTCACACCCACACTCACCCCCCACACACACTCACATCCACACTCACACCCCCAACTCACACTCACATCCACACTCACACCCCACTCACACCCACACTCACCTCACACTCGCCCCCCACTCACACTCACCTCCACACTCACCCCCACCTCACACTCCCCCCACTCCCCCCCCCTCACTGACGCTCCCGCCGCCCCCCGGGCCGTACCTGGCCGAGCGCCGCGGCCCGGCGCTGCGGGAGGGGCGCGGCCTCCCCGGCTGGGGGTGACAAGATGGCGGCGGCTCCTGGCGGCGCCGTCGGCCGGGCCGGGCCCGCCGGGCCGAGAGGGGGCGCCCGGACCCGGCGCCGCCGCCACCGAGGAGGAGGCCGGAGCGACCCCCCCCCCCGGAACGGCAACGGCAGCGCGCATGCGCGGGGGCGGGGACAGCCCGCGGGACCGGTGCGTGGTGCAGTGACCCCAGTGCTCCCAGTAACACCAGTGATAACAGTGACCCCAGTGCTCCCAGTGACCCCAGTGCTCCCAGTGACCCCAGTGATAACAGTGACCCCAGTGCTCCCAGTGACCCCAGTGCTCCCAGTGACCCCAGTGATAACAGTGACACCAGTGCTCCCAGTAACGCCAGTGACCCCAGTAACACCAGTGATTCCAGTGCTCCCAGTGACCCCAGTGCTTCCAGTGACACCAGTGATGCCAGTGACACCAGTGCTCCCAGTGACCCCAGTGCTCCCAGTAACACCAGTGACCCCAGTAACACCAGTGCTTCCAGTGACCCCAGTGCTCCCAGTAACACCAGTGACCCCAGTAACACCAGTGATTCCAGTGCTTCCAGTGACCCCAGTGCTTCCAGTGACACCAGTGATAAGTGACCCCAGTGCTCCCAGTAACACCAGTGCTCCCAGTAACACCAGTGATAACAGTGACCCCAGTGCTCCCAGTGACACCAGTGATCCCAGTGACACCAGTGCTCCCAGTAACGCCAGTGACCCCAGTAACACCAGTGATTCCAGTGCTCCCAGTGACCCCAGTGCTTCCAGTGACACCAGTGATGCCAGTGACACCAGTGCTCCCAGTGACCCCAGTGCTCCCAGTAACACCAGTGCTCCCAGTGACCCTAGTGCTCCCAGTAACACCAGTACTCCCAGTAATACCAGTGATCCCAGTGACCCCAGTGCTTCCAGTGACACCAGTGCTCCCAGTAACACCAGTGACCCCAGTAACACCAGTGCTTCCAGTGACCCCAGTGCTCCCAGTAACACCAGTGATAACAGTGACACCAGTGATCCCAGTGACCCCAGTGCTCCCAGTAACACCAGTGATAACAGTGACCCCAGTGCTCCCAGTGACACCAGTGCTCCCAGTGACACCAGTGATCCCAGTGACCCCAGTGCTCCCAGTAACACCAGTGATAACAGTGACCCCAGTGCTCCCAGTGACACCAGTGATCCCAGTGACACCAGTGCTCCCAGTAACACCAGTGACCCCAGTAACACCAGTGATTCCAGTGCTCCCAGTGACCCCAGTGCTCCCAGTAACACCAGTACTCCCAGTAATACCAGTGATCCCAGTGACCCCAGTGCTCCCAGTGACACCAGTGCTCCCAGTAACACCAGTGACCCCAGTAACACCAGTGCTTCCAGTGACCCCAGTGCTCCCAGTAACACCAGTGATCCCAGTGACACCAGTGCTCCCAGTAACACCAGTGACCCCAGTAACACCAGTGCTTCCAGTGCTCCCAGTGACTCCAGTGCTTCCAGTAACACCAGTGATAAGTGACCCCAGTGCTCCCAGTAACACCAGTGCTCCCAGTGACCCCAGTGCTCCCAGTGACCCCAGTGCTCCCAGTGACACCAGTGATCCCAGTGACCCCAGTGCTCCCAGTAACACCAGTGCTCCCAGTAATACCAGTGATCCCAGTGACCCCAGTGCTCCCAGTAACACCAGTGACCCCAGTGACCCCAGTGATAACAGTGACCCCAGTGCTCCCAGTAACACCAGTGATCCCAGTGACACCAGTGCTCCCAGTAATGCCAGTGACCCCAGTAACACCAGTGATTCCAGTGCTCCCAGTGACCCCAGTGCTCCCAGTAACACCAGTACTCCCAGTAATACCAGTGATCCCAGTGACCCCAGTGCTCCCAGTGACACCAGTGCTCCCAGTAACACCAGTGACCCCAGTAACACCAGTACTCCCAGTGACCCCAGTGCTCCCAGTAACACCAGTGATCCCAGTGACCCCAGTGCTCCCAGTGACACCAGTGCTCCCAGTAACACCAGTGACCCCAGTAACACCAGTGCTCCCAGTGACCCCAGTGCTCCCAGTAACACCAGTGATCCCAGTGACCCCAGTGCTCCCAGTGACCCCAGTGCTCCCAGTGACACCAGTGATAAGTGACCCTAGTGCTCCCAGTGACACCAGTACTCCCGGTGACCCCAGTGCTCCCAGTAACACCAGTGACCCCAGTAACACCAGTGCTCCCAGTGACCCCAGTGCTCCCAGTAACACCAGTGATCCCAGTGACCCCAGTGCTCCCAGTGACACCAGTGATAAGTGACCCTAGTGCTCCCAGTGACACCAGTACTCCCGGTGACCCCAGTGCTCCCAGTAACACCAGTGATCCCAGTAACACCAGTGCTCCCAGTGACACCAGTGATAAGTGACCCCAGTGCTCCCAGTAACACCAGTGATCCCAGTAACACCAGTGCTCCCAGTGACACCAGTGATCCCAGTGCTCCCAGTGACCCCAGTGCTAAGAATGATCCCAGTGATCGCCAGTCTGGGACCAGTGCTCCTGGGACTGCTCCCAGTGCTCCCAGTGCTCCCCATCCTCAGCCCCACCACCCCTTCCCCATCTCCTTCCCCCACCTCTGTGTCCCTGCAGCCCCGTCCCCATGTCCCCGTGTCCCCATCCCTGTCCCAGTGTCCCCGTGTCCCCGTGTCCCCATCCCTGTCCCAGTGTCCCCGTGTCCCCGTGTCCCCGTGTCCCTATCCCTGTCCCAGTGTCCCCGTGTCCCCGTGTCCCCGTGTCCCCATCCCTGTCCCAGTGTCCCCGTGTCCCCGTGTCCCCGTGTCCCCATCCCTGTCCCAGTGTCCCCATGTCCCCGTGTCCCCGTGTCCCCATCCCTGTCCCCGTGTCCCCATGTCCCCGTGTCCCCGTGTCCCCATCCCTGTCCCAGTGTCCCCGTGTCCCCGTGTCCCCGTGTCCCCATCCCTGTCCCAGTGTCCCCGTGTCCCCGTGTCCCCATCCCTGTCCCCACGTCCCCGTGTCCCCACCCCAGCACTGTCCCCCCACACTATGGGGGGGGGCCGGGGGCATCCAGGGACCTTCCTGGGAGGGAAACCCCGACAGTGCGGGGACAGGGGACAGGGGACAGGGGACAGGGAGACACCCCGGGTGCCCGGGCGGGTGGGGCTGGCGGCTCACGGGGGCTGCACCAGCTCCCTGCGACCAGACTGGCTCCCCAGTACCGTACTGGTTCTGGTTCACCGGTACCAGACCGGCTCCCCAGTACCATACTGGTTCACCAGTACCAGACTGGCCCCCCAGTACCGTACTGGTTCATCGGTACCAGACTGGCCCCCCAGTACCGTACTGGTTCATCGGTACCAGACTGGCTCCCCAGTACCATACTGGTTCACGGGTACCAGACTGGCCCCCCAGTACCATACTGGTTCACCGGTACCAGACTGGCTCCCCAGTACCATACTGGTTCACCAGTACCATACTGGTTCACCAGTACCAGACTGGCCCCCCAGTACCGTACTGGCTCCCCAGTACCGTCCCGGCTCCCCAGTACCATACTGGTTCACCAGTACCAGACTGGCTCCCCAGTACCGTACTGGTTCACCAGTACCAGACTGGCCCCCCAGTACCGTACTGGCTCCCCAGTACCGTCCCGGCTCCCCAGTACCATACTGGTTCACCAGTACCAGACTGGCCCCCCAGTACCGTACTGGTTCACCAGTACCAGACTGGCCCCCCAGTACCGTACTGGCTCCCCAGTACCGTCCCGGCTCCCCAGTACCATACTGGTTCACCAGTACCAGACTGGCCCCCCAGTACCGTACTGGCTCCCCAGTACCGTCCCGGCTCCCCAGTACCATACTGGTTCACCAGTACCAGACTGGCTCCCCAGTACCGTACTGGTTCACCAGTACCAGACTGGCCCCCCAGTACCGTACTGGTTCACCAGTACCAGACTGGCTCCCCAGTACCATACTGGTTCACCGGTACCAGACTGGCCCCCCAGTACCGTACTGGTTCACCGGTACCAGACGGGCCCCCCAGTACCGTACTGGTTCACCGGTACCAGACTGGCTCCCCAGTACCGTCCCGGCTCCCCAGTACCATACTGGTTCACCAGTACCATACTGGTTCACCGGTACGGTCCCGGCCGCCCCCCCACGCCCCCGGGCCGTCCCTCCGCCCCGCGGCGCCGTGCCGGGCGCTGGGGCCGGGCGGTGCGGGCGCGCTGTGCCGGGGGGGGCCGCGGTGGGACGGGGAAGGGGCCGGGCCCCCCCCCTGCCCCGGCGGGCCCCCCCGGCCCCCCCGCGCAGCCCCGGACACCGGAGCCGGGCGCTGCCCCCCCCGGGCCGCGGCCCCTTGATCCGCGGAACAAAGGGGCTTTGAGCCGCGGGCAGAAAGGGCCCTTGTTCGGCCGCGGGGGGGCTGCGGGGGGTGCGGGCCCGGGACGGGACCCCCCGCCCCTCCCAAACCCAGAGCCGCGCCGGGGGGGCTGTGCGGCGCGGGGGACGGGGGGGGCACCCCCCGCAGCCCCCGGGGAGCGCAGGCTGGGGGTGAGAGGGGCGCCCGGCCCCCCCAGTGTGTGCCGGGGTGGGGGGGCCCAGAGCTGTGTTGGGGGACCCGGCGGTGGTGGGAGGCCGGGGGTCCCCGAAGGGCGCTGGGGGTCCTGGATGCGCCCCCGGGGGTCCCCGAAGGGCGCTGGGGGCCCTGGATGCGCGGGGCTCTGGGTTTGGGGGTCCCCGGGTTTGGGGTCCCCGCAGAGCAGAGCGGCCTCTCGGGGCGACTCGGGCCGGGTGGTGCCCGGTACCGGTGGGGACCCGCAGTGCCGGTGCCCGGTGCCAACGCACCGTGGCAGTACCCGGTACCGGTGCCGGCGCAGACCCGCAGCGCCGGTTCCCCGGTGCCCGGTGCCCGGTACCCGATACCCGGTGCCAGGTGCAGCCCCACAGTGCCAGTGCCCGGTGCCGGTACCGTTGCGGAGCCGCAGTGCCGGTGCCCGGTACCCAATACCCGGTACCGGTGGGGACCCACAGCGCCGGTGCCCGGTGCCCGGTACCCGATACCCGGTGCCAGGTGCCCGGTGCCCGGTGCCGGTGCAGCCCCACGGTGCCGGTGCCGGTGCCGGTGCGGAGCCGCAGTGCCGGTGCCGGTGCGGCGGATTGGCTGGCCCGGGGCCACCTGGCTCCTCCCCAGCCCCATGCGGCTATAACGGCCCCGGGCGGCGCCGGTCCGGCTCCCGCAGCGCCGCCAGCCCCGGAGCGCAGCCATGGCCGTGCCCCGCAGGTGAGCCCCGGGGGGGGGCGGCGGCAGCGGCGGGGACCCCCGGTACCGCGGGGACCCCCGGGGACCCCGCTGCCCCCCCCGGGGACTCTGCTGGCCCGGGCACGGGGGAGGGAAACGGGGGCACCGGGACCCCGACACTGGGTGTTGCGGGGTCCCGGAAGAAATGGGGGGTCTCGGGGGGCGCCTGGCAGCATACTGGGGGGGGGGGCGCGTCTCCCAGTAATACTGGGGGGTCCTGGGGGGTCTCTCCCATCATGGGGGGTCCTGGGGGCGTCTCCAGCACAACCGGGGGGTCCCGCGGGCGCCTCCCAGCAGATCTGGGGGCGCATCTCCCAGTAACACTGGGGGGTCCTGGGAGAGACTCCAGCACAACTGGGGGGGTCCCAGGGCCTCTCCCAGCAGAACTGGGGGGTCCTGGGGGGTCCCTCACATCCTGGGGGGTCCCGGGGACGCCTCCCAGCAGATTTGGGGGGGCATCTCCCGATAATACTGGGGGGTCCTGGGGGCATCCTCAGCAGAACTGGGGGGTCCCGGGGGGTCTCTCCCAGCAGCGCTGAGGGGTCCGGGGGTCTCTCTGGGTGCCCCCGACTCACTGGCCCATGTCAGTGCCCCCCCGTACCCCAACCCCCCCCCCCCCCGATCGAGGGGTCCCCCCCAGCACCCCCAGTGCCGCAGACTCGGCCCCCACTTAGGCCGCAGGTGGGGACGGGGACAGCGGGGGGGGCGGGGGGGTGTAGGAGCCAGGGAGGTGCCCCCGGGGGGGGTGTCTGATGGGGGGGGACTGTGAGTACTCTGGGGGTTCAGGGGGGGTCCCCAAATCTTGCGTCTCCCCCGCAGGGCCCCGGCGCTGGCCGTGCTCCTCGTCCTGCTCCTGGCCAACGCCACGGCCGATGGTAGGGGGGGCTGGGGGGGCCGGGGGGGCTGGGAGCGCCCCCAGGGGAGGGGTCCCACTGGGTGCTGCCACCCTGGGTGGGGGGGGATCCCCATTTTTCTGAAGGGAGGGGGTTCAGGCTGTGTTCACCCCGGGGTCTCCTGTGACCCCCTCCAGGGTAGGGGGGTTCGGGATGTGGCCCCCCCCCCCCCAGATCTGCCCCCCCCTTGTGTCCCCACAGAGCCCCCGAGCCCCCTGGACGTGGCTCTTTCTGCGGAAGGACAGACACCAGGTAAGGGGGGGGGGGGGCTGGATTTGGGGGGGGGCTGGATTTGAGGGGGGTGGGGGGTGTCACAAACCTCCCCCGGGCGGCAGCTGGGTCCTGCGTGCTCCGTGCCTCAGTTTCCCTCCCGGCCAAGGCCTGGGGGGGGTGCGGGGGTGGATGCGGGGGGGCGCCGGCAGTTGGGGGGCAGGATGTGGGTGCCGTGGGGCTGACCCCCCCGCCCCCCCCGTCTCTTCCAGAGCCCGTCAGCCCCGCCAAGCTGGAGGCCTCCGGAGAGAGTGAGCGCGGGGACGGGGGACCCCGGCGGGGACACGGCCCTCGGCGGCGGGTGGATGGGGTGGGGGGGGGGACCCCGGGGTCTCTGCCTGCCCCCCCCTCTCCCTCCATCCCCCCCTCCCCCCCCACCCCAGCCCCTCTTGACCCCCCTGTTCTCCCCCCAGGTGATCTGACCACCTCGGCGCAGCGCCCGGGCAAAGGTAGGGCTGGGGGTGAGACGGCACGGACGGACAAACCCCCCCCACCGCCCCCCCCCGGGCACGGGGACCCTCCAGTGTGGGCACAGACCCCCCCCCATGCACACGGCCCCTCCATGTGGGCACAGGACCCCCCCCATGCATAAAGGCCCTCCAACGCAGACCCCGACCCCCCCTCCCGTGCGCGGGGACCCTCCAACACAGGCGTGAGCCCCCCCCCCGTGCACAGGGACCCTCCAAGATGGGCCCAGACCCCCCCGCGCCTTTCCCCCCCCCGCAGGTTTGACTCCCGCCAGCTTGGCGGGCGCGGAGCAGCCGCCGCGGGACGAGGGGACGCGGGAATCTCTGGGCAGCGACTCCTCCAGCCTCGACGCCCTCCACAGCGGCTCCTCCAGCGCCGACGCCCTCGCCGGGGAGTCCCGGGGCGGTGGGTCCCGGGTGTGGGGGGGTCCCGGGGGGGCCCCGCTGGGCGCTGACCCCCCCTCCCCGCGCTCTCTGCCCTCTTGCAGCTCCCGTCGTCCACGTCCCTGTGCAGTCCAACGAGTCGGAGGAGGGTGAGGGTCCCCCCCCCCCCCAACCCCCCCCCCCGCCTTGTGCTCCCCCCAACCCTGCTCGGCATCCTGGGGGGGTCCCACCCCAGGGCTGCAACGCGGGGGGGGGGGCACACAGACACCCCCCCGCTGGGGGCCACCCTGGGGCAGGGGGACACCTTGTCCTGGCCCCCCCGCGGGCTGGTTTCCCAGGGGTGCCCCCTCGGTTGGGGTGTAGCGTTAGCCAGGGGCACCCCGTTATCGCGGGGGCCGGGGGGGCCACGCTGGCTCCTGCCCCCCCCGCCCCTCCCCGCATCTCCGCCTGCCCACAGGTGCGAACTACGACTCGGAGGAGGCCCTGGCGTCCCAAGGTGACACAAGGAGCCGGGGGGGGGACACACGGGAGGGGTGGGGGCGCTGCTGGGGATGGGGGGGGCGCATGGGAGGGCTGACACGGCCTCCCCCCCCCCTCCCCAGGGATCTGAGTCAGCGGAGCTTCGCTGGAGGCGTTTCCTGGGACCCCGTCGTCTGCGGCGCTTTCCTGCTGCCCCCCCCCGCTCCCCCCTGCCTCGGCTGCCCCCCCCCCATGGTGGGGTGAGCCCCATCTCCCCCCCCTCGGACCCCCACACCACTGGGGGGGGCAGGAGCTGGGGAGGCGGCTGGACCCCTCCCCGTGCCCCCCCTGGCTGTCCACACCCCAATGTGTGTCCGTCCCCCCCCCCCCCCCCCAATAAAGGTCCCTGCAGCAGCCGCGTGGTGTAGTGGAGGGGGGGTGCTGGCCCCCCATGGCCGCCGGACCCACCGCCCCACCCCTGGGGCAACATGGGGGGGTGCAGGGTGGAGGTACCGGCCCCCCAGCACGGAGCTGGTTGGGGAGCGGAGATGGGGGGTGCTGGGGGCAGCCCCCCCCCTCATCGCCATGGGGCTCCCCCCGAGTCCATCCCGCAGCTATAGGAGCCCCCCCACCGATCCCCAGCACCGCCCCCCCCCCCATCGCACTGGGGAGCCCCCCCCAAGGGCAGCGCTCGTTAATGAGGGGGTGAAACCCCATCCCCGACAGCCCCCCCGGGCGTTAATTCCCCCCGAAAAGGCCCATTTCCCCCCCCCCCCGCCCCCAGCAGCAGCTCCCGCGCCCGCTGCCGAAAGCGGCTCAAAAAAAAAACCCAAAACCCCATTCGGCAGAAATTTGGGATGTTCGAGGGTGCCAAAAAAAAAAAAAATATCTACCAAGGGCTATTAAACACCCGGGTCCAACGTCGGGGGGGGGCCGCGGGGTTGCTGGGGGGTGAGGAAACATTCCGGGGAATTATCGCCGTGTGTCGGCCCTTCCCGCTCGCCTCGGCGGTGGCTACCGGCAGGGCCGGGGGGGGCACCCCCCGGGGCCTCCCCCGTGTCCCTGCACCCCCCCGGGGCCTCCCCCCTGTCCCTGCACCCCGTTTTTTTTTTCGGGCCCCCGGGAGCTGTTTGGTTGCTCCCCCCAGGCTGAGCGCAACCGGCTCTCGGCGCGTCCCTCCCCGTCGGGTCCCTTCCCTCGTTACCTGCGATCTAAAAGTTGTAACAAAAGGGCTTTTTAATGATTTTAATGACCCCCCCGGGGCCCCCACGCTGCCTCCCCACTCCCACGGGCTCAGCCCAGCCTTGGCCCCATCCGCCGGGATTTTCTACGACCGTTTTTCAGCGTTTGGGGGGGGGGGGGGGGAAATGCCCCCCAACAGCACGGGTGGTGGGATGGAGGCTTGCGAGCGGCCACCCCCGTGTTAGGGGGGACCCCCCCAGAAGTTCCTGGGCTAAACTGGGGGTTCCCCATTGGGGTCTGCTCCCGCCATCCTCCCCGCCGTGATGGGAATCACTCGGGCCCCCCCCAGCCCCATTTCCATGGCGCAGTCCCTCCGTGGGTCCCTCTCCCGAGGGGTTCCTCTGGGGGGGGTCCCGCAGCAGTACGAGGGGCCCCATCCCCCGGCACCCCCCAAGTGCTCGGTAGCTCCAGTCATCGCGCGGAGGGGACACTGGTGGTGGCGGGGGCGGGTGATGAGTTTCAAGGGGGGGGGATGTTTCCAGCCCCGCCGATTTCCCTTGCCCGCGTCACACAACGATCACTTGGATAGTTACGGCCCGTCCGGAGCGAGGGGCTCCTGCAGCCCTCGGGGGGGACACCCCGGGCGGCCCCCAAGGTCCCAGAGCGAGGGATGAGATGGGGGACCCCCCCTGCCCCCCGAAGAGCCAACCCCGCGTCCTGCCGAGTGGCGGCCGCGGCCCCTCCCTGCTCCCCACCGCGGTGCGGCGGCTCCGGCGTGGCGCTCAGGACACCCCGGGACCGTCCCGGGTGGGAGCGAGCGGGGAGCAGGGAGCCGGTGCCCCGGGCTGCGGGGGGTGTCCGAGGGGGGATGGATCCTTCCAGAAGGCCAACGGTGCCCGGGGGGGCGGATCGGTCACTCCAGGTCTGAACGTGGCGGCATCAGGAACCTCATGGCCCGGGGCGAACTTCTCCGTCTTTACCCGCCAGCCCCCGGTTCCCGCCTCGCCGGGACGCGTCCCCCGCGCCGCGCAGCGGCTTCGGTGGCTCCGACGCTCTCGCCGGGTCCGTAACGACCTCCTCAAGTACCGGGATCGTTTCCAGCCGCCTCATCGATCCCCAAGGCGGGGCACGACCTTCCCTCGTCCTTCGGGCCACGGGCCCGCGCAGAGCGGCTCATGTGGTTGGGTCAGCTGTGCCGTCCCGGGCCCGGACATCCCCGTTCTGTGGGACCGTCGTGCCCGTGGCTCCCTCAGCGTCCCCGTGGCTCCCCCAGTGTCCCTGTGGCTCCCTCAGCATCCCCGTGGCTCCCCCAGTGTCCCCGTGGCTCCCTCAGTGTCCCCGTGGCTCCCTCAGCATCCCCGTGGCTCCCCCAGCGTCCCCATGGCTCCCTCAGTGTCCCTGTGGCTCCCCCAGTGTCCCCGTGGCTCCCCCAGTGTCCCCGTGGCTCCCTCAGTGTTCCCACACCCTTGGTTCCTCCATCGGTGTGGCCGCTCGTGCCAAGGCTGCGCCGCGCGGGCGGAGCCCCCGTCCCCCCAGCTCACTTCTCTTCACGGGCGCTGTCACCCGGCCCGTGGTTAATTCCTTCATTCCCCCCGGGCTCTCCAAGGCCGCTGCGTTGCTGCCTGGGACCACGGGCACTGACCCTGCCGCGCAGAGCCGGGGGGTCCTGCACGTCACCCCTCTGTCACCGCAGCGGCGACGGGGTCGGGGTTGGCGCAGGCTCAGGGCACCGCAGACCCGCAGGTCACACGAGTCTGGGGACAGGGGGACACGGGGCTCGTCCTCCCGCGACATCCTGCGCTCGCCGAAGTGATTCCCGTCTCCTGGCGCAGCGCTTGTGCCGGAAGGTGAACCCGGTGCTGGCAGCGGCGTCCCCAGGGGTGACAATTGGTGTGGGGTGGGAAAACCTGGAGAAACAACCGACACAGCAAAGCCAGAGGCAGAACTTGGAGGAAGTTGGAAGCGATTTCAAGTGTTGATGGAGAGGAGGAGGAAAGGCAAACGTCTGGCAGGAGCCGCAGGGAGGGAAGGAGGGAATCACGGAATCATCCGGGCTGGAAAAGCCCTTGCAGCTCCTCCAGCCCAACCATGACCCTCCCCCTGACCGTTCCCAACTCCCCCAGATCCCTCAGCGCTGGCTCAGCCCGACTCTTCAACCCCCCCAGGGATCCCGGGGACTCCCCCCTGCCCTGGGCAGCCCATTCCAACGCCCAACAGCCCCTTCTGCACAGAAATCCTTCCTCAGAGCCAGCCTGACCCTGCCCTGGGCAGCTTGAGGCCATTCCCTCGGGGCCTGGCGCTGGGGCCTTGGCTCCAGAGACTCATCCCCCCTCTCTGCCCCCTCCTGGCAGGGAGTTGCAGAGGGCCAGGAGGTCTCCCCTCAGCCTCCTCTGCTCCAGACTGAACCCCCCCAGTGCCCCCAGCCGCTCCCCAGCAGACCTGTGCTCCAGACCCTGCCCCAGCTCCGTTGCCCTTCTCTGGCCACGCTCGAGTCATTCAATGGCCTTTTTGGGGTGAGGGGCCCAGAACTGGACCCAGTTCAGAGGGAGTTGGGTGTCCAGGGCAAAGGGGGGTCCGGCACAGCGGCTGCGGGAGCAGGGGGTGTCCCCTCTCCCCGGGAACACAGGCCAGGCCGCCGCCGGCCGGAGGTGTCAGCACCCCGGAGCTGCCCCGGGGCCACCCCTGCCCCGCCGCCCCGAGGGTGAGGGGGTGAGGGCAGAGCGGGTCACCCCGGCAGCCCCACGGCACGTTCACGCAGCCTGGAGACGGAACCCCGACACCAAGCGGCCGTCGCTGCCTTTTGGGGCAACCAAGCAGCACCTGCAGCCACCCCCAGCGCAGGGGAGCGGGACGGAGGGAGGTTCGAATGCTCTGAAGGTAACAACGAAGAGTTTTTTATTGTTCTTATGTAAAAAAAAAAAAAAAAAGCAGCACCGCTGAAGGTGCACACAGCGCCCACCATGCCTCAGCCTGGGCCCCGCCGCGTCTCCTTCTCCGAAATGTCCTGGAAAACTGCACCCCAGAGCCCAGCCCGAGGGAGGCACGACGCGGGGTTCAACCCCCCCTTCCTCGTTGGCTGCCACGGGAGAAGCACAATTCCTGGGCCTTTATCCCAGCCGCTTCCCCAACGGATGAGAAAAATAAAGCTTTCGACCATAGAAAAGCCACCAGGTGACAGACCATTTGTTTTATATATATTTGTATGTATATATATAGAGAGATATTTATATATATATAGATAGAAGTGGGTTTCTTCTTCTCTCATGTAAAAATTCAAAATACAGTTTTTACTATTAACAATCTGAAGTGTAAATGTACAAATTTTTACTGCTAAGCAAAAGGAAAACAAACCCAAAGGAACAAATAAAAACACACAGAGCGAGAGAAAATAAAAAAGAGAAGATAAAGCCGGGCTGGGGGGGGTGGGGGGGGACACACACACCCTCGGGGACCAGACCACAAGGCAGAGACCACAACGGGATCCGACCCACCGGCGCCACATCGGCAAACTTTTATTTCTCTTTTAAAAACCATCGCATCCGCCTCTCCGGGGGCGAGGAGGGAAGGGGACAGGGGTGGAAGGGGAACTCTCTTCCTCTGAAAAGCTACCCCCGTCTGCACCCCCGGCGAGCGCCCCGCTTCCCGGCCCCCCCGTGCCCCCCCCCAAAGCCCCGCGGCCGTGCCCCCGCCGGTGTCTCTCGGTGGAGAGGGGCAGGCGGAGGGGGGACACGGCACCAAAATCGCGTTCAGGGGCCGTCCGGGCTCTCCCGCCCGCTCACCGGAGCCGCCGCGAGGGGCAGGGGGGGTGTGGGGGCCCCTCCTGCACCCCTCGGGCACCCCCCCGCACCCCCCCACCCCACCCCACGGCAGCCGCCAAACTGGAGGAGCGCTGGGTGGCGAGAATCTAAAGCAGATTTCAAAACACCTCATTAAGCACACACACAAATGAAATCCTCACAGTGCCGGGGGGGGAAGCAAACATGAACCAGAGGGCGTTTAGAGCTTTCAATGTCTGTGCAAAGCGAGGAGGTCGGCGGCTGGGTTTTCCCTTTAGTGCGTATTCTTCCTCTTCTTCACCCCGCCCTGGGCCTTAGGATATCGCAGGGTCCTTGGGTTTGGGCTGCTCAGTCCCTGACAAGAGGGAGATGGTGGGATCTTCGGAGTACTCGTCCCCGTCTGTGAAATACGGCCCTTCGCCCAGCTCGAAGAATATGGGCAGGTCTCCGCTCCCCATGTCGATAGCGCTCGAGTCCACCAGGAAGAGGGGCTGGGCCGTGTAGTGCACCAGCTGCTTCCCTGCCGAGAGAGAGTCGGCGCCGGGGTGACGCTTTTCGGGGGCGCGGGTGGGTGGCGGAGCCCGCGCCGGGCGGAGGGACGGGACGGCGGCCCTCGCCCTGCCAGGCACCACGACCCGGCGAGGGACCGCGCCCCGGGAGCACGGGGAGAGCCCCCTGCCCGGGCCGGGGGGCTGAGCGGGGTCACAGACCCCGCCATGGGGCCGGAGGGGCTGCCCAGGACCGTGTCTGAACGTCTCCACGGCTCCTCAGCCTCTCTGGGCAGCCTGTGCCAGAACTTGGGCACCCTCACGGCGAAAAATTAACGGGGTTTTGTGTTCTGATGGAATTTGGTGTTTCAGTTCTCCCCGGGGAACCGCTGAGGGGAGCCTGGCTCTGTCTGCGTCTCACCCTCCCATCGGGGATTGACACAAAGAGCTCAGCCCCCCCTCCCAGCCCCAACAGCCAGATTTTGGGAGGAGAAACCACTCTGCCACAGCCCCAACTCTCCCACCGCTGAGAGAAAACCGAGACGGGCGCCGGGTACCTGTGTCTGCTGTGCTGGCCTCCGTCTCGGCCGGTTTCTGCTGCTCCTGGGACGAAAGGAGATCCTGAATCTGCGGGGAGAAGAGAAGCGGGGTGGGTGGGGGGTCCGGCAGAGCCGACACAGGCACAGTGTGAAGGACTCAGAGCCCCGGAGCCCCGCGATGGTGGAGGGGGGCGGCCGTGGGGGTGTGCGGGGCCGGGCCCGTGCAGCTCCAGCTCCAGCTCCCACGTCGCCAACGTGGCCGGTTCCGGCAGCACCAGGCTCCCGGGGCCGGGCCTGGTCACCCGGATCCTCGCTCCTAGACGCAAAGGTCCTGCTCTGCAAACACTCCCTCTGATCCCAGCATGAAGCCTTTTGCATCCCGGGATCGAAAATCCCAGGGACAGCCTTCAGGACAAGAGTCATTAATCGATTGTTACTCATTGGAAGCCTTACTGCTACCCAAGCCCCTGAGAGCTGCAGGTCCCACAAGCTGCCAGAGCGACCCGGGCTGCGGCCGAGGACACGATCCTGTCTCACCCCCATCCCACAAGCACCACCGGGCTGGAAAATCTGAGTGTTAAAGGGAAAAAACACTTTGGAAGCGGGAGAAACCGCTCTGCCCGCCCGAGAAGCTCCGCTCGGTGCAGAGTCAGGAGGGGAAACCCCTGCACCCCCAGAACTAATGTCCGGGGAATAGGGCGCTGAGCCCCCGGAGCCGCTGGGAGGACAACGCCTGAGCAGAGGCTCTCCTGCGGGAGCACTTTCCCTCTCTGGATTTACGGGCAGTTAATAATCCCGTGGCTACTTATTACAGCACCTGTGGCCGCGGAAAAGCCACCTCGGGACGGATTCCAGCGCGGAGCCGCTCTGGTTACCGGCACCAAGCGAAAGCAGAGCGCTGGAGAGCACGCGGGCCTTAATCACAGGATCATCTAGGTCAGAAAAGACCTTAGAGATCATCTAGTCCAAGCAGGGAATGTCTGCCTGCAATTTAGGAACCCTGCGGCTCAAGCCCCAGCCAGCACCGGGGTTTCTGTAGCTGGGTGAGGACAAAGCCCAGCTCAAGCTCGCTCCCGGGGTGACACCAGAGATAAAGGACACACAAGTGACCTCGATCCGGAGCTGAAGAGCCAAGCTGTGCGTTTCAGAGGGCGGCAGTTCAGACCCCGTTAGTAAATCCTGCTCCCAGATTTTCTGCGGCGCGACCCTCGGCTCAGCAGCACAAAGTAATTCCTTTCTGAATTACTGAATCTTCACCGCTCGAGCTGCTCTTCTCCCAAATCCCACTAAGCCCTTGTCCTGCTCTCCCTGCCCAGCCGGCCCCAGAGCCTCGAGCTGGGAGAAAACCTGGTCAGAGCCCAGGGGAAGGTGTTTGTCCGCACAGCCTGCACCTCTGCCCTTCCCCCTGGAGCCCTTTTTTCCCCGCGGGTAGCCCAAGAGCTCCGCGTGCCCACCGGGCGGGAGGGGGGAGCACAAAGGTCGAGAAACATCCAGGGAGCTGCGGAATTATCAACTGCAAAGCCCTTTGCTGAGTTTCACCCCCCGGTGCCCGGCGGGGTCCGGAGCGCCCCCACCCCAGCGCAGGGTCAGACGGACCCCAAACGCGCTCGAGGGAAAGGCTCAGCTTCGGAAAACGTCGCGGGGGGGGGTTGGTGTGGGGCTGCGTGCGCTCCCCCCCGCCCCACGACCCCCGTGTCACCCCCTCCTGCAGGGCCCGTCCCAGGAGCAGCACCTGCGGGCCCACAAGCTCCCAGCAAAGGGGCTTAAATCCGGGTTTTCCTGTTTTGCAAGAAGTTTCAAGATGTTTCCTGTTCTGCGCTGGGAGAAGAAACACACGATCCCTTTGTGCTTTTTCAGATTAAAAAAAGAAGGGAGGGGGGGAGAAGGAGTTAGAGACTAGCTGAGGGTCTCCTGCTCGCTCCATCAGCCAGGCGAGGAGATCCCGGCACCCACACTGTTGTTTTTCTCAGTTTCCCTCATTTTTTTCTCCAAGACTTGTCCCATTTTGCACAAATACCAACGCAGGGCCCAGGGCAGCGCAGGCGGCACCAGGGCTCCAGACTCAGCTCGGCCCCAGCCATCGGGCTCCTGGGTCTGGGACTCACTGGATTTGACTGTAATTTCCACCCCGTTGCTCTCAGCGCAGCCCCAAAATGCCACGTTTGTCTAATCTGATGAAAAAATAAACCCCTCATTTTATCAGGCAACCCCGGCTGCGGCGAGGAGAGGCCGAGCGCCGCCGGTCCGCGAGGAAACGCAGCCCACGGCGGGAGTTCGCCTCGAGAAAACCTCCCGACAGTTCAGGAAAGCGAAAAGGAGGGTTTATGGAAACCACATGCAGCTCTCCAGGCTTCAGTGCACTTCCACGTTCAGGGCGGGGGGCAGAGCTCACAGGAGAGCTGGAAGTCTCAGCACCTAATTAACCGAGCGTGAATGATGAAGTAGCCCTGCTCTCCGTACGAGCTGCTCGGGAGAAAGCGGCGGCGCTAATTGAATTATTTCCCCTCAGTGGCTCCCCCGGCCCGCGCGGGGCTCCCCGCTCCTCCTCTCGCCCACATCCCCTCCCTGCGGGCCGGGGCTGGCCTGGCCCCTCTTCTGTCAGAGCCCGTCCTTTCATCACGGGGGGAACAGCGGGACACGCTTCCTCCTGGCAGCTGCGTGCGCACGGGGGGATTTTTAACAGCTACTCACACTGGCAAGGCTGCTGTCCAGGTCGGGGAGGTTCATGTCTGTAACCGTCATTGAAGGGCTGAAGAGCTGCCAAAGGAAAGAATGATGAGTGTAGGGAAAGAAAAGCAAACGCAGGCGTGCTGTGGAAACTGGTGGCCGGAGCTCCCGCGGTCCGTGCGCAGGGGACGCAGCCGGGGGGGGCAGGTACTCACGTCCAGCAACGCGCTCGTGTCCACGCTGAAGCCGTGGGTGGTCAACATTGTCTGCAGGTTATCCAGGTTGGAATCGATGGTGTCCAGGTGGTCGTTGAGTTCGTTCCTGGGCGAGAGAAAGAGAAGCGCGGGCGATCAGCGCCGAGGAGCCTCTCCCCGCGTTTTGGGCTCCTAAGGGGATTTTTTTTCTCCACCCGAGGACTTGCTACTCCTACGACCCGAGCGGGAGAGCGGGGCCGGGGCTCCTGCAGCCCCAGGGAGCCGGGGGCCGCCGGGGCTCTTCCTCCGGAGGGGCCCGAGGGCGAGCACGGCCCAGACACGGGGAATTTGGGAGGAACCCCCGGATTTCTGCAGCCCTTTAGGCTCTGGTTAGGGCCCTGGTAACCACCGGCCACCGCGGGCTGGCAGGGACCTCGGGGCAGCTTTGGGCCCTTTCTCCAGGCCAGACCAGGGACCAGCTCTGCGGGGCACTGCCTGGCGTGGATATGTGACAAGGAACGGGCGACAAACCTTCCTCCCTGCAACAACCTCCTCTGGGCGAAAATCTCAAGGGCTGGCCCCAGAAAAAACCCTTCACATCTCGACTGGGAACGGAGAAACCATTTGTTCCTCGGGAGATGGACTTTCTAGTGACGATGGAGAGAACCAAAGCTGCTTCCGTGTCCCTGGGGAGAGGAACCTTCCCACTGCACCCCGACCTGCGCACGGCCCCGCGCGGCTCCGGGCAGCGCCCCAGAGCCAGCACCTAGGAGGCACCTCGGCAAAGCCGGGCTCTGTCTGCGCCCGGGCACCGCGCACCGAGAGGGACGGGCAGCAGTGGGTGCCAGCCCCGCAAACCAGGCTGAAAACCAGGCTGTAAGATAGACCAGGCCCTAAGACAAACCAGGCTGTAAGATAGACCAGGCTGTAAGACAAACCAGGCCCTAAGACAAACCAGGCTGTAAGATAAGCCAGGCCATAAGACAAACGAAGCCATAAGATGAACCAGGCTGTAAGACAAACCAGGCTGTAAGATAAACCAAGCCCTAAGACAAACCAGACTGTAAGATAAACCAAGCCCTAAGACAAACCAGGCTGTAAGATAAACCAAGCCCTAAGACAAACCAGGCGGTAAGATAGACCAGGCTGTAAGACAAACCAGGCTGTAAGACTAACCAGGCCAGCTCTGAGGACATGGCTTGTTCCCCCTCCATCGCCTGGGGGACGTGCAGGAGCAATCCTGGCAAAGCTATCCCCCGACTCTGAGCCCAGGCCTGAGCTCAGAGCAAAGCCAGGCCCAGCGCCGCGGGAACCGGCCTGGCAGCGTTCTCCAGTCCCACGCTGCTGGCGGCACTGAACGTCCAGAAGAAAAGCAGAGGACAAAAACCTCATGGTGCTACCAAAAAGCCTCCGAGGCTCTTGGCAAGCACTCCTGGAGGAACAGGAGGATCTGGCCTGGGGTCCGACCCAAGGCCCTGCTGAAAACCCCCTGGACTTGGCGACGTTAGTGGTACCAGGTTCAGTTTATTGCAGCTGTCAGTTCTGGTGTGGCCCCACCTTCAATCCACCACGTTTTCTGTCCCAGAAAGGCCCCTTTGGGCTACCAACGGTGCTCACGAGGGACCGGCGGTGCAGGTCCTGCCCGGGGAAGAGTGTGGAGCTGAAGAGGACGATGTCGGAGAGGCACGGGCAGACGTGCACAAGCACGAGGCAAACGGCAAAGCTGCGGTTTTCACTCTGCCACGGATTAGAAAAACACCGGGAAGCTCCTTCTCTTCTTGGGAGGGTCCGTGGCTGCGGCGGAGTTTGTCCCCCTCAGGCACCAGCACCCTGCAGAGGAGCGTTTCCCACAAGGATCCCTTCGGCAGACGGAGCATCCCCGGCCCCTGCAGCGCTGCAAATGCCCGACCGCCCCACCTGGCCCCTCCGTCCCGCAGCAGCACCCCGAAGGTGACAAAATCAAGTATTTTGGCAGCGCTGCAGAAAGCGAAGAGGCTGCGAGGTCCCGTCGCAGCTCGGAAAGTCCAACAGCAGAAAGGAGCATCCTGCCAGAGCAACAAATATCCTCATTCTGGGAATACTGTGCTTGGGGCCACAGGAAAACCGGCTGCAGACGCAGCCCAGCAGCACATTCCTGCCTTACCTCTCCCCCGCGGGCCCGCGGGACCTGCAGAGGTCTGCAACTCTTTCTTAGAACTAAGATCCACAAATAACTTCCTTATCCAAGTTTAGGCTTTTAAATGGCTTCCGAAGTCCTCACTGCCCAGCACCTGGAACACTCTGGGGGATTTAAAATCCTTCAGTGCTCCCACAGCGAGGAACGTCCAGCAGCGTGGAACGGGCCCGTCCCAGCCACGGCGCCATCGGAAACCCAACTGGGACAAACTGGTGCTTCCATCCCTGTGGGGACAGAGCCCAGGCCGGGGTCTGGGCCAGCTCATGTAAAAAGTGACGCTGGGATTAGACCACTAACGAACTCCAGGCCTCCGAAGTGTCTCCCTGTTTCTTTGCAGGAGACGAGGGGCCCCTGAGCCGTTGGTTTCGATGTGGAACTGGAATTGGGTAGTTGCTGACTGGTTCCCAGCGCTGCTGGTGGGTTTAACGCTCCCTACAGGTCCTGCTCTGCTACGGCTGCCGTCGAAAATGCCCACGGAGAAGGGATGAAAGAGGGAGAGTGACTCTCTGGAGCAATACGGCTTTCCTTAACCTTCCAAGGGCGCTGTGGGTTGAAGCGCGAGGACCCAGTGTCTCCAGGCACGGAGATGCAGGAGCCGAGGGCTCTGTCAGGCCTCTGCCTCTGTCCCTAGAGCCCGACAGCCCCAACGGAGCCGCGTGAGCCCAGCGTGTGGAGGAGGAAGACCTGGAGCATTCCCTTCCCTCGAGGAGGGCAGGTGCTGAAGGCAAGGAGATGTCACAGAATCTCAGAATCGAGGTTGGAAAAGCCCTTGCAGCTCCTCCAGCCCCACCATGACCCTCCCCCTGACCGTTCCCACCTCCCCCAGATCCCTCAGCGCTGGCTCAGCCCGACTCTTCAACCCCTCCAGGGATCCCGGGGACTCCCCCCTGCCCTGGGCAGCCCATTCCAACGCCCAACAGCCCCTTCTGCACAGAAATCCTTCCTCAGAGCCAGCCTGACCCTGCCCTGGGCAGCTTGAGGCCATTCCCTCGGGGCCTGGCGCTGGGGCCTTGGCTCCAGAGACTCATCCCCCCTCTCTGCCCCCTCCTGGCAGGGAGTTGCAGAGGGCCAGGAGGTCTCCCCTCAGCCTCCTCTGCTCCAGACTGAACCCCCCCAGTTCCCCCAGCCGCTCCCCAGCAGACCTGTGCTCCAGACCCTGCCCCAGCTCCGTTGCCCTTCTCTGGCCACGCTCGAGTCATTCAATGGCCTTTTTGGGGTGAGGGGCCCAGAACTGAACCCCCTCAGCGAGGGGCGGCCTCCCCAGTGCCGAGCCCAGGGCTCAGATCCCTTCCCTGTCCCAGCACGTCTCCAGCGCTTAGAGATTAACATCTTCTCTTCAAAGCCAAGACTCAAAAGGCCTCCTGACACCCACAGCCCACGGCAGAGCGGGGCACGTGCTCTGGGAGCGGAGGAGCCAGCTCTACTTCCCAGCTGCCAACTGGCCAGAAAGATTAACAAACCAGCCAGAATAACAAACCAGCCAGATTAACAATCCCTGGCTCCTGGGCTCCCGGGGCGGCCCCGCAGAGCACAGGCTCTCGCGAGACGCTCCCCGTCTGCGTTCCCACCTGACGAGGTGATGGCAGCCAGCCCGCGTGGTGTGGTCCCGCTCTGGGTGGGCTGTTTTACAGCCTGAGAAGCAGCAGAGTGAAACCAGCACCTTCTCGCTGCACAGACCCGCTCCCCGTGGGCCCGCTGCTCACCGCGTTTACTCCCGACGCCGCGGCGGCCCTGGGAAGCACCGACCGTGCGATCCTCGCCGTGAGTGCTGGAGGCAGCGGAACGCACGCGACTGCCTCTCCCTCCGCTGGGAACCAGTTGAGCTGGCAGCTTTTACTGGGGAAAAGGCACGTTTTGATAGAGGCACTGAGGAAAGAACTCCATCTGCCTCCGGCCCTGCCTGCTGCCGCCCCTGCCCGTGCCTTATGGCCAGGCAGCTGCCTGCAAGCCCAGCAGCAGGGCTCGCGCCAGCGTGGTCCAGCAGCAGAACCCGCTCCTCAGGAAGGCCCTGGAGGCACCACGAGCCCCCCCGGCAGAGCTGGCCTTTGCCATCCCCAACCCCACACCACTGGTCGCTTCGAGAAACAACCGACCGGCCACCAGACGCTCCCAGCACCAACACAACCCCCCGTCCTCCGCGTCCAGACATGCGGAGCCTTTCCTCTTCCTTTTCAAACGTTCTGTTTTCTAAAAGCAAGAAGACAGAGCAGCTTTGCCACGATGAGCACACTTCCATAGGGAAAAAGCAGCCCCCTGGGCTAACTCCGTGCCGGGGCAACGGGCCCAGGGTGCGGGCGAGCCGGGCCCAGAGCACTCCGCGGCGATTCCCGCACCCACCACCTCGGACACGACCGTTGTGGGGCTGAAAGACCAATGCAGAACTGCGTTTTAGCACTACACACACTACATTTGTCTTCTGCATTACTCTCTACGTTAGGTTAAAGTATTTAAGGGCAATACTTTAAGCTTCTGTGGGAGACAGGCTACCGGCCCAGATGGACTCGGTCCTATCTGGGATGGTTTTTATTACGGCAAAGCTTGACTCAATCAGCCTCTTGGTGCGCAGGCAGGTTTGCAGTGGGAAGTTTCCTCGTTCTGTCATGATTGTAAAACGGGAAAAACGCACCCAAAAAGTCATTTCAGCCCTGAGCTCCCGTGGCTTTTCCAACGCAACACTGGTTACCGAGGTGCGTGTGAATTTTGCGCTGGCAGGAGAGGCCGAGCCAGCAGCTCGCAGGGCTGAAGTTTCCATTCCTCAAACTCAGGTACGGCACGGACAGCAGCGGTGGGGGCTGCCCTCCCTCCCTGCCAAGACCACCTAAGAGGAGGAGAAGTTTATCCTCCGCTGGCTGCTCAGTATTCGCAGCCGCTGCGTTGAGCTGGCTGAGAAGTTTGCTCCTCGCTGTGCTGATTTTTAGAGCTTTCTCCTCGCTGCCAGACTGCCCCGAAGGTCAGGCCGGCCGCCTGCTCAGCGCAGGGCTCTCCTGCTCCCCTGCTCCCCTGCCCACAACGGCAGCGCCTGGGGAAATGCTGACCCTTGCTGTGATCTGCACTGCAGTGAGGAAGAGGAGGAACTGGGGCAAAGACGAGTGACCTCTGACATCTGCGGAGCGCGAGTCAAACTGAAAAATACAAACAGAAGAGGATAGTAGATTCAAGAGACTCACAACCAGGCACTTTCAGGAAGGAAACGTTTGTTAGGTTCAAAGGCAAGCACATGCTCCTGCGCTTCAAGCGGCGCGGAAGGCGCTGAGGGGGCGGCCCTGCAGCGCTTTGGGAGCGGGCAAGCAGCTGCAGGCTGGCAGGATTGTGACTCACAACCGAAAACAAGACACGGAAACAGCCCTGCGAAAGCAAGCGGAGGCAGCACGGGGTCGTTACAGCACAACAGCACGGGGTCGTTACAGCACGGGGGTCGTCACAGCACAGCCAAGCTCAGCTGGGAGTTTCTCAGCAAGACAAAACGGCTCCTGACAGGGGGCTGCTTCCAGGAGCTTCTGCGGGGGGACACGGACGGGGCTGGCGGGGCGCTGAGCCTCTGGGGAAAGGCAGGTGCTGGCCCAGTGGCACGCTGCTCTCTGGAGCCTCTCTGCCACGTCGGGGTTTGTCGGCGTGCGATGGGCTTGGGCTCTTGGAAAGTGGCTCCCGAGGGTCCCCGGGTGGAGGGTGGATAATGTTTGGGCGTTGCCAGGCAAACGTTCCCTTTCACTGCCGGAATCTCGGTCCTGTCACCTGCTACTAAACCCTGGTGGTCACACCAAGGTAATTCTCGTTTCCAGTGAAATTCCCCCGGACAAAGGACGTCTTGTGGATTAAATAACAGCCCGCGTGGCTCACAAAGAGGCACTGCACGCTGCGACCCGCAGTCTTACAGGCTGCGATTCTCCAATACATTTGAGAACAAGCGGAACACGCTTCATGCGATGAAACACAGGTATTGTGCTGAGACTTCTCGGCAGGCTGCGGGCGCTGGGGTCAAGCCAGCAGCGCTTGGGCACCCCAGACATACTGTGAAGTCACCCACCACCAGTAAACGCTTCCCTCATTACCCGTCTCTCAACGCAACGAGTGAATTCCTGGGGATTTAGCAGAGGAAGGGCGCGGCGGCGCGGCCTCGGACACGCGGCCTGTCCGGCCCCGACGGCCGAGGAGCAAGCGCCGAGCTCTGAGCGCGGGGTGCAGGGGGAGGCCGTGGCCCAACGTGCTGCCGGGGGGCGAGGAGCAGCGTGCTGCCCCTTTAGAGCAGGTGGCTGCCAGCGCTTCAGCCTCGCTGCGCGCTCAGCATCCCCGCGTGGTTTGTGCTCTGCTCACTGCGCTTCCCGACGGGTCCTACGGCTGGTCGAGAGGCATCGACTCAGCGAAGGGGTTGGGGTGGGAGGGACCCTTCAAGGTCATCCAGTCCCACCCCCTCCAGCCTGAGCTCGGGTCGCTCAGAGCCTCGCTCAGCCTGACCCTGAACGTTCCCAGGGACGGGGCGCTGACCCGGCCCAGTGCCTCACCACCCTCCCAGTAGAACATCTACTCCTCAGATCTAGCCTGAATCTCCCCTCTGAGTTCAGAACCATCACCCCTTGTCCGTCTGATGGTCTGTCCCACCTTTCCTACCCGCCCCTGCGGAGCGCCGCGCGGCCGCAGGAAGGTTTCCCGGAGCCTTCCAGTGCTGCTCTGCTCCAGCAGCCGCGGGGTCGCTGCAGGGCTGCCGGGGAGCAGCCGAGGCCGCGGCCCGCCGGGGACACCCACCTCCTCCTCTGCCACCACAGGACTGTCCAGCAACCCCAAGGACCAAAACTGCAGGCGGAGGCACAAAGCTAACACCATCCCAACCCGGCGAGGAGCCGGGCCCGGGGCTTCCTTTTATTATTTACATTTTGCCTTCAAATTCCCCAGGGCAGGGACAGATTTTGTGTTAAACGGTTCCACTCCTGTCTAGCACCGTGCGCCCTCAGGGTCAGCCACAAAATGTTCCAACTCTTCCTTTATAAATTCATGGGGCAGCCGGGTTAGGAGCTACGAGACGGGGACAGGACTAGTGCGTGGCTGGGAATCCTTCCTGGCCAGATCCCTTCCCTCTGGAACAGCCCTAAAGCAGACAAGAGAAGCGCAGTGCTCTCGGCAAAACGCAGGAGTAAGAGAGCGCCGAAAGGAGAGGAAGCACAAACCCTTTTCAAGGGCGAAAGCGCGGAGCTGGCTCTCCGCAGGGGCAGGGGGCAGATGCTTTCTGTGTCCTTTCCCTGCCTTCCAGCACCCTGGAACTAACTGTGTCTTCTCCGAATCGCTTTTATGCTTTAAGGACAGAAAGTCTGTCCTGGCTTTCAGAGGGAAGACTTTAACCCTGACACTGCTTCTCCCGGAACACGGGGACAACGGGAAGCGGCCGAGATCTGAGAAGCAGCTGAAGTCACTCAACGTGGTCAAGGGGAGAAGTTCTTGGCAGCTCAATGTGGACAAACCATTTTCTGTTTTTTCATCCCACCCCTTGCAGTTGCGTCTGCGAGCACTGTGTGGTGATAAAAGACATAAAGACTGCACGTCTGCTCCCTAATAAAAAACTACCCACCGAGTTCAGGCTGCCACCTGCCGAGCCCAGCCTACGCCTGACGCAAGCTGCGTCCTAGTGAGTAGAGGATGAGTGGAAGAGCGTATTCACGACTAGAACGAGGTGGGCAAACGCCGGTTTAACACAAAACTTCCTCCCTTATTGATCCGGGGGGCAGCTGGGCCGGGCTAAAGCAGAGGACGGCGTAGGGCAGCGCTACGGTGCGCGCTGTCGGAGCAGGCTCACGGAGACGGTTCCAAGTCTCCCCTGCGGGTAAAACCCACTGGGATTAAAGCTTCCAGCGAGCAATTTGGGGGGCCACCGGCCACCCCTGGACTGCAAATACAGCGCAGAAGCTTTTATAGAGCGCGAGGATGTGCTGGGCCTGAGATGAAACAGCTGATCTCGCCGTGACTCAATTCCTGCGCTGGAGGAGCAGCAGTTTGAGCGATATAATTAGCGCAGTAATTTTTATCCGTGCTTATTTTGGCATTTCACGTGGCCCCTCGCAGCAGAATCCACCCTCCCAGGGGGTTTAGTTCTGTGCGGGGGGTCAGGTGATAGGAAACATTCCTCGCTCCCAGCGGAACAGGAACGGGAGAGAGAAATCTCCCCCGCGGCCCTCGGGGGAAAGGCTGCGCTCAGAGCCCCGCGCCGGACCAACGACCCCACCTGCGCCCAGCACTGGCTTAACCACATCCTTTCAAAGCTTAACAACAGAGCGGTGGGATGGCTGTGGCAAGGCCCGAGCTCAGCCAGGCTGGGCACGGCACTTACTTGTCGAGGCAGGCAACGCTGAGGCACTTTTCCTGGGGCTGAGGCTGCGGGGTGCTGTCGCCGGCTGCAGCGGTCGTGGTGCTGGGCTCGTTCTCCTGCAGGATGGAGTCAATGAACGTGGAGGGGGACAGAAGAGTTTCAACAGCGGGAGGGTTCCCTGGGCTGGCCTCCTCTACCTGGGGGCTGCAGGTGGGACTAGGGGGTTCTTCTTTGATACGGACCACGGGGCTACTCCTGAGAGAAAGAAAACTGGTAAAAATCTCACGCTAACACATTTCTAAGATCTGCTTCCACACAAGGGGGCAAAAAACTCCTTCCGACTGCTGGTGCCTCTTCACATGCAAAGCCTCAAAGTCAGCTACAAAGAGGAGGCTGAACGAGCACCTAAACAGTTCTGATTCTGACCCAAATCTGAGCACCCAAACAGTTCTGATTCTGACCCAAATCGAGCACCTAAACAGTTCTGATTCTGACCCAACCCGAGCACCTAAATAGCTCTGATTCTGACCCAACCCGAACACCTAAACAGTTCTGATTCTGACCCAACCCGAACACCTAAACAGCTCTGATTCTGACCCAAATCTGAGCACCTAAACAGTTCTGATTCTGACCCAAATCTGAGCACCTAAACAGTTCTGATTCTGACCCCAATCTGAGCACCTAAACAGTTCTGATTCTGACCCAAATCGAGCACCTAAACAGTTCTGATTCTGACCCTAACCAGCTCCCCTGACACATCACCCTCGTGTGCTCTTTCTGCCACCACTGTTCACAGCCCTGTGCGTGTGAACTTCTGGGAAGCAGGGTGGGATTTTTCTTTACCAGTCTAGGGAAAACAACCGAGTGTTTGAGGTGGATGTAGCCTCACTAGCAGAGAAGTGGCACAGCGAGGATGCCCTTCCCTAGAGTGGCCGTGGAGAGGCCGGAGCAGGGGCTGCGGTGGGGGAACCGCTCCCACGAGTCGGCGGAGCGACGCCTTGGTGCAGACAGAGCCTGGGACCCACCTCTGACACCAGCACCCAGGTGTTTTCAGATGGGCTGTTTTTATGGGAAGGGAGGATGGCTCCTTCGGTCAGCCCTAATTTTACGGCCCAAACTCACTGATTTGGGGGTGTAAGAGGTGCAATTAGTCCTACTGCAAAGGACAGCAACTCCAAAAGGACAGAGAAAAGGGCCATTAAGCAAACATATGGTCTATATTTAAGAGCGAGTGTTCCTGGCAGAGGGTATTAAAGGCAATAAATGGCATTTGTGGGTGATTCAGCACCTCGGGGGAAGCGCCAGTGCCAGGAATAACCTAATAAAGAGGAAGAAAAGAAGAATTCGGAGACCACAAGGTGCTGGGGAAAGATGGGCCCTTTTTGCTGGGGAGGCTCAGAAAGTCTGTGAGCTGCTGGGGGCTGCACTGCCGCAGCGAGGGGCTGTCGCTATGGGGCTGAGCACGACCTACAGGGTCAGAGGGCAGCTCCCACCTCGGCTGGGCCTGAGCTGAAAACGCTGCTGCTGGGCACTGGCTGATCTGTGTTTGCTACAAGATCCTCAGCCTCTCTGCCCATGGCGTTTGGGACAGAGCTGTCACGGTTATCAGCTGTTACTGGGGAATGAAGCTGCTGCTGCACCTTCTCCTCTGCGCAGGGCAAAGCTAAACCTGCTCCCAGGGCAGTGGTTGTTTCACGGGACAGAACCCCAGAACCATCTGGGTTGGAAAAGCCCTCGCAGCTCCTCCAGCCCCACCATGACCCCCCCCCCGACCCTTCCCAACTCCCCCAGATCCCTCAGCGCTGGCTCAGCCCGACTCCTCAACCCCTCCAGGGATCCCGGGGACTCCCCCCTGCCCTGGGCAGCCCATTCCAACGCCCAACAGCCCCTTCTGCACAGAAATCCTTCCTCAGAGCCAGCCTGACCCTGCCCTGGGCAGCTTGAGGCCATTCCCTCGGGGCCTGGCGCTGGGGCCTTGGCTCCAGAGACTCATCCCCCCTCTCTGCCCCCTCCTGGCAGGGAGTTGCAGAGGGCCAGGAGGTCTCCCCTCAGCCTCCTCTGCTCCAGACTGAACCCCCCCAGTGCCCCCAGCCGCTCCCCAGCAGACCTGTGCTCCAGACCCTGCCCCAGCTCCGTTGCCCTTCTCTGGCCACGCTCGAGTCATTCAATGGCCTTTTTGGGGTGAGGGGCCCAGAACTGAACCCCCTCAGCGAGGGGCGGCCTCCCCAGTGCCGAGCCCAGGGCTCAGATCCCTTCCCTGTCCCTGCTGGCCACGCCAGTGCTGACACAAGCCAGGATGCCGTTGCCCTCCTTGGCCCCCTGGGCACACTCTGGCTCATTCTCAACCCCCCCAGTCCCTCTCTGACTGGGACAGAGCACACAGGCCAACGAGGATGGTTTCCCTGTACAAACCGGTGTGACCCACCCCAGCTAGGCTCACGCTGGACAGGGGAGGCGGAGGAGTGAGGGTGGTTTGGAAGAAAGAATGAAAGCAGAAGAAAACCAACCAAGCAAAAATGTGCTGAGGTGGTGGCATCCTGAGCCAGACTATCCCAGAGGGACAGGTCTGACTCTCTGCAGAGCCCCAGTGAGTTGAGCAGGGTTGAGGTCAAACACTCTGAACGTCCTTGGGACCAAGGACTGTGCTCATGGGGGATTTTTAACTGAGGAAGCTCGTTCTTCTGGTGTTTGACCGCTCAGCTCACTGGGAAACACGTTCTCCCACGCAGGAAGTGTTGGATTTTATGGGAGCAAGGGCTTACCTTTCATCGAGGCTGCCGCTGGGAGATGCTGAAGGGCTGGACTGGGCTAGCTCGGTCACGTCGGAGATAATGGGACCAGAGTTGGCTGAAGAATCCGGGGAGTAGAGGTTGGAGCCGCTGTATGCTGGGGAAGAAGCCTGAAATGACAATCAGAGCATTCGTGGTGTGAAGCACTGGGCACGTACCCGCCACCGCCCCGCAGCGGGAGAGGAGGCCCCTGGGCACAGCCCGGAGACACACGGCTCCCACCCCAAAGCACTACTGGGGGGGAAAAAAAAAAAATAAAATCAGACTTCTGTCCTGTAAACTTCATTTTCTTGGAAATAATGAAATTTAAAAAGTAAAAACGTTGTTTTCTTTTTCTGGATTGCTCAGAACTGGGCTTTTACAAACCCAGATTTTCAGCTTTCCTCTTCCACTAAAATTCCATTCTTTTACTCCTGAAGTTGAAATTCATATGACTGAGACCTACAGAGGTAAGAAATACAGATTTTCAGCTTTCCCCTTCTTCTCAAACTCCATTCTTTTAAACAGAAGTTGACATTCATACGGCTGAGACCTACAGAGATAAGAAATACAGAGATTTCTACGCGGTCACAGCACACGGAGTGGCTGCTATCGATCTCCTTAAGGGAGATATTCGAGTGAACCCAAATCTCCTCCGTTCTTTGTGTATCAGCATTTGTCAGCGCAGGACACAGAGGAAACTCCAGATGAGAAGATGCAGCCGGGAGTGTCCGAAAGCCCGTAGGGACGGGGAGGATCCCCCGGCCCATCCTCAGGGGCAGGGAACGACGTGGCTGCCTCCCCTCTGAGGTCTGCGGGACCGCACGCCCCGCGCTGCCGTGCCCTTCTGCATCACCATTTACCACAGCGCAGACGCGGCCCCTCACCTCCCTCGTTAAAAAAAATTTAAAAAAATAATCACCCCAACTGCTTGTACAGGGCTGCGCGGGACCCCCGGCTCCGCCTGCACCAGCCCAGCGGGGCCGTGCCGGGCCCGTCCCCGTCGATGAGAGCGGCCGCCACTGGCCCCGGAGCTTTTCTACAAGCCCAGGGGCGCCGAGCAGCGTGCGGCAGCGCCCTGTCCTTGGAACCCAGCACCGTGCCCCGTCCCCGACCGTGGCGTTGGGGCTGTTTGTTGTTTCTGCGAGCCCGAGGCCGCGTTCTCCAGCCGAGAAGGGCGCGATGACGCGGCCGCAGTTACACACCCGGGGGGCACGGGGGGACCTGCTGCGCGGCACCACTGACGCCACATCAAGTCCCGGCGAGAGGCACTGAGCTCAGCTTTGTCAAGGTCAGGACTACCAAGGCCTCGGCACCACTAAGGTCTTGTGCCACGTTAACACTCTTCTTGTGAAAACACAAGGGTTTTTCACTGTCAAAGCAGGGGCTGCAGCAGTGTCAGCATCCAGCCTCCTCGCTGGCAGCTCGCTCTGAAAAATCGCCCAACTATCATTTTTTCCCTTCTGTTCGGAGCTGAAAATCACAAACACTGAAGTATGAGAAAGGACGACCACCTGCGTTTCCCATAATTGGGACAATCCAGTGATACCTGGAAGAGCTCCCGGCGGTTCCGCGTTCAGTATTTGCTGCGTGCAAGAATAAAGGCCCTTTTAAAAAAAGAGATCACAGGGTGGGACGGGAGCTGGAAAGGGAACAGAGAGCTTCCACGGAGGGTGGTCGAACTGCAGCACAGCTCTTTAATGGGGCTTTGCTATTTTGGTTCTCTGCTCAAAAACCCCTCAGCTCACCTCGGCACACCAGGGCAGCCCCACGGCGGGGGCCAGTGCCTGGAACCCGCCGTCCCTGCGGCAGGACTCTGCCCTGGAATTGGGGACAGCTTTTATCTCGCTGCACACCGGTGATGTGAAGGCTCAGCTACGCTTCCAGCTGGAAAGCCTCGCCCCTGGGCTACGGCACTGCCAGAGGCTCAGTGTAAAGATTCACCCAACGGCTTTGGCCAAAAACCACCAGGTGGCTTCCCGAGGCCAGGGGTGTCACAGCCCGAGGGAGACACCCCGAATTAAAGTGGGGCAGTTCCCCAGAGCCGATAGGAACCGGATCAAACAGAGCATCTAAAATGAAAACAGCCGTGTCAAGGCACAATCCCAGAACCATCTGGGTTGGAAAAGCCCTTGAACTCCTCCAGCCCAACCATGACCCTCCCCCTGACCGTTCCCAACTCCCCCAGATCCCTCAGCGCTGGCTCAGCCCGACTCTTCAACCCCTCCAGGGATCCCGGGGACTCCCCCCTGCCCTGGGCAGCCCATTCCAACGCCCAACAGCCCCTTCTGCACAGAAATCCTTCCTCAGAGCCAGCCTGACCCTGCCCTGGGCAGCTTGAGGCCATTCCCTCGGGGCCTGGCGCTGGGGCCTTGGCTCCAGAGACTCATCCCCCCTCTCTGCCCCCTCCTGGCAGGGAGTTGCAGAGGGCCAGGAGGTCTCCCCTCAGCCTCCTCTGCTCCAGACTGAACCCCCCCAGTTCCCCCAGCCGCTCCCCAGCAGACCTGTGCTCCAGACCCTGCCCCAGCTCCGTTGCCCTTCTCTGGCCACGCTCGAGTCATTCAATGGCCTTTTTGGGGTGAGGGGCCCAAAACTGAACCCAGGAATCGAGGTGGGGCAAATTGAGAGGGTCAGCAGAGGCCTGAGGCGATTAGAAGCAGAGACCAGCAGCGAGTGCTGACCAGGCAGGCCTCTGGGAGTGCCACCAGTGAGGTTTTGTAGCCCTCAGGGCACGGGACGCGGCCTCCAGCCCTCGTGGAAGGTCAGAGCCCAGGGTGCGAGGCACACGCAGCGCGAGGGGGTTCAAAGCACCGTGTCTGACACAGGGTTCATGTGCAGGCGACGCTGCAGCTCGTGGGTCGGGAGATGAGCATAAGCGACCCCGCCACCCTCCGCTGGCTTTCGAGGCTGAGCAAACTCAACACACGGAGGGAGCTCGTCTGCAGGAGGATGTGGAGCCAGCAGAAGGGTTTGGAAGAAACTCCTCGTGTTTGTTGGCCACGGGAAGCCACGCATCAAAAAGTGCATCAGAAGGGGGGAGAGTGTAGACGCAGCGTCAGGATTCCCCGGGAACCAGCAGCAATTCGGAGGCCAGCCCGGAGGGTACATTTACAGACTCCCAGAATGTGTCAGCGTGTCCCCGAGGCCACGTCCGTAGCGAGGCAGCGGGGGACACACGGCATTCGCTGTCACAAACTGCTCATAAAAACCCAACAAACTGCTCGCGAAGAGAAGAGGAAGCCTCAAACAACTCGAGCGGGACGCGCCGCGGGGGGAGAGCGGAGCGAGCTCTGCAGAGGGGCTGATGGGCCGTTTCTTTACCCCTCCCTGCCTCCCGTCGGTGCCCAGAGACAGAACTCACCTCACTGCGGGGGGACAAGTCACCGAGAACCTTCTGGAACAAGCTATTGCACAGGCGTAGGAAACGTTATATAAAGGCAACACCCCGCGTGTGTCTGTGACCCAACACCTATGGACTGAGCTTGTTACTCCACGACACCGCGGGAGCCAAGGGCGGGGGCTCCCCTTTTCCTGCCCCTCCCCTCTTTCCTCTTCTGCTCTCTCTTACATATATTCACTTATATAAGTTTTGTGCGATCAGGTGATCGTTGACGTGTTGTTAGGAAAATTGTCTCATCGCCAAAGTGCCTTTATTCACTCTTGGAAAGTTCCCAGTTGCTTGAAGGTTATTGGTTGATTGAAGGTTACTGGTTGATCGAAGGCTACCAGTTGATTGAAGGTTACTGGTTGATCAAAGGTTACCAGTTGATTGAAGGTTACTGGTTGATCAAAGGTTATCATTTGATCGAAGGTTACCAGTTGATCGAAGGTTACCAGTTGATTGAAGGTTACCCATTGACTGAAGGTTATTGGTTGATCCAAGGTTGCTGGTTGATTGAAGGTTACCAGTTGATTGTTGCCTAACTGTCTCCGTTCACTCACTAAGTTGTCAGTTAACGAAGCATCAGCACCGTCATTTCTCCGAGCCGAGCTCTGCAGAGCAGGGACTGCCCCTTCCACCGCTCCCAGCCTCTCGGGGAACCCAAGATTCACCCGCCTCGTAACCCTCTGTGGGGGCCGAGACATTCACCCACCGTCATGAGGCCGAACACGCCCACATCCAGCCGTGACGGCCTTTCCTCTGGACTCTGCACCCATGAGGTCTTTGGGGGGCAGCCCTTCACCCCGACAGCTCCTGCCTGCTCTCACCCCGTGCCTCCAGTTCCACAGAATCCCAGAATCATCCGGGCTGGAAAAGCCCTTGCAGCTCCTCCAGCCCAAGCATGACCCTCCCCCTGACCGTTCCCAACTCCCCCAGATCCCTCAGCGCTGGCTCAGCCCGACTCTTCAACCCCTCCAGGGATCCCGGGGACTCCCCCCTGCCCTGGGCAGCCCATTCCAACGCCCAACAGCCCCTTCTGCACAGAAATCCTTCCTAATATCTAGTCTAAAGTTCCACCCAACCTGCTTTCCCGGGGATTCTCCTGAGCACACTCTGCTCTTCCCGTTTGGCTCACTACTTCCACGGACACAATTTCAGCCCCATCGCTTGGGTCTTGGCTACTTCAGGTCTGTGTCTCAGCCAGGCTCTGCCCCACACCACCTCCCCTGGCTGAAAGCAGGTTTCTTTGGAAGGAGTAACGCAAATTATACGCGGGCACACATTAAGTAGGCAAATGTTTCATAGACTGACCAACATCCGATGCGTTTTTTTGTTGCAAAACCAAACCACGGCCCGAGCTGGCTGATGGAAGCCAAGCAAGGAGGCACCACTTCCATCCATCACCGCTTCCCGTGGAATTCAGACAACCCCGAGGCCAAACCCTCTGCCCCGGCACAACTACGGGGGGAAATCACCAGCGAACAGCCCTCTCTCCCCGTTGGCTGAGCTAGAACACAGCTGCCACCTTCGAATCTTTTGCCAAAGCAAACAAAGAGGTTGTGAGCGGAGGGTTGTACAAAGGCAAGACCCACTGGAGAAGAGCCAAATTCCCAGGAAGCCGCGTCCCCCGTCGCCCCGCTCCCAGGCCCGGCGCACTTACTGCGTAGGGGGATGCGCCGTGGACGTGCTCCAGGGAGTACTGGCGGCTGTATTTCGGCATGGAATGTGCTGAACTGCTGTCGTTCAACATCAGGGGGCTGTGAAAAAAATTCCCAAACACCACCGGAGTTACTGCCGGCACCGGGTCTTGGGCACCACCTCTCCCCCTTGCCCTGCAGAATCCACCCCCCGGCCCCCAAACCCCAGAACCGGGTACTTGCCCCCACCCCAAGAAGGTCTGGGCATTCTGGAGGGGCGAGTGGCCACGGGGGCGGCTGCGCCAGAGGAGCAGAGCAGGCAACCCCACGACGCAGAGAACACAACCAGCCCCCGTGACCGGCCCCTGGGCTACGCCGGGCAGGTCTGTTGAGCAGAAATGGAAAAACTGAGGCCTCAGAGGACTTTTTTTAGAGTCCCTGGTCACCTCCTCCCGCAGGCCTGTATTGTCAGCGCTCTGCTTGGCTTCATTCTCCACGGCCAACTGCTCCAAAGATGGATTACGGGTGGTCAGCTGTGACACAGCCACTTCTGTGGCCCTTTTCAAGTACTTGAGTACTGTGGAGAAGCCCTTTCTCCTTACAAGATAAATCATTTCAGCATGTCTTGGACGTTATCACCGTATAAACCACTATGTTCATTAATAATAATCGAGCCTGCTGTGGTGTTGTCTGCCATATGGTGCTGCTGGGCACTGTTCAAACACAAAAGGACAGCCCTGCGGTTCGACAGGCAACGCGGGGGCAGGAACAGGCACACGGCTGAGTTATCTCCCAGTTTGTACGTGAACAAGAGTAAAAAATGGGGTGGAGGAGAAGCTCATCCCACAGGATGAGACTGGAAGAGCAGGGCCCGTTCGGCCTAGCACAGGGTCGGGTGAGAACCAAGAGGAGAAACACATGTAAAGGCTGAGGAGGGAAAAGGGGTTGTGCTACAGTGGGACAAAACCAAGTAACTATTAATTGGTCAAAAGCACATTAACCTGGGGACGTTCTTAACCACTGAGGGCACCGACTGGTCATCCAGAACAACCAGCAAGGGGCAAAACAACCCCCAGCACAGGTGGGGACAGGTGTAATTCCTTTGTGATGGTGTCACAGCAGCCTGTGGGGACAGGAGGCCGCTCGGGACGGCCCGAGGTTTCCCTTGGGTGAAACGAATAACCAGGGTGGTGCCCAGGGGCTGTCTGGGCAGCGCAGGACCCGGCCCTCCCTACGGGCGCTGCCGAGAGTTCCGCACGGGCACAAACACCTCTGGGTACGAGGTGCATAGCAGCGTTAACTGGTTTTGGCTGGAGCAAGTACTGGAAGGCTCACATGATCCCAGTGATCCCGCTGTCCAGTCCTACCCCACTGGCAAGGCTGCTACAGGAGACAGAGATCTGGGGGACCCACTCTGCTGATCCTCTCTTTATTCTCTCAGACAGGGAATCTTTATTCTGGATGTAGAAATGCAGACTTACATCTTCCTCTTCACCCCAAGAATACGGTTGGATTGCACCAATGAAATCAAAAACTGGATAAGCTGTGAGGAGAAGAAAAAAAGAAAAGCTGTTACGGTGTGTGTCATTCTGGGAGCGATCTGTGCTCTGGGCTGAGCCTGAGCTGGGCAGCGGGGACACGGCGGCGCTGACCACAAACCTGAGCACAAAGGTGATGGCTGGGGGTGAAACCACTACAGAACCCCGGAATCATCTGGGCGGGAAAAGCCCTTGAACTCCTCCAGCCCAACCATGACCCTCCCCCTGACCGTTCCCAACTCCCCCAGATCCCTCAGCGCTGGCTCAGCCTGACTCTTCAACCCCCCCAGGGATCCCGGGGACTCCCCCCTGCCCTGGGCAGCCCATTCCAACGCCCAACAGCCCCTTCTGCACAGAAATCCTTCCTCAGAGCCAGCCTGACCCTGCCCTGGGCAGCTTGAGGCCATTAGGCAGCAGCCAGCCCAGCTCTGCATTGGTAACAGCGCCAGCCCAAATTTAGCCTCTCCCTGCTGGATTTCCAGAATCGTAACAGGAAGAAAACACGGTGATTAAAATTATTCTTGAACGGAATTAACGCCGCTGCATCCCACCGATCCGGCCTCGCCACCACGAGCACCCCGTCCGGAAGGTCGGGATTTACCTTATTGACAACTTTCTGCTGTTGAGCGTGCTTCTGCCTCAAGCTGGCTACTTCCCTCCACAACGCCTCGTTCTCGCTGCAAGACAAGAAAAAAAGCCATCTGAGAAAAAAACCCAAAAAAACAAACCAACAAAACCACCACAACAAAAAACCCGCGGTCTCTCAGGCAGAGCAAATAAAGCGGGGCAAGTCGGAAAACCGCGGCAGGGGATTTGCCGACATCTCCAGATACTGGCTCATTTACAACCTCCTGGGGCCGCGGGTGAAATTGTGTTCATTAAGTCGGCGTTTGCCATCCCCTGAGCTGGCGGGGCTGCGGGAACGGCAGCTATTCACACGTGGGCAGTAACCCAGAGCCGTGCCCAGAGCGAGCGAGCAGCTCACATCTGCTCCAAGCCATTAGGGTGCCCTTGTGGAAAGGCCCCCGGTGACCCAGCTCAATCTCCTTGATCTGGCCCAGGTGCACGCAGGGCTGGTTATAAATCGGCTTCTCTAGAGACCGAGGGGCTGGGGCGGGGGGGAAGGCGAGGAGGGTCCCGGCAGAGACCTGGGCTGCGGCGGGACGGAGCGGCGGCTGCACAGCACCTGCCCCTCGGGTTCCCCCCCTCCCCGCCACGCAGCAGCAATTCCCAAACTCCTGACGCTTTTTAGAGCTCCCTGTTTGGCTTTTCTACGCCTGTAAACGAAAACAGCAACGATGGGCTTTGTGCGTTCTGTGAACATAAAAGACAATGGAGAAACGAGCAATAAACCTGCAACGTTCTCTCCGATTTTTAAAGCCACGAGAGCTCCAAGCTGCTCACAGGTGATGTGGTTTGAGTTACACGTTTAGCTGACCGCAGCACTGATGTGATCTCAACGCCACAGAGCCGCTCTGCACCCAAACCAGCCACTTCCAGCCTTTTCTGGGGGGACACCCCCCACTTTTCAGGATCTTTCCTGCTCAGGCCAGATTTTAATCCCCTCCAGAGGGGTTTGAACTAGCGGTAACAATCTGGGAGAGGCTGGATGGCTTCCCTTGGACTTCAGGGAGGAGGAGCAGGATCACGGAATCATCTAGGTTGGAAAAAACCTGGAAGATCATCTGGTCCAACCACCTTTAGGATGGTGGGGCCTGGCAGGGCCTGCCCAGAACGGGGCGGCCAGGGGCCCCCGGTGCGCTTTATGATCCAAGGGCAAGGCGAGCCCTCGGCAGAACAAAAGGGTGGGTGACAAAACCTCAGCGAGGGAAACCTCGCACGAAATCACTCCAACTTCCTCGAAACAGGCCTGTGCTCGCCGACGCATCAAAAATGTCGGAGTAAAGAAAGTAAAGAAAGCGTTTGCCCCTCGGAACGGGGAGCCAGCCGGCGCTGCCTGCCCGCAGCACGGGGCGAGCTCCCGACCAAGGGGCTGCGTTTTGGCTCCTGTCGGTGTTTCGGCAGCAAGACCGGCAGCGTGGGGACACGAGGGGCCTCAGGGGCGGGAGCCGGTGCCCGGCTCCCCCTCGTATCGACGGGTACAGCTGCGGTTATCTCAGCTGCACCATCGCTCCCCACGCACCAGCTGCCAATTACGCGCACGGAGGATTGCTGCTCCGGGCCCCAGCGGGGATTTGGGGAGGTCTGTAAATTAGCCAAGCTCTTCCTCGGCACAGACCATCTGAACGCGGCTCCTCGATTCGCCTCGGGACAGAAAAGCGCATCGAGGAAGGGCTGGGCCCCCGTGTGCCAAAGGGAAGAGCCGCAGCCCCGCGCCCGCCGCCGGAATCCCAAGGGTGGGGGGCAGAGATGAAGCCGCCCTCGCAGCGCCGGGCGCTGCCCGTGCCACACCTGAGCCAGGCCCAGAGGTCAAGGGCTGGTGGATCAGAGCCAGTGATGTACCGTGAAAGGCAGAGAAAGAAGGTGGCAACTGCTCATTAGGCTGCGGGAGGGAAACAGCTGGACACGAGGTCCCCGAAGGGTTAAACTGATCTGAGAGCAGCAAAAAAACCCCACAACCCGTTAATACTTTCTTTAGCACACTGTTTTACGAGGCAATTAAATGCCGGTGAAGAGTTTACAAGGGTCGGTTTCAAACATTTTCATTTCGGGAGTTATTAAACCATCTTTGAAGCCTTTGGTTTATACCGTCTCTTTACGGGACTGCATAAACCCGACCCTGCTCCGCACCTGCCTCTCCTAAACCGCGGCTCCCCCCCTGCCCTGCGCAGCCCCCCCGGCCTTTCCGAGCCTGGGACCAGGCCCAGTGGCCGCAGAAAAAAAGGTTTGTGGCTCGGAACAGCGGACAAGGGGCTCCTCTCTCTTGCAGCCGGCCGACGAGCGCAGCCTGGCCCTGGTTCCCCCTTCCCCACACCCCAGCACGGGCTCTGCAGGCAGAATCCTCCCCCCCCCCAGAAAACCAGTGTCCCCCAGTTTAAGAGCAGAGCTGTAGGGAGGGAGCTCGGGACGCCCGGGCGCTTCTGCCAGGCAGAGAATGACATTTGTTATCTCCCGAAGCCAGGAGAGACGCTCATTTATCACCGCCGCCGGACGAGGGTCCTCAGGAGAAACGTCCATCCCGCTTGAAAAACAGCCTTTCCAAAGAGCTTTAATTACCAGTATACACTCAGGAAAATGGTCGTTACTCTCCTTTCAGATAAAATTACTCGGCGTAAAAGCCGCGCTTGACTTCACAGCCAGCAATTTTTGAAATAAATGACTATTTTTTTTTTTTTTTTTAATCCGGTATTTTGCAATTTAAAGAAAATGCAGGCTTGCAAGCTGTCACACTCTCGCTGGGGCTGTGCTGCTGCTCGGCTTTTTTCTTAAAACCAGGTTTTTACAATCAGGTAACTACAGAAGAGAGTCATCTTCCTCTGTCTGAAGGTAAACTCCAGTACTCAGCTGCAGAACGCAGCCTGCGCTGTGCACAGCCTGCACGGAAAAAACCCTCAATTCCAGTTTTCTAAATCCCCTGCTTTGGGGGTTTGAACGCTGGAGATTCAGGCTAAAAAAGACACGATTTGCCACTGCAGCATGTGACTGCGACCGTGTATGAGCACACTGCGTGCCCACGGAGTTTGCATTTGAGCTTTTTTCTGTCCTACGATATTTTTATCTCCTGCCACGAGGTTCTTCGGGATTTATTTAGAAGCGGCGCTGCAGCACGCGGTGGATCCCTCCATCGTGCAGCACACAGATGTTCTAGTGCTTTGGGTAAGAGCATGTAGAAAATAAACCTGGATTTCAATCAAGGAAACCAATCGAGATCTGAAGGGTCCCGCTACATCTGTATTTGCTTGAAAAGAAATAAACGGGCAAAGGCAAAGATCTTCATTTAGGCAGAGCGTGGGCATGGGGTAAAGTCTGGGGTCCCAGCGGCCGTTTTCCAGCCCTCTCGGTGCCACCAGCTGGTCCGGGGGGAGCCCCGCGCCCCGCACAGCGCCGGGTTACACACCCAAAGGCTTTAAGGGCTCCTCAGAACGTGCTGAGGGTGGTTTTAGCCTTCGGGAGCAACACCCGACCCTGTCACCGGGGCTGGTGCTGCACCCCCGGGGTGATCTCAATCCGGGCACAAACCACAGTAGCTACGGCTGTAAAAATGAGTGAGAGCGATACGGGGGGGGGTGGATGAAAATTACCCCCAAAATAAGAAGCGGGACCCAGCAGCAAACAGCGGGCCTGAGCCGAGCGGTGCCGCGCCGAGACACGACCGTGACACGATAAATGGGGGTTGTGTAAAGCACCGACCCGGTGCCCCAGAGCAGTGAAGTCAAAAGACAAAGCGAAGGCGAACAGGCAGCAACTGTTCCCTCTCCCTTCTGATTTGAGGCCGGGGATATCAGCTGAAGTCAGCAGCTGGCAGATTCAGCACAAACAAAGGGACACGGTTCTCCAGACACCGCGTAATTAAGATGCAGACCTCCGCTGCCGGATCCCAGGAGCCCCCGGACAAAATCACACAAAGGAAAACAAATCTGCCGAGGACCATTAAGTACGGGGGCATCACCTGTATCTCAGGAAGCTCCTGGCCTGTGCCACCAGTGCCAGGAGATTGCTCCCGGAGAGCAGCGCTACGGGCCTGCCCTGAGCCTTCCCTCCTGCCCTTGGCGATCCCAGAATCATCCGGGTTGGAAAAGCCCCTGAAGCTCCTCCAGCCCAACCCTGACCCTCCCCCTGACCGTTCCCAACTCCCCCAGATCCCTCAGCGCTGGCTCAGCCTGACTCTTCAACCCCCCCAGGGATCCCGGGGACTCCCCCCTGCCCTGGGCAGCCCATTCCAACGCCCAACAGCCCCTTCTGCACAGAAATCCTTCCTCAGAGCCAGCCTGACCCTGCCCTGGGCAGCTTGAGGCCATTCCCTCGGGGCCTGGCGCTGGGGCCTTGGCTCCAGAGACTCATCCCCCCTCTCTGCCCCCTCCTGGCAGGGAGTTCTGGCCAAAACAGAGCTGGAAGATCAGGACCCCGTGGTTCTGAAGCCCTTTCTCCAAACCGAACTCCTGTCTGCAGTGAAATCCCTCCTCAGAGCTTTCCTGCGGTGTCTTGCAAACCGTCACTCTTCTTTGCTCAAACTAATCTTTAAGCTGCTTTCTGATCTCGAGCTGCCGGGCCCTGGGCTTTGGTGCCTGTGCAGCCAGAGAGGAGCCCGCCTATGCAGGCAAGCCTCAGAGGGCAGGGTTCGGATGCCTCGAGGTCCGGTACCCACCCAGGGAGGGTGAAGGCAGGGCTCAGAGGCAGAGCTCAGGGCAAGCCAGACTACCAAGGCCGAGCTGGCGATGTGCAGGGTGAGGCACGGCCCAGACCGTCACCCCTGTAACACCAGCTGTCTGGTGGAGGGAAGCAGCTGTGTCTTCGCTCGCACTAAATCAGCTTCTAGCCTAAAAAAAAGCTATTTTGAGTCCTGTGTGCTGCCAATCTTTAATCTCCAGCAGGTATAACCTTTGCGGGGATTCACTTTGGGAAAGAGCAAAATAGCTGGAAATGGCTCTTGCTTTAAAGTCTGGAAATAGCTCAGGAACATGGAATATTAATGACTGCCCCCCCAAGAGAGACCGTGCGCATTCTGCTGACTGAACGGGGATGCAAAGCAAGCATCAGCGGGCATCAGTGCTGCTTTTGCTTTCTTTTCATACCCGCAGGGAGCTCGGAAGAGAAGGCAGGACTTTGTTTCTGCAGCCCAGGCAGCGCCGGACCGCGGCAGAGGCGGCGATAGCGCCCGCAGACGGCACTGCTTTTCCAACCCCCCGGCTGACAGCACGGAGGGGTGGAGCAGCGCACGAGGAAGAGAAGTCGTCCTCAAAAGGCAAAGTTTGGTTTTGAGACCGAGTCGGTTCCAGCAGCCCACCTGTCCCGGAGCAGCGAGAGGCCCCGGCTTCGGGTCTGAAGTCAGCGCCCCGCTGCCTCGCGACCCGGGCACAAAGACACCATTTCTGGTTGGTTTTCAGTAACACGAGAAGAGAGATTAAGGGAAAGTCTGACCTTCCTAATAAAAGCGATTTCCCCGTCTTTTATACTTATTTCCCTGCCCCGGTTCTGCATTTGGTCAGCACCCAGCGCATCCATTACTGCAGCAGACCAGAGCTGCTGATCTCTTCACTTTCTCAAAGTATTTAGTTTCTCTTAATGAGACGAATCCTGTTTTCTTTTTATGGAGAAGGACACAGATGACTCCGGTGTTCAGAAAATTCAGCTACTCTTTGCAGACGAAAAGGTTCATGCGTTTTGTAGATCTAAATACTGAGACGTTCAACGCTCCACAGAAACTGCCTGTTCTCAGTTCCTCCGTTTCCACTTTTTCAACATGCCTAAAGGTAACAATTTCAGGAGCTTTAACGACCTCTGCTCTATCATGAAAGCAGCATTTACTTTTGTTGGAGTAACGAGGTAGGCGTTTTTGTATCATATTTACAAGACAAAAGACCTTTTTGTTTCCTCAAGGCTCAAGTCGGGGTCTTAACCACAATCTGAGTCTTTTATTAAAAAACTAGTACCACGCAGCAACAGGATGGGTTATTAGGTTGTTAGCTTGAGAAAGAAAAATCTTTTTAAGCTTCTCCGTAATTTTGTGAGGAGTTTAGCTAATGATAAGGTCCTCTGATTACAGAGGCAAAACCCCCTTCCACCTTCCTCATCAATCCTGGGAAGGAGTCAGAGGTAATCGAGGCCAGGGAAGGAACAAACGCTCCCACTGAATAAACCCGCAGCACGCCAGCGCCCCGAATGCCAACCCCTGCTGCCGTGGCCAGCGCTGACACGGGACAAAAAGGTCAGCAACCAGGGGGATCAAAACCACGGACAACCTCTGCGAGAGGAATGACGGCAGAAAGGCGAGTTCTTCGAGCTTGGCCAAGAGATCAAAGGGGATATGTCAGAAGCTCTACAAAATCATGAAAAGTACGGGGGGAAAAAGGACTTGTTCCCTCTTTCAAAAGAGCTAGAAGTCATCTGATGGTTTTAACAGAGGAGTATTTTCACTGCACAAGGCAATTTAATTGCAGAACTCACAGCCCTCCGAAGTTTGCCTCCACAGATAAACTGACGTCCCACAGAACACCAGGAACCGTAACACACCGGCACAGTCGCCTCTGAAATGCTTCACGGCACAAGGCCAGAATCCTCCTCCTCGCCCTGATGCTAATTTTCTTTCCCTACCTGTCTGTGGCTGTCAAAGTGTCAGCAGTTAAATATCCAGCCATTAAATCGATCGTACCCGTCCTTACTCTGCGTTCTGAATTCACTAATTCTGCCGAAATCAACAGGACGTTCAGGGAAATGGTTTTCAATCTGCTGATCATACGACCACCGCGGGCACGCGGGTGCACGTAACCCCGGAGGTCTGGCTGGAGGAAAGCCACGGAGAGTCCTGCTGCAGAGCAACAGCTGCCCGCTGAGGACTGAATCTCAATTTTCAAGCAAAACATCTTGACAGAAGTGTGTGACCGCCTGCAGAGCGCCCAGGAGAGCCCCGGCCCCTGGGAGAGCTGGGCAGCAGAGCCGCTCTCACACCACCCGCAGACGGGGCCAGCGTTCTCCAGAGCCGAGGAAATCGGTGGATTCTTTCAAAAAGGCAACAGACAGATGCTCTTGAGCGCGGAAGGTTACTCCAGATAACGCTCGCTCGCTAAGCGCAGGGTCTCAAGGAGGTGGGTTTGGTATTAACAGCTTTTAAAATCATTTTAACTGCGGCAGAATATTCAGTTCATACAACCACGGGAAGAGCCCGTTCTCCTGTGTCAATAAAGATGGAACGTCTGCCCGAATCAACTCCAAAGTGCAATTAAAAGTCACATGAATCAGCCAACAGCTCTCGGACTAAGGTAGCTATGGGCAGAGCGGCTCTTACACCAAACGAAGCTTTTTTTTAAAGAGCTGATCCAGAAAATCAGTCCACAACAACCAAACCTGTGCGTTCTAGGGAGACTCTTCAACCTGAGCGCAGGGTTGTGACCAAAGCTTTTAAGGTCCCTGTGGTGACACAGTGTAAGACAACCACAGAATCACAGAATCAACTAGGTTGGAAAGGACCTTGAAGATCATCCAGCCCAACCCTGACCCTCCCCCTGACCGTTCCCAACTCCCCCAGATCCCTCAGCGCTGGCTCAGCCCGACTCTTCAACCCCTCCAGGGATCCCGGGGACTCCCCCCTGCCCTGGGCAGCCCATTCCAACGCCCAACAGCCCCTTCTGCACAGAAATCCTTCCTCAGAGCCAGCCTGACCCTGCCCTGGGCAGCTTGAGGCCATTCCCTCGGGGCCTGGCGCTGGGGCCTTGGCTCCAGAGACTCATCCCCCCTCTCTGCCCCCTCCTGGCAGGGAGTTGCAGAGGGCCAGGAGGTCTCCCCTCAGCCTCCTCTCCTCCAGACTAAACAACCCCACAGGTTCAAGCTCCGAAGTTCAACCGCTGAACTTTGGCCACAGCAGCAGTAACACCCCCTGGCACGCTAGTAGCAAAATATAGATGTAAATCAAACATCAAACCCGATTTTATTTAACACTGCACTATTCTTCTCCTTAGTGAGCCAGCAGAATCCGTTTCATTCAAGATGTTGTTCTGAAGGATTTCAGGTGAGTACGGGCAGAGGAAAGTAAATGCAGTTTTTAACTGTTTGCTGTTTTCTTCAGAAAAAATAGAATATTGAGAGAAAAGCAGCCCTGTTTACCTCCTAAAGCAGTTACGTGGCTGGAGGGTGCTGAAGAGCAAAGTGACCGAGTCCTCCCGGGCCTGGATGGTTTGGGGCACAGTCTCAAACCACCACCCCGACAGAAGCCCCAGGAATACTCCCAACAGCTCTTCCTCCAGAATACTCTGAAAAAGCCAACTTGTGAGGGTGAGGGCTGGGCAGGACAGTGAGAACCTGCTCCAAAAGCTGGTGCCTCCACAACCGACGAGGTGCCTGCACGTGGCATCCAGCTCCAGCAGCGAAGAGGAAAGAGCCACAGCGGGAGCGTTTGTTCCTTCCCTGGCCTTGTTTTTACCTTTGACTCCTTCCCAGGATTGACGAGGAAGGTGGAAGGGGGTTTTGCCTCTGTAATCAAAGGACGTTATCATTATCTAAACTTCCCACAGCATTATGGAGACACTTAAAAAGGTTTTTCTCAAGAGAACAACAGGCTCTTGGAAAAGAGCCGCAGCGAAAAGGACAAAGTCCTGTTAGGACCACGTACACAAACTTGCCAGAAAGCAGCTTAGACTACAAACCAGGCTTCAGAGATGCCAGTTGGGTTGAGTTATTTTAACATCAGTATGTCAGACTGTGGTGGTAATTAATTTCAGATTTAGATCACTGCACTGAAAAACGAGTACTCCACAGGTCTTTAACCTATGGTTTGGAATGACCAATAAAACCGACTTCAGATGATCTCAAGCAGTGACTAAGCTCATAAAAAGCAGCAGCGTAGATAAAACACACAGATCCCACATTATACTCTGCATTATAAGCCATCAAAGCGATTTTAAGATCAAGCTGATGTTTGACTCGGAGCCAGCCCAGGTCCCCCCGGACCAGCCTGACATGTGGAGGCCGCGGTAGGAGAGTGAACATCTTGGCCCCCATCTCTGAACAGCTGGAGCCCGCGCAACCTTTGCACAGGAAGGCCGTAAAACAACACATTACAATTGTCCAATTTAGAGGTCATAAAAGCGTGGACCACAGTCTCAGCGCAAGGCTGGAAGAGCCAGAGTTCAGCCAACAAAACCCAAGCAGCCAGCGCAAAACCGAAGGTGAAGGGCGGCGCAGACCACAGAAACCTGGCCCGGCCCCCAGCGGCACCGCGGCCAGGACCCGGCACGCAGGTATCCTTTTCCCTCCTGCCTCTTGGGAAAAACGTTAATTACGCACATGCAGTTCTTCTTTCCAGAAAATCAGGCTTCACGGTAACTGAGTTCCAGGAGCCTCGTTTCCCTTCCACTGCAAAAGCTCCCTTTTGAAGTGGCAGATGCTGCAGCCGACGGTGTCCCAGCACACCTGCGCTGAGCCCAGCCTGCGTTTCAGGCCTGGCAAAACCAAAAAGAGCAGCAGACTGGGCAGCCTGGGGCCACCACGTCCAGCTCCTCGCTCCCAGCAAGGCTGGGGACTGTTTGTGGGACCAGATGGTCCTTCAGGCACGACCCGGGCACGGGGGCTCTGGCAGGGCTGAAGCCAGAGGTGACAGTTTTCTTAGACCACCGCAGCCCACCAGGAAACGGGATGCCAGAAACCTTTTTAAGAGCACACAGCTGCTGGAGAAGACCACTTGGAGCACGAGCACTCTCCAAGGCCCACTCCCGAGCTCCTGCAATCCCACCGCCGGGCGCGGGGAGCCTCTGCTGCGTCACCCCCCTGCCCGAGACACGGCTACGCCTCAAGATTTACAGCAGCTCGACAAGAAATCAGCGCCTTGACAGTGATGTCTCACTTCCAAACCCGAACCAGGAGGACACTGTTACTTAACGCTGCTCGCCGCTGTCTCACGTATTTTGGAAAGGAAATTCAGCAACGAAGCCGAATCGTAATTTTTTATTTCCAGACGGGTACCAGTGAACTGAGAAGTGGAGCCCCCACAAAACCGCCTGATGCAGATTCTCAGCAACAGGGCTGTAATTAATCCTAATACCACTTCTTTCAGTAGGAAACAGCCAGTTAATAAGAGGCAGAACACCACGGAGGGGGACGCAGGCTCTCGAGCAGGAACACACAGATGCTGTCCAGCTGCCCGGCCCCGTACAGCGCACAAAGAAAAAAGGCTCTTTCTATGCAGACAGACATCCATGGCTGCTCAGCTGCACGGGGACGAGGCCCCTGAGGACAAGATGCTCCTTCATCTAGCTCCGATTCCAGCAGGCAGAGCTGGTTCACGAGAGAATATAGATCACTACTGCCTCCAGAAGACTCTTTTGATAAAGAGTTCTGGCCACCCCGGCTGCAGACAGCAAAGGCAAGTCTCATTTGTTTGCCCACAGCCGAGTATCCCGTCCTCTTTTTGCCCAGGAGAAGAAAAGGAAGCACCCAGCGTGCTCTGAGGGGCAGAGGGAAGGCTCTGCACGGGGACTAAACCACCCAGAGGCACAGGGAGCTGAGCGCCCAGCCTGCTTTCCTCCTGTTTCAAAAGGTTCTGGGGCAGGACTGCCCCTTCACCAGCTGCCTCTGCCCTGGTACCACGGACTGACCTTCCTCACCGGCTTCCTCCGTGCTCAACAGCAGCTCTGGGCAGACGAGAAACAGGTTTTCACTGGAGAAAAAAATCTCATCACTTGTGTCAGCACTGGCGTGGCCAGCAGGGACAGGGAAGGGATCTGAGCCCTGGGCTCGGCACTGGGGAGGCCGCCCCTGGCTGAGGGGGTTCAGTTCTGGGCCCCTCACCCCAAAAAGGCCATTGAATGACTCGAGCGTGGCCAGAGAAGGGCAACGGAGCTGGGGCAGGGTCTGGAGCACAGGTCTGCTGGGGAGCGGCTGGGGGCACTGGGGGATTCAGTCTGGAGCAGAGGAGGCTGAGGGGAGACCTCCTGGCCCTCTGCAACTCCCTGCCAGGAGGGGGCAGAGAGGGGGGATGAGTCTCTGGAGCCAAGGCCCCAGCGCCAGGCCCCGAGGGAATGGCCTCAAGCTGCCCAGGGCAGGGTCAGGCTGGCTCTGAGGAAGGATTTCTGTGCAGAAGGGGCTGTTGGGCGTTGGAATGGGCTGCCCAGGGCAGGGGGGAGTCCCCGGGATCCCTGGGGGGGTTGAAGAGTCGGGCTGAGCCAGCGCTGAGGGATCTGGGGGAGTTGGGAACGGTCAGGGGGAGGGTCATGGTGGGGCTGGAGGAGTTCAAGGGCTTTTCCAACCCAGATGGTTCTGGGATTCTGTGCTATTTGTGGAAAAAGCCTCAGGTTTATTGTACGGTACCTGCTCCAGATGGGATCTGCCCTCGCTGCAGTGACCACTGTCACAGGTCCCTGGCTGCAGCCCCCCAGCCCCGCACAGCCCAGTTACGGTGCCTCGGCCTCCAGCTTCCCCACAGTGCAGCGGGAAGGGGGAACTGGGCCACTGCTCCTCCTGCTCAGCCCGCACGTGATGCTGCTCTTCCACGGTGACGTCCATCCCAGCAGCTTCACTGCCCACACGTTCCATTCACTGGCAATGCTCTCTCCTACCAAAATGCTGTTACAAAACCATACATGAGATGTAAGAAGTTAGTTCCTGGTGGACAAACAGCTGAGAGGGAGTGACCAGGGTGCTGCAGCAGCAAAGCGAGCCAAAGGGGTGCTGGGCTGCATCACCTAGGGCATCACCAGCTGAGAGAACAAAGCCGTTACCCCACTGCTCAGCGCCTGCCCGGCCACACCTGGAATCCTGTGTCCAGTTTGGTCCCTGCTATAATAGAAAAAGCTGTGGCCAGGCTGGAGAGGGCCCAGAGAAGGGCCACGGAGGTGATCACAGGGCTGGGCAGCCACGTGAGGAAAGGCTGAGAGATTGGGTTTGTCCAGACTGGAGAAGAGAAGGTGCCAGGAGATGTTATCTCCATGCTCCGGTGTTTACAGGGTGGCTACAAAGAAGGTGGCGAGTCCCTTTGTACAAGGAGCCCCACGGAAAGACGAGGGGTGACAGGTACACGTTACTCCTGGGGAGAGTCCAACTGGACACAAAAGGAAAATTTTTCACAACAAGAACCACTGGAATAATCTCCCTGGGGAAGTGGTGGGTTCCCCAACACCAGACACTTTTAGGGTTCAGCTGGACTGAGGGCTGGGCTTGTCTAGGTCGGGCTTTTGCTGGAAAGGCTGGGGTGGATGATCCCTGAGGTCCCTTCTGACCTGGGATTCCGTGATTCTTACAGCTGCCCTACCCAGCACAGCGCTCGGGACGAAGCCCGTGGGTCGCTGAGGTACCGTGGATCACTACTGGGTGCTATGAAGAGGTGAAGGTCAAGTTTCCCTGTAAACTGACTCGTGGATAAAGAAGAAAAAGTTAAAACTTGGTTCAAATGCCCTGAGTAGAGTAACCTGCAGGGCAGGCTCAAAAAGCAGCACCGAGATTCCCGTTCTGGCTTAGGAGACCACAGCCCCTCCTGCTCCAAAACACCTCGCACCGCCCGGCCAGGCTGCAGGACCAGCTCAGGAGATATGACGGACTCATAAAGCATGGTGTAAACCACAGAAAGTACCCGGCCAGCAATTTCACAGGAGATCATCTTACACATTTTACATCCTTGCTGTATAGACTGTGCCTCATTTTTTCCACGCCAGGACAGACATGCAGAACAGATATGCCGAGCAAAACAGTTGCGCGCTCCGAGTTATTGAGGAAAGGTGAAGAGAGAAACAGGGCTGCAAAGTTCTGCCTAATTCTAAGTCTAGGACTAAAAGCCATGCAGTTAGTCATCTCCCAGACGATTTTAAGCAGCTTTTAAGCAGAGCACTTCACTCCCCGAAGGTGGGAGGGCTTCTGTTAATGAGGCTTTTCTGAGCACGGTGACTAAACTTGGATATCACCTAGTTGGCTTCATTATGTCCTAGCTCAGCTTTTCTCTCACCTAACACCGATGGATTCAATCTTTTCAACAAATGTTCTAATGCAAACTCTTATCCCCTTAGGTCAGTGTCAAACGATAATATATATGTTGCTTTTGGAACCCTGAAACCATAAAGCAAGCTACACGGGTCAAAATTATTTGGTATGATTTACTGGGGGTTTGCATACGGTAAACTAATTCTGGTGAAGAGGAATTATACTGCAAAAGGCCAAGTTCTTGTGTCTGTTTAGATTTATTTTTGTCAAGAGAAATTTTAACTTTTAAATTCTGTTAGCAACTGGGGCCTTGTAAAAGCGTCGGGGCCTTGTAAACAGAGTCTGGTCAGGAGGAAGTGCTCTCAGCGTCCCAGGGCAGAGCCTCGCGCGCTGAGCCAAAGCGAACGCAGTCCCTGGAGGAGATGGGGAGAAAACCGATAAAAACAGGTGCAGACACCACGGCTAGCTCGCTGCTTTCAACAATCTGTTTAGAATTAAACTTACGGATACACTCGGGCTCCCGCCGGACTCGAGCGGAGCCGATGAATCATGGGGAAGTGACGGCCGCCCCGTCCCCCCTTCCTGCCCCGCGTCCTGCCCCGGGGCGGCAGCGCTCGGGGAAGCTGCGGGCAGGGCAACCGCCCCTCTCCCTCCCCCCTGCAAAAGAGCTGGGCAGGACAAACAGTCCCAAAGTAAGAGAGAATGTGGCTGTTGAGGGCGCTGGCTTGGTGGCTGCACCCTCCTTACACGGAATCCTTCAGGTTGGAAAAGCCCCTCGGGGTCATCGAGTCCAACCCTCAGCCCGACTCTACAAAGTTCTCCCCTACCCCACATCCCCCACAGCTCATCCCAACGGCCCTGAAACCCCCCCAGGGATGGGGACTCCCCCCTCCCTGGGCAGCCTCTTCCACTCTCGGACCACTCTTGCTGGGAAACATTTTCTCCTCCTGCCCAGCCTGAGCCTCCCCTGGGGCAGTTTCCAGCCGTTCCCTCTTGTCCTGTCCCTGATCCCCTGGGAGCAGAGCCCAGCCCCAGCCTCTCTGCAATGTCCTGGCAGGAGCTGCAGAGAGGGATGAGGGCTCCCCTCAGCCTCCTCCTCCTCACACTGAACACTCCCAGCTCCTGCCCTGCCTCCTCACAGGATTGATTCTCCAGCCCTTCCCCAGCCTCGCTGCCCTCCTCTGCCCTCGCTCCAGCCCCTCCAGATCTCTCTGGGATTGAGGTGCCCAGACCTGGACACACTACTTCCATTACACTATTAACAGTAGTTAATTGCTGCAACAGCACAGAAATCCATCCGCTATCCTATACCTGCAGCAGACACACACAATCAAAAGAAATCCAAGTGTCGTCTTCTCAAGTTGTTCACAGCCCTCAAGGACCAGCGTGCTCCCACGCCGAAGGTGAAGGTGAACCCCTCTCCTTGCAGAGCCGCAGGCGGGTCACAAGAGATGAGGAATTACAGCGAGACTCTGCGAGGTCTGGAGCTGGGGTAGAATATTATATTCCATTAAATGTCAGCGAGTAGCTGCCAGTGAGCGCGGCACGGCGAGAGCCAGCGTTAATTGCAATTGTCAGTTTAAAATCTGAACAGTTCCAAGTTAAGAAGCCCAGAAGAAAACATTTGGCTCAGATGAGTCACAGCTTCAGAAGCTAAGCAAGCAGAACGTAAGCCAAGAGAAACTGCAGAAATTCTAGGTCAGTAACCTGCTCGAGACTGAGGGTAATTAATAACAACTCTCTGCTTGAAGGTGCCTCTGGAAGGCAGCGGCCTCCCAGCTGAAGGGACGGGGCTCAGGCCGCGCCGCAGCTGGGGTTCCTGTCCTCCCCCGTGCTGCCTTCTGACAACCTTCCGCTTTTAAAATACTGACAGATAAAAGCGATCAGGAAAAGAAAAGATACTAATGGTAACGTCTTTAACTCAAAACTTCTCGTGTGAGAAAAAGCATACTGGCTGTTGGTAAGTTAAGCATTTAAATTACCTTCTAATATCAAGATGAGTTTCTGCAGCCAACTGTCAATAACTGTTCTGGCAAAGCCTCAGCACCGGTGACAAACTGCTGAGGGTGCTGCAGAGCAAAAAGCAAAACTTTCCAACGCACAGAGAAGACACTGAGGATGCTTAAACTAGGCAGTAATTACGCTGACCGTGGAGGGAGGGAGAGCAAGAGCTGCACAGCCACGGGCAGCCCGAGCCTTGGTGCCCCAGCTCTGACGGCACGCGCGGCGTTTGCTGGCTGATGGCCGGGCCCAGAGTGGTGGGGAATGGAGTTAAATCTGGCGGGCGGCGGTTAGGAGTGGTGTCCCCCAGGGCTGGGTGCTGGGGCCGCTCCTGTTTAACATCTTTATGGATGATCTGGACGAGGGGATCGAGGGCACCCTCAGTCAGTTTGCAGGTGACACCCAGTTGGGTGGGAGTGTGGGTCTGCTCGAGGGCGGGGAGGCTGCAGAGAGACCTGGCCAGGCTGGAGCCATGGGCTGAGCCCAGCTGGGGGAGTTTCACTGAGGGCAAATGCCGGGGGCTGCCCTTGGGCCACAACAACCCCCAGCAGGGCTACAGGCCTGGGGAGGAGTGGCTGGAGAGCTGCCGGTCAGAGAGGGGCTGGGGGGGTGAGAATGAGCCAGAGTGTGCCCAGGGGGCCAAGGAGGGCAACGGCATCCTGGCTTGTGTCAGCCCTGGCGTGGCCAGCAGGGACAGGGAAGGGGTCTGAGCCCTGGGCTCGGCACTGGGGAGGCCGCCCCTCGCTGAGGGGGTTCAGTTCTGGGCCCCTCACCCCAAAAAGGCCATTGAATGACTCGAGTGTGGCCAGAGAAGGGCAACGGAGCTGGGGCAGGGTCTGGAGCACAGGTCTGCTGGGGAGCGGCTGGGGGAACTGGGGGGGTTCAGTCTGGAGCAGAGGAGGCTGAGGGGAGACCTCCTGGCCCTCTGCAACTCCCTGCCAGGAGGGGGCAGAGAGGGGGGATGAGTCTCTGGAGCCAAGGCCCCAGCGCCAGGCCCCGAGGGAATGGCCTCAAGCTGCCCAGGGCAGGGTCAGGCTGGCTCTGAGGAAGGATTTCTGTGCAGAAGGGGCTGTTGGGCGTTGGAATGGGCTGCCCAGGGCAGGGGGGAGTCCCCGGGATCCCTGGAGGGGTTGAAGAGTCGGGCTGAGCCAGCGCTGAGGGATCTGGGGGAGTTGGGAACGGTCAGGGGGAGGGTCATGGTGGGGCTGGAGGAGCTGCGAGGGCTTTTCCAACCTAGACAACTTTGTGATTCTGTTGGCTTTTAGAAAACTGAAGCATTCAAGCCAGGGTCTCTTTCCCCCGCCGCGACCCTCGAGGTGTCTGTGCCATGTCAGGCTGGCGGAGCGCCCGGCTGCTCAGTGACAGTGGCAAAGAATCCCTTCTACACTGGACGTGCATGAGATACTACGACTTGGAGAGCAGGAAAAGGAAAGGGCTGTGTTAGAATAAGCCGTTTGCAGTACAAAACCAAAATTCAAGGCCTCGTTGGGACTTATTTAATCTACTCAGAACCGCCTGAAGGGGTTGTCTTCATACGCTCCAATAAATTTCACTTTGTGAGAAACAAGGAAAAAAAAAAAAATCAGCAAAAGAAGCCATTTTCTGATGGTTAACCCTCTGAAAAGGCAGCTGAGAGTACCAGAGGAGCACAACCAAGCCCGGTGACACGCTCTCAACCTCGACTCCAGCCTCCCTTCGGCCGCAGCACCGCTGCCACAGGCAAAGGAGCCTCCTCGTTTCTTCAGCAAGAGACAAGGGAGCCCCAGGCTTTATGTTCCCCAGAACGAGCAGATTTGCAATCTTTGCCCATCTTTCTTCCATGAGGTAACTAAAAGGACAGAGAAATCGTGATGCCATGCAACCCTGAACTCCCGAAGAGGGAAAGGTGGGAGGGCACAAAGAGCATTAACATGTTCCCTAGAGCTCACGGCCATTTCAGACACTTGTTTCACCCGCAGCTTGCTTGTCCTTTTTTTTTTTTTTTTAAATTTAAACATCTCCAGAGGCCCGTAAAATACATGGAAGACAAGGGACTTCTGTTTTCCAGAAGAAGCAAAAAACCCTCACCCTAAAACTGACAAGAAACCCCCCAAAATATGTCAAAGGAGGAGCACAGGAGTGAGGATTAACCAAACGTAAGCAGGTGAGATCCCCCCGCGCTCCAGGGCAGCGATGTCCTCGCTCACAAAACCTCAGCCCCGCGGGAGCACTACCCAGGTTCTGCTGAAGGAGCTGCTGACAAGGAAGAATAAATATTTTCATATCCCAAGTTCAGTTTATCTACTTTCCATCACTTGCTGCCAGTGCTAGAGACTGACAGCAAATTATCCAGCCACGCGTTACTACCTGAGAGCAGAGATAGGTTTGATTGGATTCCTTAGTCCTCCGGGCAGACTTTTTTTGTGCTAAGCTGTGTCAATATGAGAAGATTTGAGGAGGTCTGTTCACAGCTGTGCAATAAAAAGACATTTACTACGAGCATTATATTGGATGTGCCAAAGATGATATCCAACTCAAACCAGTAAAACCCCCCAGAACAGCTTTCCCTCTACTAGTTTCAACCCAGATGCGTTTGCAATATGCTCCAAAGATCTTCCTCCCACAGAAGACAAGCCGTGACCGTAAATGTTTTTTGTGCCAGCAAAGCAGCTTAATATAAATTACATCTGGTGTGTTTAGCTAAAGTGAAGCCCCTTCCTGTGATCAAAATACGCTTTTAGACGGGGAAAAAATAATAATTAGGAACGGAGTGTTTCAGACACTAAGAAACAGCTTTGTGCTTCTGGCACCCTCACCCCTTTGGGGATGTCACTGTCCCAGGCTGTAATTTCCCACCATGCCTCTGTGCTTGGCCTCGCTCGGACATCAGAGCCCCTTGCTGGAGGACTGTGATGGAGCAGATGAGGAAGAGCTGGACTACAGACCCTCTTTCACAACGTATAATGGGAACAAGCCTCTGTTTCCACCGGTGTCTCCGTGCTGAATCCAGCAGAATTTCACCTGAGCGACTCCCACGCTGCGGCTAAAGCACAAGTCTCCTCTGCAACGGAGCACGTCTAGTCAGATCCAAGTTCAAAGTCCCATTCCCAGTCAGCTCATGCTGGTGCTCGTGAGCATGGCCCGGTCACGGGGAGAAGGCTTGGAACTGGATTCCTCAGAAATCTGTGAGATGGGGACAGGCCTGTTGGCGAGCAGAGCACTCACCCGACACCAGGCACTGAAATCCTTCCAGACCGTACTCAGATTTTCAATCCCCAAAACCCCAGAGCCCCGAGATCATCACCAAGCCGTGGCACTTACATGTGTTTGCTCCCGTGTCAGGTCCACCAGCTGGGCCTGAAATGGTGAATCTTCAATTCTAGCGGTGAAGAAATCAACCACAGCCTTCCATGTATTCCCCCACTACTTCCTTCCACACAGCACAGACTATTCTATCTATTTCCACCTCTGTCGCCACATGGAAAATACTCAAGCTGCTGCTCCTCAGGCTGGAGTTACCTCCACGGGTGCACATCGGCCTTCGTTCACCTTCCGTTCCCAGGAGAGGAGGCCGGGCTCCTCCAGCTGCTCATCACTCAGCTGGTTTCCTATCACTGGGGTTTCTTTCTCAAAGCTTACTCCGTGATCCAGAATTCCTACACCAGGCTCCCCACATCTTTACAAAGGCAACAGACAACCGCAGTCCCCGACGTACAACCATTACTATCAAAAGAGAATGGTTGCAGGGTGTTTTGGTCCTGCTGCAAGCTCATTTTCAGAGCTACCACTCCTTATTCCTAGTCATCTCGCACTTAGCCAAACAAAAATATGCTGTTTTGACAGCAAAATGAACCTGTTTCTAACCACTGAAAAAAACCTCAAGACGTTCACTCCACACAAATGACTCCAGACAATCCCTGGTGGCCTTTGAGCGCTCGATGGCTGTTTTGAGAAGCGAGGGGGTGTAAGACCAGTGTGAGGAAGTTTGAACCACGCTGTGGCAAAAAAACTTCATTTCTGGGCAAAAAAAAAAATTTCTGGGCAAAAAAACCTTCAGGAGACCATTATTAAACTTCTCCCTCAAAGAGCAACACACACCAGTTAGAGAGCTGGCCTCCTCCCGACCGAGGACAGGCAGTGGGAGGTTAACGCTTGGATTAGATGATCTCTGAGGTCTTTTCCAACCCAGATGATTCTGGAATTCTGTGAGTCCAAGCCTGTCGCAGCCTGAACTGTTTTTTTTTTTTTCTCAGCCACCAGCCCTCTGCCTGCGTTATCGGCCGGGAAGTTCTGTGCCCGTGACTCAAGTCTCTTCCACCTCATGCGGGTAGAAGTGGCTCCTGTATTAAGCCATTAAAGTATTTCAAGCCCCCACATTGAGGGTTTAAAAGCTGTTATTCCCTCCGGATTTCCCGGAGGGACCTCTGCAGGCTTTGTGGTGCAGCGAAGGCAGGAATCCACCGAGAAGCGGTGGCACAAGAGGCACGAGCTGAAGGTCTGAATCCACAGTTTCACCCAGGAAACGTTGGCAGCTGAGCAGGTGCGAGTCTGGTGTGGCGAAGGGATGGATGAGAACCTGGAATAACCCTCCTGTGGAGACGCAAGGCGATGTAAACCAGCAGGCCCTCTAGAACACTTCAAGAACTTGTCAAGAAAACAAGCGGCAATGACGCAACGCTCAGCACCAGCAGACGTTTTGAAGGGCAGATCCAGAACTGAAAAGACTGAGCTGAAGTGAATTGGATGTATTGTTATTCGAGCGGCAAGAAGAGAGTTTTTAACCGCAAGTCCCCGAGAAAATGGAGACATGAAATATAGTTTGCAAGCTCTGCCCCTCCAGAAAAGGAACAGCAGTCGGAGCACGGGGATCCAGCACTAACAACGGCGACGGGAAAACTTAAAGCTAATGAAATGCAGACCCGAAAGCTGGGTTTATTGAGGGATACAGAGAACGTGCAGAAGACTGAAAAACACAGTTACTAATGGCTGCGAAGGAACCAAGAAGAGGTTCTTACACTGTTAGAAGCTACAGAGAGCTGGCAGCTCCACGCGGAGCCCGCAGAGCCCTCGCTTGGCCGTGCAGCCTGGGGGGGCCGGGCCCATCGCCCCGCTCCAGCGTTCCCAGACCCGCTGCTGACCTTGCCTTGGTTTTTTGTTGGTTGTTTTCTGTCGTGCTGGCCATCAGAGCAGCTCCCGTGGCCGAGTGACAGAGCCACGGGGCAGGATGGAGCGGGAGCAGCAGGCTGCTGGGCTGGGACCAGGAGAAGGGTGACATCACACCCAGAACAGGGCGATGGCACACCCAGAACAGAGTGACATCACACCCAGAACAGGGTGACATCACACCCAGAACAGGGTGACGTCATACCCAGAACAGGGTGATGTTATACCCAGAACAGGGTGACATCACACCCAGAACAGGGTGATAGCACACCCAGAACAGGGTGACATCACACACAGAACAGGGTGATGTTACACACCCAAGAACAGGGCGATGTTACACCCAGAACAAGGTGACGTTCACACCCGTAACAGGGTGACATCACACCCAGAACAGGGTGACATCACACCCAGAACAGGGTGACATTACAGCCAGAACAGGGTGATGTTACACACCCAGAACAAGGTGACGTTCACACCCGTAACAGGGTGACATAACACCTACAACAGGGTGACATCCCACCCAGAACAGGGTGATGCTCATACCCGTAACAGGGTGACATCACACCCATAAAAGGGTGACGTCACACCCAGAACAGGGTGACGTCACACCCTTCTTCCAGGAGAAGACACCCTGCCAACAGGCCGCTGCAGGCCGCTCAGTCCACACAAATCGTTTCATTCCGACTGTCCTCCAGGAGCCTGTTTACCCGATGAGCTTTCCACAAAGTGCCAATCACGTCGGTGTATGGACCGGTCGGTACCCACCTTCCTGGAAGGAGGGGGAAGCGTCGCTGCTCTGAGAGAGGCTGTCAGTTCTCTGCTCCTCACAGAGCTCCAAGCGCCGCTGTAGGCACTCCACCTAGTGGCTTACAGGCCATTTATAATTAATAATGCTCATGTTTGCTCTAGCGAGAGCCAACGGAGCCGCCAGGACGCAGCCTAGAGACCCGTAATGCATTTGTGAGTGCTCTCGTCCTTCATCCAGGGGGCTGAGCCCAGACACCTCAGCCCGAAACACGCCACAGGACCGCCAAAGCCACCGAAATTCAGGCGAGCACCACACGGCGGGGCCCCAGGGCCGAGCAGCCGGGTTTAAAGGTGGCTCCTGGGGGTGTTTCTTCTTCCTGCGACGGGCAGAAAACAAACGTGCAAAAGCAGAAGCCTCCCACACGAACCTGTGGCGATAAGGCTGGGCCCAGACCTGCCAAAAGACACGATGCATCCCAGGGAGCGGCAAACTAATTGTTTTAGGCAGCTGATTGCTTTTCCAGAAAAGTGGAAAGAACGGCTCCCGAGCCAGGGACACACAAGTTTACGCTGCTGTGGATTTAGCAGCGGGTTCTCTACTCACAAGTCATTCGACAGAGCCTGTACAGTTGCTGGAGGACTAATGAAGAATTTGTTGGCCACACGCGGGATTCTGCTGCCTTAAGGTCACTTTTCGGTCGCTCAAGGTCGGCCACACACCAGTTTTTTTCCCCTCAAAGCCACGCTGGGCAAGTCGCTTTGCTCACTTGAAAGGGAAAACAGAGCCAGAGCCACCAGTGCTGCCTACAGAGCCCCGATGACCACCTTCCACCCACCGCCATTTCCCAACAGCTTGCAAGGACAATCGACTTTTCTCTCTCCCCTTGCAAAGGGCCTGAGGAGAAGCACAGCCTAGATGTAAGGCCAGGCCCTTGTACCCGGGGCAAAGAAAAGATGAAGGGAATCACCCAGAACGACCTCAGAGACGAAGCAGGTTCCCTCCCCTCCCGTGAGCACCAGAGGTGTGAGAGAAGCGATCTGCAAGCACAAGAGAGAGTAATGAAACCCAAGGAAAGGGAACGCAGCGTGGAGGAAATATTTTTCCCCTGCGAAACTGTCTTTTCAAAATCTCCCCCCGCCTGCTGCCCTGCTTCAGCCAGAGGGAACGGAGGGCTGCTCGCTCTGTTTTCCATAAGACCCAGAACCAAATTCCTTAGAAACAGTGGTGAGGAAGCCAGGCATAAAATAAACTTCACTGATGTCAGATTCATTCCACTTTGTGGAGAGGTAAACAAGAAAAAAAAAAAAGCGCTTTAAATCAAGATTTATAAAGGTGCCTGAGGGAATCGGACACCCACACCCCCACATTGGCCTCAACAGATATTAAACTTAAACTTTGAGTCTCGGTGCAAGTCTTACAACTGGCAGATGACACACAGCTCCCGCTCTCTGGGAGGGCAGCCAGTTCCTGGTGCATCACTTAGAGACTCTCCTTCACTAAATTCTGGGAAAAAGGCACAGAAGGATGCGCAGCGGTGCCCTGACGGTCTCTAGAGGTGAGGCAGTATTTACTAGCGGGACCCAAGACCGACTGTTTCGCCTCCCAACCCAACAGCAAATACTGGGTGAGCCATAACCCCGTGGGAGTTTAACTGGGTGCAAGTAAGAGCCTGGAGTAAGAATCCAGTGCTAGAACAGGACAGCAGACCTTAGCCGGAATGACCTGAACACCCTGGGGCAGCCTCAGGCAAGAGACAATAGTTGTGCTTTGCGGGAGGGAAAAAAAAAATAATCACAAGGGCAAAACCCAGCACCAGGCACTAAGTGAGATGTCAGACTGTAACCCCGGGGCAGGGAAGGAGGCTCCCGAGGTCTCACAGCCTCCACCTGAGGCCTCCAAGAAGCCCGATGCTGTGTTTGGGGTCACGGGCCTGCCCGCCGGGCCACCGGGTCTGTAATGGGTTTGGGTTGTGTTCAGAAGGTCCCTCCACGGCTCTTAAAGCCCAGGCTGTGCTCCTGACGCAACTGGGAGCTGGAGCAGAGAGGAAGCCAGCAGCAGCCAGGCTTCTCTTGGATAAAGCCTTAAAAACAATGTGTTCAGGAAAGAAATCTCTGGGCAAATTCTCCTGCATTTTCTGCCCCCCTGTCCCCACATACATACTGCTTCATGGCTATCAGCTTGGAGTCCATGCTCTCCTGCTTTCCCTTCATCACCTGGATGTCAGTCAGTAACTTGGTTACGTTGTCTTGCCGAACCTTTATATCCTCGTTCTTTATACTGGATACCTGGAGACAGACAGGAAGATGTCAGTGGTGTTTCCTTCCTACCAAACGGTTATTTAAGCTTCAAAGTCAATACTGGAAATCATTCACCTCCCCTCTCTAGACCAACCACTGCATTCACACCTGAGCGCAGGACCTAAAACCAGCTGTCTATACAAAGCAAGTTTTCTGCAAGCAAATTGCTAATTGGAAAGATCAAATTCTGTCGCAGCCTAAAAAAAACCCAACAAATTATCTTTTTGGATCTGAAATACGGCGCTCAGATAAAACTGAAGGCCTGCACAAGAGCTGTTTGCCCACGCAAACCTTCACAAAAGAATCTCCTGGCTCGCTGCCTATTTATGACAGTCCTAAAATTAAAACTTCGCAGCCACAAAGACCAGGGAGCGCATTCGCACTGCAAACGGGAACCAAACTTCCTTCTCGCACGCGTTCAGAAGTCTCTGCTGCGTGCAGTGAGCTGAATATCGGTCTTGGCAATTAAGAAAGTCATTAGTGGGTCTGAGAAAATCCGGAGGAAGGCGGCAGATGAGCTCGCTGCAGCCGAGGCCCCCAGGCAGAACCGTGAGCCTCTGCCCGAGATCCCTGGGCAGCTGCTGGTCGCTTGGCATCCTCATCATTTCCACTACAAGTGTTAAAGCAGCTGAGGGGAAGATTCTGAGCAGAGGATTTTATTTTTCTGATAAAATACTCAGGAGAAATGACACCCAGGCATGTTTCACAAGAGCTGCACCACGTGAGAAGTCTATGAATCTGCCAAGTGTTATAGGGGTTAACACATCTCACCTATTCACTAGCAGCTTCCCTCCACTTCACTTGCCAGCAGGTCATATATCTTTAAGATCTCTTTACATCCTTCTAAGGCGTTTGCCCACTGTGAAAATGTCCAGAGGAACTAAATGCCTCAGTGAAAATGGCACTGACGGATATTTGAGAGCATCCTGGGATAGACAGGAGAGCGAGCTGCTCTCTACACATTGCTTTGATTAATATTTGGGACAGAATGACAAAAACATGTTTCTCCAGCCCACACTTCAGGACTAATAAATTAGCCTGGAAAGTTGCTAAGCATTTTTGGAACTCCTGATACCAACTGCTGTTCTACCATGTCTTCAGCACACGGACTGCAAGTCTGCAGTTCGAGAAACGGGGGCAGTTGTGAAGCATCTGTGAGTGTAAAGGGAAAAAGGCGTAAAGTTTCCGTGTGGGATGCACGGGAGGTTAACACATTTAAAATAACTCAGGTCCTTTCTTTTCCTCCCTCCACTACTACATCTGACGTATCTTCACACGTCTGTGTGAGTACACAGCGTATGGGCTTATGTTTCATTCCTTGATGCATTTTGAGCAAAGGCTGCAGCTCAACGAGCGATCACTCTGCCTCCGACTGAAAGGTACAATTGCTCTTCAGTCTCTCCAGAGGATGCAGCAAACTTCCCTCCACCAAGCTAAACTCAAACAGATGCTACTTGTTCAGAAAAACAGGAAAAATATAGTGACCTTGCTTACTGAACTCCGAAACAATTTGGCTCGCGAGGCCAGAGCGCTGGCTGCTTTGTCGGGGCTGTGGGAGAGAGGGGAAGTCTCCAGCGGTGCCGTGAAGAACCCAACACAGAAAACCTTGAGGAAAAGCCCCACGAAGAGCAGGGACTGGCCCTGAGAATCCGGGGGCAGCTGGTCACCAGGACGGGCTGTGGCTCGTAGCCAGGGAGAGGGCAGGGCAGCGCCGCTGGCACACACCGGGACGCCAGCGCCCCTCCATCCTTACAGCACACTGGTGCTTTTCAGCTTAATCCTCTGTTTTTAAACGGTTTATGGAGAGCGAGATCTGTTGTCTAAACTTACGCTGGTTACTTTCCTCTTGATGTTCTCCAGGAGATGTTCCTGGCCTCGGATGAAGTAGGGATGCTGGAATTCGGTATCGTCTTTCTCTGGCTTCACCAATCCTCCCTGCTCAATGTGGACGACCTTGCGAAAGCCATCTGGAAATCCAAGGGCACAGAAGTGGAGAAAAGGCTTAGCAGGCTAAACAGGAACTTGAGAAAGCAGAAACTAGCAGAGGTTCCCCTCGTCCGCTTAAACACCCGCTGCTCCATCCCTGCGTACTGCTTTCTAACTGATCTCACCCTAAAAATGCTGCGTGGAACGAGAAACCCCCCTTGAACCGAGTGGCTTTGGACAGAGGCTTGTGCTGAGCCTCTCGGCAGCGCTCGAGCCGTCCCCAGCCACCAGATCCTGCCCCTGCCCCTGCTCCTCTCCTCCTGCCTTTTCAACGCCGAGCAAGATAAGGGAAGACATATACTGCAACAAAGCTTTTTTTCAAGAATATCACTGAGAAGAGACTCCAAGATTTAGCACACGCTCTGGGCAACCCCAGAGGGCCTCTGTTTTATTTATGTGGGGAATAAAATGGTTTCTGAGAGCAACTCGCCACGTACGCCGCAGCGGCCGTGATGCAGATGAAGCAGCACTGCCTATCGCCTCACGTGTGAATGAAAGCAGGAACACCTGGGAGACAAAACCACGCACGTGCCCGTCTGCACACCACGGGAGAGGAGTTGGGACTGCGTTTAACTGAAGTCCCAAGGCGCTTCGTTCTCCATTTCAGGAGCCCGGTCCCTCCTCGCAGCACCTCACCCCACCAGCCCAGGATGCCGCTGGCACACCTAGATTAAATGTGCACATCCCAGGGCACTGGAGGCACCCTGAGCTTAACCTGAAAATAAAGAGGAATTTTCTTATAGTAAAGGAGAACCCCAAGGCACAGAAGGGAAATAAATGACTTCCCGGAGGCTTCAGAGCCTTTCCAGAAAACTCCTTCCTAAATGAGCTGTACAGCACTGCTAGGAGAGAGCTGACAGTCTCTGCAAACGGGGTGAGTAGCCCTGAAGCAGACAATCTACTCACCTTTATGCTAAAACCCCCCATTTTTTTTTTTTTTAACTGGTCTACTCCATTGTAAGAAATATAAACCCACAGCATTTGTCTCATTCCAATAGGTGGCAATTAAAACCATCCTGGCTGCAAGCAATCCCCCAGAACTACAGCGGCAAGCACCACTTTTGTTATTTTGGCAGGAACACAACCTCCAGGTGAGGGGGACGGTGCAATTCCTCTGCTCTGGGAAATGAAGGGAGAGGCACGGACAGCGCGTCTGCAACCGCTCAGGCAGAAGTTACACACCAAAGTCTTCAAATGCACTTAAAACACGTAAAAGCCGCTCGAGAAGAGAGTACAGCGCATCAAAGTTTGTTTGGGTCTCAGCATTTCTGTAAACTGCTTGGATAAATCAAGTTATTTAAGTTTCCCAGACCACAGCTGTGGTTAGAAAAAAAAACAAACAGAAAAGCTTCCTGCACTTGCAGCAGAGAGTGGTTTAGAGAAATTACACCTTATTGTAGTGATATTACCCAGTTTTTGGTTTTTCAAGTCATCCTTATAAACTAAAGGCCCGGTCCCGAAGCGCAGAGTGTGCCCCACAGCTATTCAAAGAGCTGGTGTTGAAAGGTAATGAAAATGTCATCCTTTCTAATAACATCGGAATGCTCTCTGCAGCCCACATCTGGAGCATTAACGCTAATCCCCGATATAACCTCCACGAGAGAGGGGGATGAAAGGCGTCCTTTATGCTGCTGCCCATCCCAAGAACCCGCAGCCACGGCGTAACCGTGCGCGGGGAGGAAGCCGAGCAGACTCTGCCGTGAAGGAACGTCTCGGGGATAATCCCAGAACGCTCCAGGAAGCGGCGGCTCCGCACGCTCCCATCAATCGCGGAGCTTTACACAGCCAGGCAGCTCTCGGCTTCCTCGCACGTCCGAAGGGTAAGGGGAGGATTAAGCAGGACAGGCAGGGAAAATCGGGAAGGGGGGAGCCTGGAGAAGAAGAATATTGCTTGATGAGTCGAGGGCAGGGAACCAGGAGCACGGAGATACTCGGTCAGAGCGGCAAAAGCTTTGGACAAATTCCAAACGTGAAACACCAGCTCTGGTTCAGTTTGTCCATACAGCAACCGGGACAGGAGCAGAGGTGGCCCCAGACAAAATTTCCACCTGAGCTTGCAGCAAATTCACAGAATCACCTTGGCTGGAAAAGCCCTCGCAGCTCCTCCAGCCCAACCATGACCCTCCCCCTGACCGTTCCCAACTCCCCCAGATCCCTCAGCGCTGGCTCAGCCCGACTCTTCAACCCCCCCAGGGATCCCGGGGACTCCCCCCTGCCCTGGGCAGCCCATTCCAACGCCCAACAGCCCCTTCTGCACAGAAATCCTTCCTCAGAGCCAGCCTGACCCTGCCCTGGGCAGCTTGAGGCCATTCCCTCGGGGCCTGGCGCTGGGGCCTTGGCTCCAGAGACTCATCCCCCCTCTCTGCCCCCTCCTGGCAGGGAGTTGCAGAGGGCCAGGAGGTCTCCCCTCAGCCTCCTCTGCTCCAGACTGAACCCCCCCAGTGCCCCCAGCCGCTCCCCAGCAGACCTGTGCTCCAGACCCTGCCCCAGCTCCGTTGCCCTTCTCTGGCCACGCTCGAGTCATTCAATGGCCTTTTTGGGGTGACGGGCCCAAAACTGAACCCCCTCAGCGAGGGGCGGCCTCCCCAGTGCCGAGCCCAGGGCTCAGACCCCTTCCCTGTCCCTGCTGGCCACGCCAGTGCTGACACAAGCCAGGATGCCATTGCCCTCCTTGGCCCCCTGGGCACACTCTGGCTCATTCTCAGCCCCCCCAGCCCCTCTCTGACCGGCAGCTCTCCAGCCACTCCTCCCCAGGCCTGTAGCCCTGCTGGGGGTTGTTGTGGCCCAAGGGCAGCCCCTGGCTAATCAGTGGTTTTTCCCGTGGGTCTGCCCATAAAGGTGACCAAGGCCCAGCATATGACATGAAACCCCGGTCTGGAGAATTTCACGACCCTCGCTCAGGTTTTGCAGAGGGCTTTGCAGCCTGAGGGCCAGCTCAGCAGCACCCTCACGTTGCTGGACGAGTCGCCCAGCGGGATAACGAACTTCAGAGTCCCCGCAGGGGAACAGGTAACACAACTATGCTAAGCACAAAGCGATCCAAGAAGCTAAACAAGCAAATCCCACAAAACTAAGTGTGGAAGATCATGTTCCATTTCGAGGATGTTTTTCTTCGCTGCGTGTCCTTTAACGATCCCCGTTCTTCAAGCAAACGCAACAAGCGGTGTGGGGACAAACTCTGAATTTACTTTCAAGTTCGGACACACATCTACGTTATCACTCGACTCTAAAATAAACTAAAATCCTCAAACTGTCTCCAATCACACGCTAAGAAATCCCTTTCACAAGGCAAGTAAATCAAAGCCTCTGTAAAACAGATTGGGAAGAGCAGGATCAATGTTAAAAACCAGATTAAGCATAGAAAAAAAAAGTTACAAACAGCTGAACTAGTTGGAGTAGATGATTTTCAAAGTCTTTTCCAACCTAGATGATTCTGTGAATACGGGATTTACTAATTTTCTAGCATCTGACTCACTTTTTTCCCCAGAAGCACTGAACCACTTGGGGAAGGTGGTGGTAGGAAGAAGTTTGAGCCCTGTCTTAGCTTGGCCCGGGAGATTGATCACTTCTTTTTTGCTCCTTTTTAAAAGAACAGTCAACTGCTCAGACACGCTTTTGTCCCATCCCCTCTTTCTGTTCCAGCTCTTCTATCCCTGTTACTGAAAGGAGGGGCTGGTGCCTGGAATAATGTTCTTCCCCTGCTCTCCACTGCCCTGTAACTATTCCGGAGGTGTCCGGCCATCCCGTGTGTGACTACACGTAAAGAGCCCAATGACATCCTTGTTCTCCTGGCAGGATTTGGTATTTTGGGCAAAGCTCTCCTCAACGGTGATGGGAAGTGGAGCATTCCCTCATTCTCTGGGAACTTTTCACCCTTCTCAGAGAGCTGGGCAAGCAGGTGCCACTTTTCGCATACACATGTGTGCAAGTAAAAAAAAAAAAAATCCCAAACAAAACCCAAAGCAAAACGCAGAAGACCAGAAAAGGTGAGGCTGAACCAACTGAATTTTCTTCCATGACAAGACAGCAAGCTTTATCAACAGAAAAGCAGGAGACACCTCAATCAAAGCATGACAACCCCAAAGTAGGACAATCAGCAAGATAAAACTGATACAATATGGGCACAAACCCAAAGAAAAAGCCTTGTTTAGGGAGCAGTTTGCAAAAAATCTTGTAGCCCTGGGTACAGGGGTGCGGGGCCAGGCCTGCTTGGTGTCTCTGTTAACATCATGAAGGACTGACTGGAGCGTGTTTGCCGAAGCAGCCGATAATAACACATCTGGGGAGAGCTGCAGGCATGCTGAAAGGCACGACGGCAATTCTGAGTGATCTGGACAAGAGGAATGAAAGTCACTGCTGACAAACACAAGGTACGACTCTGCGGTGGGAGTAAAACCAAAGAAATACGGGAGGGAAAACCAGTGGGTAGGTGGGAGCTGGACAGAAGATGGTTTGAACCAAACACAAAAGTCTGTTCCCACTGCTGAGAAAGAGGGCAGTGCCAAAAAGGGATGTGCACAGAAATACGGCCTTCGGGAGAGACAAATCGCTCGTTTTTATCCTACCCAGTGGTACACCCAGCGTTGGCTCCTGCACTTCAACAAAGAGATGGAACAAAGTCAGTTCCGGGAGGAATGTAAATCATTAAAGGCGGGAAAACAACCGATGAGAATGAACAAAACAGGCTGTTTACTCTAAAAAATAAATAAAAAATAAAGCTAGGACTGAGGAGAGGTATCAAATTTTCAAAACCACAAAGGCTGAGGCAAAGGGAGAAGGGATAAATCTCTGCGTATCTGCAGCAGACAGGAAAGCAGCGGAGGATTTCAACTGTAGCTGGGAGGGTTTGGGTTAGACATCCAGCCACCAGCTCCACTGTCCTCACGGTAACGGCGTGTCCTTGGTGAACTTAAGGAAGCTTGATTACTGGTGGCTTGGAGAAAACGGGTTAGATGTAAAATCATCTGGAACAACACAGAGGAAGTTGATCCTGCCTTGAAGCAGTGATTGTGAGGTCCCTCCAGCCCTATTTGTTATGATTCTATGGATTATTTTTAAAAAATAATTGCTAGTAGAGCGAGTTCAGTCCACGCCTGCTCTACACAACGCTGGCAGCAACACCCCGTCAGGAAAACGAGTGGAAAACGTCACACGTGGGTGGACCTGTCTCACTGGAAGCGTCCTCCTCCACGACTCAGGACGGCAAAACGTGCCATCGCAAACACTAACGATGGGACAACACAAGGAAAACATCCGGAACTCCTGCGCTAATAACCAGGGAAAATCTCAGAGTCTGAAGTTCTTTATATCTAGCAGGAGTTTTCAGCTTTAGAAGTTGTTATCCCCCTCAGTAGAGGCCAAGCTTAAAACTACCCCTTGGTGCCCAAAACCTGAGTGACTGCAACGCAAGCAAATGCTCTCAGTGAAATGTCAAACCCGGGCAGAGCAGGCGAACCTTATTTTAGGACAAACTTTGCCCTTTGCACTCCGAGCTGCCCAGAGATACTTACACATGTTGAGCTGCCGCACAAAGCTGGCCATGTTGTTGTGTTTGAAGTACTTTGGAAGCACCTCCTTGGCAAACTGGCCCTGGTCAAACACATGGAAGCTGCTTCCACTCTGTCAAAAAAACAAAACGAAAACGTTATCAACCACCGCTACACAGAAAGAGAGGAGCCCACCTGCCCCTTCGTTTCACAAACATCAATTCTCTGTTGCTGCGGGTGAAATTGTTAACGTGGTGGCAGGTTGGGGTGTAGTTTATGAGCTTTGCTGGAAGCTGTTACCATCTGACCAACGCAAGCTCCACAAACACGGCTCCGAGGGCCTCAACTACATCCTGCAGGTCCCGGCGCAGGCAGCGTTTAGCACGTCGCTGCGTCTCAGCTGAGCCAGCCTAACTGCCCACAGGAGCTTTCTCAGCCAGCGGGGGCTAAATCCCATTTCCTCACACGTGGCCCAGAAGACCGACGTGGATCTGCTGCGGAGCGTGGGCAGAGAGCCGGCGACTCTTTAAGCCAGGATCAAACTAATAATGGGGCAGAACCAGCAGAGCCCAACTCGCCAGAGACTTAAAAAAACAGCCCAGGAGGTTAAGCAGGCTGCAAAGATTAAACACCAATTTGCACAACTGCAAATCTATTAATTCCCAATTAACGTGTTCTCGTATCTACAGCAACGGCCAACAATCTTCCGAGCAAATTAAGACAACGAGGCCAGCCTGAATTTAAACACCAACATCTGCAAACAAACGAAGCCAAGTCTGTATCCTGGCAGTCCTGGGCAGCTCACCATGCCCATGCCAACAAGGCCCAGGGCTGGCAGAGCGAGAGCAACGCTGACTAATGAGCTTTAATTTTTCACCGCAACCGATAAGACATTTTCTATGTGTTGATTTAAAAAGTAGGAATAGGTGGGAGATGGGAGGAAGTGTTCCCGACCCTCTAAACCCTGAGGTATTTCTGCTATCGGATTTTGGGAAACGCGTTATCACCAACAGAACAGTGCGCGCCAAGAATAACTAGTTATTTTGACTATTATAACTATCTTGACTAGTAGTCAGGATCATATTTCAGCCACTTAAGCTTTCAGGTCTGCAGTGCTGCTTTATCAAGTCTGGTTTCTATTACCATTCTGGCACGCTGAGCGGGAATTATATTGTCAACACAAGCATCTGCAAAACAGCAAAAGAAGGGATTTTCATTCTGGCAAAGCGACACAAGAACTCCAAGTGCGTTTTACAACCCGGATTTTCTTCCATGACAAAGTCCTGCTCCTGCTAATATCATCCACGTCTGACCAGCACGCAGGGCTGGCCGGGGCCCAGAGGGGAGCCGAGCTCAGCCCGACAGCCAGGCATGGCACGGCCAGGAGCGGCCGGGCTTCTCAGTTCAAAAGCAAAGCGGCAGGGCCGGGCCAGACCACCCAGGCGACAGCAGAGGGACGGTGCCTCCACAGCTCCAAAGTGTGTGTGTGTGTCCCAGTTCAAGGAAAAGACCTTCACGTGAAGGGGCTGCTGCTTCAATGTTAAGCTCGGCCTTGCTGCACAAGGCCAGAAGCCCGTTACGGTGCCGAGCAACAAGACAAACACCAAGAAAAGTGCCACGGCTACACACCATGAGAGTCCCAGCCCCAACCCCCAGGGGAAGGATGAGGCCAAGGCCCTTCTGAGCTGACTTAGAGCATCAGATCAAATATCCACGAGACTTGATTTTCGGACAGGAGTGTCTTACTTTTGAAGTTACTGGGCAAACTCAATGCAGCATTAATCCTACAGAATTAAGACTACTAAAAAAAACAAAACCCCGACACTCCCCCCCAAAAAAAGACTTCAAAAGATTTTGCCTGCCAATAACAAAACCAGGTGAAGGTTTATTAAAAATCGACAGTGTGGGGTTTTTGGTCCACGGATGACTCCTTTACTCCTTCAGAGGCTTCGCCTGCATTTGAGTATTTGGGGGTTTTTTTATGGTCCTTTACTCTTTATCCAATTATTTACGAGTACTCTGAGTGGATTCTAATAGAAAAAAAATCCAGCAGAGAGATGGCAAGGAAGGAAGGAGGCACACACTACCCGTCTCCTAAAGATGGCAAACCACTACAAAGAAAACAGCGCTGAGTCCCACTCCAAGGTTTTCGGTTTCGCTGGAGCTGCTCCACGCCAGAGCTTTTGCTTTTTTTTTTTACCCCCAAGGTAAACAAGCTTGCCGGTGGTCTTCTCTCTGCGACAGCCGCTCACTGGACGTCGCTGCATCCAAAACACTCCGCGCCCTTCATCTACGTCCAGATCCCCCGGCCTGCCCCCCAGGCTCCTGCCCAGAACCTCCCCAGGAGTCTATCCACGCTGCTAACCACCGTGACAGATCTTCCTCTAGTTTCATGGGAGGATGGCTACTATATCCATCCACTTCACAAAGTTTCACCCAAATCTCAACGCGGTGCCTTCTCCTTCCGAGGAAAGGGGGAGGAAGAGGGACCTGGGGACAGGCTCTCACCCCTCAGATCTATCAGAAGCACCACACCGGTGATTTCCTTTATAATGTTGTTTGAGATTCATCCTAAAATTTGTATTTTTTACCGCTGAACCTCCAATTATTGGAAATACTCCCATTTCCAGTGTGTTTATGGCTGGTTTACGCACATTTTCTTGCACTCACACCAACTACCTTCCGCTTAGCCAGCTCTCCTGCCTTGCTGGTGTCAGCCCACTGCCCACCACCACGCTGCTGCAAAGGGGCACGAGGCTTGAGACTGAGCCTGTAAGGAATTTACAGGGAAGCCACCCCAAATTACACTGTCTGTGACAGGATTATTCCCACGGTTAGGGCTAAATCAACCCTGCACAGGCGTTAACCAAATTCCACCTCATTTTTAATCATGCCAGTTCTCCAGGTGGTCTGGATTCTCCTGCGCGGCATCCCAAACCTTTGCTGTGTTAACCAAGCCCAGGAGTGTTTTGTGAAAATTCTCTCAGCGCACCTCCTGTGCCAAAACCGTTACAAAAACTCCATTCGGGACGACTGTTCCAAGATTCCATCTTTCAGCAGCTCTGCCATGACCCCTCTCCAGACCAAGCGACCCTCCGAAAACTGTTGTCTGTGCTTCAGCCAGTCTCTCCCCCACAATTCTTACACTAATCCTCATCTTCTCCGCTTTCATTTACAATTTTCCATGCAGCGGAGGATCAGATGCTTTGCGGAAGTCCAGACACATTAGATCTGTCCCGATTCCTTTATCCAAAAAAAGGATTTCACATCCAGAGGAGAGGAGGTACAACCAATTCTTGGTAAATCCATGTCATATTTTATCCCGTTTCCATTTACTGCCATGGCTTTAGTTATTCTCCTCTTCAGAATCATTTCCAAAGCGGCTCAAACCGCTGAGGTCTAACTAAGTCATTAATGCTCCTCTTAAAATCAAACCACTTATACAAATGACATTAAGCATCTTTCTTGGGGTGACTGCTTATGCTGCAGAAAGCGGACAAGGGGGCTCCTGTTCTCCCTCACTGTTCAGGGATGCAAACCCAAGACTCTTGGCTGCTCGGGCTGGACAAAGTGTCACCCCCCCCAGGCCGGAATTCCCGCTGGGCACCTGCTCGCCCACCCCGCTGGGCCCACGCTCGGTGTTAACGATGCGACCGGTGGCGGGCGCAGGGCTCGGACCGTTTCACAGCCAGCACCGGGGTTTGTTGAAAAGGAAGAAACAAGGCAGGCAGATCTCTTCACAGGGCTCTGCGAAAGTTCGGGCAGTAAATGAATTACAGCTTCTCTTGCATAACTCCGATAGACTTTTATCTCGATGTGTTCCAAGTCTAGCTCAGACAGCATCAAATATTTCAGCACAGATCAGGTTGTTCTGTCAGAAGCCTAGGCTCTCCCTAAGCGGGGGACAACACGAAGTCAAACTGACTCATGTAACACTAGATATTTACAGCCTTTTGGCCAGCACCACACTTGCTCCGAGTCCAGACGGGCTCTGGCCACCCACTGCACGCTCCAGGTCTCCACATCTGCGCTGGCACCCTTCTGCTCTTCCCATCCTGCTCCTGCAAAGCCTCCCAGGCTTGAGACACCATTAATTCTTCTGGCGGACGACAAAGGAGGCGCCCCAGAGGATTTTCTGAAACCGATGCTTGGGGCTGAGAAGTCACTTGATTAGGGAAAGCGGCGGCAGAGTTTAGGCTCGGTGTGGAAAAGTCTCCTTCCGAGTCCAGGCAGAGCCACCACACACGAGGGGATTCTCTCCCTGCTGCCGACACGTGCTCTGTAGCAGGTTCACAGACCTCAAGTGTTTCACGTTTCCTCACTGACCTGTTCAGAATTCAGATTGCAGAAGAGCACCTGTGCTCAGCAAACATCTTGTCACCCCGTTTACAGACATCATAGTACTTCTAGAACCAAATAAAACTGCTCAAACCTTGCTGTTCCTCCCTTCCTGATGGCACTGAACATCTGAAGGGGCCACAAGTGGCAGGACTGGATGGAGGAGGACGGCTGTAAGTCATTCCACACACAGCTGCAAGCAGAGCTATACATTAAAGCTAAACATACAGACCCTCTGGGGCCCTCCCTTCAGGAGCATCGTGTGCCTCCAGCCCCAGAGCTGCCCCCACAGCCCCAGCCCCTCACACAGCCCTACGCTTTCAGAGCTTTCACACCAAAATTTCACTCTGTACCTTCTGCTCCTTCCCCCAGAGCACGTCATTTGCTGTCTACAATGACGAACTGCATGTCCAGAGCAATCTTTTAGCTCTCCTGTTCTTGCCGCCTCTGCAGTTTTCCTCTTTAGCACCTTCAAGTGAACCCAGGAGGAACGGTTGGGCACGGTTTCACCAGCACAGCAGCGGCGTTCCGAAGAGTGACCCAGGATCTGGGCTGGAAAAGCCCCTGAAGCTCCTCCAGCCCAACCATGACCCTCCCCCTGACCGTTCCCAACTCCCCCAGATCCCTCAGCGCTGGCTCAGCCTGACTCTTCAACCCCTCCAGGGATCCCGGGGACTCCCCCCTGCCCTGGGCAGCCCATTCCAACGCCCAACAGCCCCTTCTGCACAGAAATCCTTCCTCAGAGCCAGCCTGACCCTGCCCTGGGCAGCCCATTCCAACGCCCAACAACCTGTTAATGTTCAAATTTGTGAGACCAGCGCAAGGTTCCACAGTGCTCAAACTCCAGTTTGAATCTGAGCACGGAAACGCTGAAAACCTTTATAGAGATTGTCTGAGGCATTGACAAAACCCAATAACCCCCCCCCGGGAACTTCCCGGCCCCACCAGTGCCGGGAGCAGGATTAACCCCATGACATTCGCTCCTGTCCCAGCACTGAAGATGAACCAGACGCTCCTCAGGCCTCTCCCCCACCAGAGGGACTTTGTTTAAGCCTTGAAACCCAGGAATTAGAAAAATTTACCCGTTTCTTTCACCTTCCACCCTAAAGGTGAGACACGTTACCATCGAATACCTGACTGGTTTAGACTGGGGGGGACATTAAAGCCCATCCAGTGCCACCCCCTGCCCCGGGCAGGGCCACCTTCCACTAGCCCAGGTTGCCCAAAGCCCCGTCCAACCTGGCCTTGAACCCTTCCAGGGAGGGGGCAGCCTCACCCCCCTCCCGAAAGCAGCACTGCTCTGGGCTGTTTCGGAGCACTTCCAGCTGCAGGACAGCCATCTTTTATTTAAAAATCATCTCGGCCCAGACGCAGAGCAGGCCGCAGGACGACTCACTGCCCGTCCCACTCAGGTACCACCTCACTCATCTTAAAATACGGCGTGGAATCCACGTGGGTGCTGGCTTTGCTTCGCCAGCGGCTCAGCCCTTAGACGAGCTGTGCCCGGCCACCTCACCGCTGGCTGGTGGCCTCGGGGTCCGATGGCCGTGGCCTTGCCGGAGGGATGCTGTTGCCTTCCCTGGCTCCTCAGACCGCCCCGGAGGTGCCGCTGAAGCCCCGGTGCTGGAAGCAGCTCGGGGAGCACTCCTGCTAACAGATGTGTTGGGAGGGGAGGGAGAAGGAAGGCAGAAGGGCCACCGAGAGGAGGGAACAAACCCTGTGGCTACCACAGCGAAAGCTCCGAGTGCCCACCCGCAGCCTGGTGGCAGGATCCAAGGCAGCTCCGGCACCTTCACCCCTTGGGGTTACTCAGTCCCTACTCAGCGAGAGCCAACTGAGAGGCGAGACCAAAGCAAACACCCAACTGCCTGCCTGCCGCAAGGACCTGAAGGAATTGATGCCTCCAACTTTCCTCGACACAGAAAACCTCAAGGACAAGCCGCGGCCTTTGGATTAGTCTAAGGGATGTCCCCCGAGGGAGCGGGGGTGTGTGAAGGATTCACCCCCCACTCCCTTGCAGCTGCACAACGAACTCCGTAGATAAACCTCAGAGGGGGGGACACGGACTGAGGGAAACCGAGGGTTTATCAGCAGCTCCATCCCGTAGCCATTTGTGGCTCTATTGTGCTTGCCAGACACCAGCTTGCTTTGCCTAATGATGACTAATCAGCCTCCACCACTGAAGTGGCAACAAGAACTGATAAGAGATGATAATTTCTGGGGTGACTGAGAAGATCTCTGGGAACAGAGGAAAATCCAAAGCTGGGCAATGACCATCGACTCAGCGGGAACCCCTGCTCCACCTTTTCCCTCCTTTCCCATGGAAATGAATTGGTGGAATCCCTGCCCCTCCCCGTCTAGTATGCAAATCAGCTGATAACATGAATTTAAAAAGGCAACAGAAACTTTGCTGGGTGTGCACCCACCACTCAGGATTACTGGACCTAAGACAATGCTGGATCCAGGGGTGCTGATCCTGATTCCTCTGACTCTCTTTCTCCCTTTTCTTCTATTTCTTACAGATTTATAAGAGATCAAATTGCTTATTATCCTTTTCCAAGTTTAAATTGTTCTCTACTGCAGCCCAACCCTGAGCCTCCCCCTGACCGTTCCCAACGCCCCCAGATCCCTCAGCGCTGGCTCAGCCCGACTCTTCAACCCCTCCAGGGATCCCGGGGACTCCCCCCTGCCCTGGGCAGCCCATTCCAACGCCCAACAGCCCCTTCTGCACAGAAATCCTTCCTCAGAGCCAGCCTGACCCTGCCCTGGGCAGCTTGAGGCCATTCCCTCGGGGCCTGGCGCTGGGGCCTTGGCTCCAGAGACTCATCCCCCCTCTCTGCCCCCTCCTGGCAGGGAGTTGCAGAGGGCCAGGAGGTCTCCCCTCAGCCTCCTCTGCTCCAGACTGAACCCCCCCAGTGCCCCCAGCCGCTCCCCAGCAGACCTGTGCTCCAGACCCTGCCCCAGCCCCGTTGCCCTTCTCTGGCCACGCTCGAGTCATTCAATGGCCTTTTTGGGGTGAGGGGCCCAGAACTGAACCCCCTCAGCGAGGGGCGGCCTCCCCAGTGCCGAGCCCAGGGCTCAGATCCCTTCCCTGTCCCTGCTGGCCACGCCAGTGCTGACACAAGCCAGGATGCCGTTGCCCTCCTTGGCCCCCTGGGCACACTCTGGCTCCTGTTCAGCCGGCAAGGGGAGTTAATGCAAGCGAGCCCCTAGGTGAAATTTTACCAGCTGACCAAGAGTTCTGACATCAGCAGAGCAAGAAATTAAGTTTTAGGACGGACAGTTAAACACACCCCAGCAGAAAACCCCTCTGTCGCACGCGCAGCACGGGCGGAACCAAGGCCAAAGCTCCACACCAGGCTCTGTCCTAGTGACTGCAGAGCAGCCCCCCCAAGCAGCTCAGAGATCGCGTTGGGTGATGATGGTCACCACAGCTCTGCTCCTTCAGCCCGCCGGCCCCGAGCACCCCCAGGCCCCGCTCACAGGCTCTCCCCGGGCAGGAGGGGGAAGCGCCGCAGCGGAGCAGCGGCAGAGCCGAGGGGATAAAGCTGCGTCGTGCTCATCTTTGCAGGGCGAGGAGGGACCTCGTGGTGCCTAGGGTCGGCCCCAAGCCAGCGCAGGGGATCACAGCCTTCATATATTAATCCCAGCTCCGTCCTGAAACTTCTCTTTGGATGCCACAAGGCCTACCGGACCGCAGAGCCAGAACCCTCCTTTTTTTTCACTTACAACGTTTTGTCAGGGGAAGCTCGTAGCCGCACGATCCCGCTCATTTAAGCTTGGTCTTTCTCCAGCCATTGTTTTGCTGGGCTAAGGAAAGGTAACTTTCAGACCCTGGTTTCATGTTGCTAAACTCGCCAAAATATCAGCTTAAGGTGTCCAGGCACCGCCATGGCTTGGGCCTGACTTAAATGCAGTGCTGGTTTCTGGGGACCATGCTCTGAGCCGCATCAGGTGCTCGGATCTGAGCTTGCACGCACATAAAAAAAAAAAGCATAAAAGTTTGGGTTTGGTTCTGAAGCAGGAGAAGTGCTCTGATCCAATTCGTAAGGAATAAACAACTGCTTGTGGGCATAACAACCCAATTCCCAGAAGACAGCGAAAACCACTTACTTGGATGACCTCACATTTCACACGAGCAGGGTCCCGCCACTCCTAAAAGTGCTTTTCAGGGCTCGAGTCTCCCTGCAAGACCAGGCTCTGCGACACCGGCGCCTTCCTGCTCCCTTCGCTTCACTTCGCACAGCCACTCCTTTTCAGCACCGGCATCAGGAGAAGAACTACAGCAGACAGACCCCCGGCCCCTCGAGGAGCCCAGCTAACGACTTCACCTACAACTTAAGTATTGCCAAACAACACACTTCCCTTCTTTTTTGCTGGTTCTTCATCCGCTTTGAGGATCTTGCCTACGGGTAACGCGTTTTTTCTGGAGCAGACTTGGGGAGGTTAGAGCTCTGAGCTAAGCAAAGATCTCGGCACTATTATTTACAAAACATATTACAGGCAAGAGAAAGCATAGCCTGCGAAAAAATACATTGCTAATGGGAAAAAATAAATAAAGAAAGAACTTGTGTATACGACAGGGTTTAAAATTAGCTCTTCACCATCCTCTGTGCCTGAAAGCGAAAGCACACTGAGCTGGAAGTGGAATCACAAGAGCAGAAATCCTCTTGGGCTACACTGGGGAGTCCTAAACCTAGAAAAAGGCAAAGAATAATCAGCCCTTTGTGGGTCAAACCAGAAACTTTCATTGAGTCAGGCTGAGAAAATTCCTCAGCCTCTGTAATCAAGACTACCGGGGCAGGAGGATGTACTGAACAGCCCAGTGGGACCCGCAGTAATTTTATTTATATAATTACTGAGGCACCCAATAGTTAGATTTTTATGTTCCACAGCGATCAACTCCTGAGGCAATTTATTCGTGTTAATCACCAGCTACAACTAACATTCTAGCGTTCCATGCAGAAGTGCCCATGTGCAGAATTGAGAGGATTGATCCTCTCTGATGAGCAAAATGCAGAAAACCAGAGAAAACTGTCGACATCTACCGGGATTAAGTTTCTTCCAAACTCTGCATCAAGTTGACCCAAACCCCAATTGCACTGTTGTGATCAGCAACTGCATCTCCCTGAGCAGAACACAAAGAAAATCGGGTATTTGCATGTTAAGGTGGTTGAAAACAAAGAAAATCTGGTTAAATCTGGTGGGCGGCCAGTCAGGAGAGTCAGGAGTGGTGTCTCCCAGGGCTGGGTGCTGGGGCCACTCCTCTTTAACATCCTTATGGATGATCTGGACAAGGGGATCGAGGGCACCCTCAGTCAGTTTGCAGGTGACACCCAGTTGGGGGGGAGTGTTGGTCTGCTCGAGGGCGGGGAGGCTGCAGAGAGACCTGGGCAGGCTGGAGCCATGGGCTGAGCCCAACTGGGGGAGTTTCACTGAGGGCAAATGCCGGGGGCTGCCCTTGGGCCACAACAACCCCCAGCAGGGCTACAGGCCTGGGGAGGAGTGGCTGGAGAGCTGCCGGTCAGAGAGGGGCTGGGGGGGTGAGAATGAGCCAGAGTGTGCCCAGGGGGCCAAGGAGGGCAATGGCATCCTGGCTTGTGTCAGCACTGGCGTGGCCAGCAGGGACAGGGAAGGGATCTGAGCCCTGGGCTCGGCACTGGGGAGGCCGCCCCTCGCTGAGGGGGTTCAGTTCTGGGCCCCTCACCCCAAAAAGGCCATTGAATGACTCGAGCGTGGCCAGAGAAGGGCAACGGAGCTGGGGCAGGGTCTGGAGCACAGGTCTGCTGGGGAGCGGCTGGGGGAACTGGGGGGGTTCAGTCTGGAGCAGAGGAGGCTGAGGGGAGACCTCCTGGCCCTCTGCAACTCCCTGCCAGGAGGGGGCAGAGAGGGGGGATGAGTCTCTGGAGCCAAGGCCCCAGCGCCAGGCCCCGAGGGAATGGCCTCAAGCTGCCCAGGGCAGGGTCAGGCTGGCTCTGAGGAAGGATTTCTGTGCAGAAGGGGCTGTTGGGCGTTGGAATGGGCTGCCCAGGGCAGGGGGGAGTCCCCGGGATCCCTGGGGGGGTTGAAGAGTCGGGCTGAGCCAGCGCTGAGGGATCTGGGGGAGTTGGGAACGGTCAGGGGGAGGGTCATGGTTGGGCTGGAGGAGCTGCAAGGGCTTTTCCAACCCAGACAGTTCTGGGAGTCTGTGAAAATCAGATATTTGTGTGTTAAAAGGGTCTGACAAGAACCAGGGGCAGGGCAAACAGAGGGCAGGATCCTGTGACCAAAAAGGCAGAGCCACGCTCAGGAGGGAAGCAAAGCGCCTGGCGTAAACGAGCACGGAGGAAGACAGCACAGGACCAGCATTACACCCCGAAAACCAGCCCCGTGCTGGGAAACTGCCCCTGGAAGCAGCCCAGAAGCTCCTCCGCCATTCGGGAGGAGGACAAGCAATGGCATCGGTATTGCAGAAGCTGGGGGTTAAACAGGGAGAAGGCAGGGTGGAGGCAGGAACCTGAAAAGCCAAGGTTTCAAAGGCCAGTTTGTGAATATTTGGGTTTGCCCCCTGTCAGCAGATTGCCACCTCAGAGCCTCTTCCGAGCAGCATTTATAGAAGTTCCAGATTTTTGGGCTACCAGCACTCTCCAGCTCCAGGCAGAGGTTTTCTCTGGAAGCTCTCAGCAAGTCTCTCTAACCCCCTGTCTAACCCTGCTCCTTCACCTTGTGATTCTCATGGCACCTTGTAGCTGGGCTGAGATAAAACCCCCCCACCTTTCACGGCACACATTCTTGAATTTAGATTCAATCAGAAATCCAGCACGCTTACAGCTATCATTGCCCCGTAAAAATGTGCTTACAAGGAGTAAATTTGATTTTGAATTTACATTGCAAACACCGAATTTGAAAACGAGGAATTCAAACATAAAAGCTCTGCCCAACGCTTGAGTTTTATTTTATGAAAAGCCCAACGCCTTATGGAACCGACCATCACCCTGTGTACTAGACTGGATCAACTCCCACTTGCAGAAACATCAAGGTTGTGATTATCTGTGCACGTCGGGGACTAAATAGAAGATAAAACCTCAAATTTCCCCCTTTCACTGCTTGGCAGCCATAAACCCTTCCTCTTTCTGATTCCTCAATTTTCAGTTAACTTTCACAGCCCGCAAAGCGGAACTTGAGAAGTTTCCTGGTGGTGTAACTCTGCTGCACGTTCCTCATTTCCAGCGGTACGGTCTGATTTTCCAAACCATGCTGCAAGTGCCTCGCTGGGGGATAACCCTGGGTTCAAGGACAGCGGGAAGGGAAGCAGAGTCTCCTGCACACCAACAGTTAAGCCACCAGGAATCTCCAGCACTCTTGAAGGACCGAACTGGTGACAGAGAGTTTCAGCACAGAGCAATTTCCCCAGCGCTGGCGAGGAGCTCGGGACCGACCTCTGAGAGCCGGCCTGGAGTTTGGCAAGCTGTGCAGGAAGCGTGTGCGTGTTTAGAGGCAAAACAAGCTGCTGCTGAGGTTATTTCATTGCGCTCTGCTCCCCTCCGCTGTCCGAGAGCGTTAACAGAGCCATCGGGCCCAGCCAGGGCCGCAGGGGAGCGGCACCTCGCCCGCACTTGGCCGAAGGTGGGCGAGTCGCACCCTCCTAAATCCAGCCGCCTCTCCTGGTTTAAATCAGGGCAGGCCTCAGGGTCACTTATATCCTGGTCTGGGCTGTGACATCCCCGGGCCTCACCCCATGGACCTTCCCGGACTGGGATCTGGGCTCCTGCTCCAGCAGACGTGGGGACGGGGGTTTCCAGCAGCGGGCGGTCGCAGTCGCGCTGACAATACAAGGCCTGAGGATGCTCGGGCTCCACAAGCCGAAGCTCAGCACGTTCAGGTGTAACACTCCGACAAGTACGGCTGTCTGGGTGGATAAGGAATTTCACGGCTTCCTCCTAACTCTCCCCATCAGGAGCTTCTTCGTGTTCGCCCCACCCCGGCCCTCTCCCCACCTCTTTTGTCCCTGTCCCCAAGTGAAGAGAACCAGCCTGTGACACTCCAAGGGAGGAACAGAACAGCAAAGTGTTAGCAGCTGCTTCACCCAAGCCCTTATCTCCTCATATCCCCCAACATCAGGACATGGACCTGCTCAGCCCGGCCAGAGGAGCCATGGAGATGCTGGGGGGGCTGGAGCCCCCCTGTGAGAACAGGCTGAGAGAGTTGGGGGGTTCAGCTGGAGAAGAGAAGGCTCCGGGGAGACCTTAGAGCGGCCCCCCAGGGCTGAAAGGGGCTGCGGGAAAGGTGGGGGGGGACTCGTCATCAGGAGTGAAGAGATAGGATGAGGGGTAAGGGGTCTAAACTGACAGAGGGGAGATTTAGATCAGATCTAAGGCAGAAATTCTCCCCTGTGAGGGGGTGAGGCCCTGGCACAGGCTGCCCAGAGAAGCTGTGGCTGCCCCCTCCCTGGAAGGGTTCCAGGCCAGGTTGGACGGGGCTTTGGGCAACCTGGGCTGGTAGAAGGTGGCCCTGCCCGGGGCAGGGGGTGGCACTGGATGGGCTTTAACATCCCTTCTAGCCCAAACCAGTCTGGGATTCAATGATCCCCTCTAACAGGGGATGCTCTGGAGGCACCTCACCAGCCGCAGGGGCAGCCAAACCCAGGCCCGGCCGCGTCCTGGTTCCAGCCGGGACAGAGCCAACTCCCCCTCTCAGCAGGTGGCACAGCGCTGCGGTTCGGACTCAGCACGGCATCTGGTACGAGAAGAACGTCGACAACACGCTGATGTTTTCAGCTGTTGCTAAGAAATCAAGGAGTTTTCAACTCCCCCCGTCCTGCCAGCACGCAGGTGCACAGGCTGGGAGGGAGCAGAGCCAAAACAAGGGCCTCAAAGTGCCCACTGGCACATTCCACATCACAACGTCCCGCTCCGTGGGGAGGCGAGGCCTGGCCGGGACGCTCGCTCTTTCCTGGGATTGTGGTCTCGGGATTTTCCCTCAGCTGGCTGGGGACAGGCTGGGCATGAGTTGGCATTTGTGCATCACTCGTTTGTATATTCTATTATCATTATTATTTCAATTTTTATTGGCATTTATTCAGTTTTTATTGATTGGCTCATGCCAATCGGGTGCCCTGCTGATGCTGAGGAGTGGTCCCGACCCACCTTTGCTGGCCCAAGCCCACAACACACCAGTCCACTGAAGTAAAAGCAAACCTGATTTTCTGCCAGTTCAGAAAAGATTCATGGAATCATTCAGGTTGGAAAAGACCCTTAAGACTGAGTCTAACCATTAACGCTCCCAAGTCCACCACTAAACCACAACCCTAAGCGCCACATTTTTAGCTCCCTCTGGACCCAGGTGAGACTTGGGGCTGCCAGGAGGGAAGAGGAGAGCATCGGACCAGTGGCAGAGAGAGTGAGGAGTCACATAAATGAGCCAAAGATGCACCCGAGATGCTGCCACCAGAGTGGGCACAGCTTCCTCCCCCTCCCCTCCGGGCTCTGGCACTTCTCGGAGCTTTTTACAAGTTCGGTTCCCCAAGGAGAGGAGGAGTGCTACAGCTACCTCGAGGGCAGGTTCAAGGTTAACCCAAGAGCTGCCTACCAAGCCAGAACAGAGGTCTACACGTGAGAGCAGCCAGATCCTGAAGCAGGAGCTTCGCCGGGAGCAGAGCAAACACCGTGCTGCCTCCTCAGAGCATCTCCAGCCTCCAGAGATTCACAAGCTGCTCTTGGGCCAGGCTGGACGGGGCTTTGGGCAACCCGGGCTAGTGGAAGGTGTCCTGGCCCATGGCAGGGGGGTGGAACCGGAGGATCTCTAAGGTCCCTCCCAACCCAAACCAGTTTATAATTTACTCTCCAACTCAAACAGGTGGCTGCTACCAGCAAAGGTTGTCCCCTCTCCCTCCCATCTCCAGGTAGCCCTCCCCTTCACCTCCAGCAGCGATGGCAGCGGGACAAGCCACTAAAACTCAGCAGTTCAACAGAAAAATATCCAGGGGAGAAAAAAAAACCAAGCTGTGGAGCAGGTCTCACAATCACTAGCAGAGACACAAAGACAGTCTGCAGGCTTTGGCAGCAGGCAACTCCTGGTCGAGGTGAGCGCACGACTTGGAGAGGGAGGAGAATGTAGCAAACGGCGTCACAGATAAACTAGTCTCCAATTAGTCCTATTATTTGCGTCCCCAAACACGTGTCAGTTTGGTTGTTTCAAGGGAGAAATCTGCTGCAGAGTTAACAGGAGCCACTGTCCCACGTCAGACCGAGGTCCAGAGAGACGAGACGCCACCTCTCACGCCTGGGGAAAAGGCTAATCAAGGCAACATCGACTCTCCCTACCAAACTTCTACCAGCAAACAGCAGTGTTGGTCCTTCCGAGGGCAGAAATTACAGCCAGACGTTGTGTTTTATAAAACAATCCATCCTCCCGAGATGCTTTTCCAGTTCTTCTACAGTTCTGGCCTAGCACACCATCACTGTGGGGAGCGATTACACGATCTGGGGGCGACCTGACGAGGTGTCTGCCTCTGAAACCTGCTGCCTGGCGGGGTCCCATCTCATCTCTCCACACGAGAAGCACGGACTGATTTGAAACAAGGAGAAAAACACATTTCTGTCTGCGTGCCCTCTGGAAAATCCAGCTCAGAGGCTGCCCCGGGGCTGAGAGGAGAAGCTTTGGTGACAGCACAAGCGCACTGGGGTTCCGTCCCAGAGATTTTTGGCCTCCGTGATTCACAAACCTGAGTCTCTGAACAGAAATTGGCAACGTTCGACTTGGGGAAACAGCGGGATTTATGGATGAGGCAGGGCAGAACCCAGCTGTCACAGCCTCTGGTGCTCAGGACATGATAAACACCTCAAAGCCATCCTGCCCTACAGACCCACAGTGACCACACCCCGGGGGAGGCTGGAGCCGTTAACTGTGGGGACGAGAGAAGTTTCCAAGATGAGAAAGTTATAAAAAAAAAAAAAAGCGTCAGGGAATCACAAATAAAATTTGAAGACTTTGCCTTCAAAAGAAGTCAATTAGAAGTTACGTATTTTAAGAAGTGTATTCTGCTTCTTTACCTTCCCCTTATGTTTATTTTCCTGCTTTCTACTGAGATGATTTCTCCTCAAACACACATAAAAGATCCTTTTCCTTACTGTGAGCATTTCGAGATCCATATTCCCGAATGCCTACAGCTTATTTCTTCTACCTGTTACTAAAGGAAATCGAAAGAGAGGAATCAAACACCGTAAACTGAGAATAATCAACTCCTGATTCCTCGAGTAAGCTGGAGGATAATCAACTCCTTTGTTTCTGTATCACAAGCTGTATTAACAAAAGAAGTGAGAGTGCTATTAGGGGAAGACCCAACCTTTCCCCAGGCTTTCAGAGATTCCATCGACTCGCAGAACATTTACTTTCAGCCCCAGGAATAACAAGGAGCTCAGGTGCCTGACAGTCATCCCACGCAAGCAGAACCGCGCCCCTGAAGTGAAGGCCATCAGGATCTCAGACTTTTCCCAATTTAAGAGTTGTATCTGTCCAGACCGTGCTTCCGCAGCGCTTGCCATGACCGAGAAGATTTGTCCACCTACCAGCAGTCTAAAGGAGCTAAAAAACATATCTAGTTATCAGACTGGCAACGTTGCTTTGGAATAGAGTTCTGCCTGGGCTGAAGCTCGGCGCTCCAGCTATCGCCCGCTCCCCACGCACACGGTAAACACCCAGTAAATAAAGGTACTTTGTCACGCAGTGAACCAAGCAGGAGACCGCACGTTTAGCACAGGACAAGAATGTGTACGTGGGCAGCTACTGCCAAGCAAACTCAGCCAGCACCCTGCTTCATCAGGGGCAACACCGGGGTAGGAACCTCCCCTTCCTGCCCTGCCCCGAGGTGGGGTGGGACAGCCTGGGGTAATCGCCTTATGGATAAACAACAACCCCGAAGAGGAGGGGGCAGCAAACTGTGCCAAGGGATGGAAGCGAGCAGCCAGGAACTCCAGCCTCAACACCAACACCTCTTTCCTTCTCCACTCAGGAGGCAAAAAATCTTTTGGGCAAGGAGAAAAGCAAAGATGTTTACCTGTCAGCGTAAGCCAAGTATATATTCCAATCTGCAAAACGCTGCTTTGCATGCAGATACTAATCCCGTGGATATTACTCCATACTCCCAGTGGCACAACTTCACTTAAACACCACCCAAAGAGCAAATCTGTCTGCAGAGGCCCCACGTTTTCACAGCACCCCCAGAAAATCTCCCACACCCGCTCCCAGGAGGAAGGCAGGACCTGCCTGTGCACTGCAGTTCCTAAAGGCACAGGGAACAGGGCGATGCCACTCATCCCCTGCCCCTAAATGCCATTCCTCACGGTGTTTCAGCCACACAAGACCCAATACACAGTTATTGAACACAAGGCACTAAATCTTTGCTCTAGGAAGAGGACGAGGTGTTTCTTCGGGGGCGATGACTTGCAAAGCTCAGAGCAATGCAATATCTGCAGCAAACAGACAGCGCCGGTCTTTCATCTCATTACTGCCACATCCAGTGAGATAAGCAAACCTTTCGAGCTGGTGGAGAGCAGCTACAATCAAGGGTTAGGAAAAAACCATTCCCAGCGTGTTTATGCTTTTATTTTGGTCCTTATCTTTCACGCTTTATTATCCCGAGCAGCAGTTCCACTCCTCGGAGCTCCTCGTGCCCATCTGAAGTCAAACCTCTACACGACAGCCCTTTTTCACTCTTAGCAATATTACTGCGTTGCTCTTCCCTCAATAGTTTTGGTAGCAAAGGGCTGACCTGCGGCCGAAGCGAGGCGACACGGCAACGCAGGAGTAACCGAGTGTTGGCAATAGCTTATTTCTACTAAACTGTTTGGTCTGTCAGGTTAAGAATCAAACAGCAAGGAAACTTCTTCGCTTTGATTTCAGATAAACGCTGCTGATGTAACTGTCTCTGAAAAACGGCCCGAGGCACTTGGCTCCAGATTGTTTTTTAGGCAAAACTTAAAACTTCCCCAAGCTGCTAGAAATGATGAAAACGCGGGACTTGCACGACTGGGGCAACCACAGGTCAGGCCAGTGTGGCAGAAACAGCCTGGGCTGTACCACAGCGGTGATAATGACACGGCTAAAAGGCGTACAGCATCCCCTACCACGGAAACAGTTAGAGCTGCGTCTGGGCGCTACCTTTTTTCCCTTAAGTACCCGGGATAGCTCATTTCCCCCTGAGGTATTGCGGCGCTGGGGTAATGAGGCGCACGGGCAGGATAACCACTGGGGAGAGGCAGCACCTCTAATTAGGAGCGGGCAGGAGCGACTGCGAGGCCTCGGAGAGTCACAGGAACCCGCTCCGATATTGTGACACACCGGTAAAGAGCGAGGCCCAGGCCCGCGGCTGGGAAAGTCACTCCAGAGCCGGGGGGGAGGCCGGGGACACGCCTGGGCCCCGGGGCCTCGGCCGCCCCGTCCTCTCAGCGGGACTCACCGGGCTCCAGCAGATGAGCGAGTCCGTGTCGGGATCCTCCACCAGGGTCCACAGCTTGGTGAGGAAAGCGGGCACGTTACTGCCGCCGGGGCCGGCGCCCACCGCCGCCGCGCCAGGCCCCTCCATGGCGGCGGCCGCTGCGCCCTGAGGGCCCGGCTGCAGGCCCCGGGGCAGGCCGCGGCGCGCCGGCGCCCCCCCCGAGAAGCCGCCGCCAGGTGGGGCTTGCGGCGGGCCGAGGCGGGAGGGCGGGGCGGTGCGGGGCTCAGTGCCACCGGCGGCCGCCGCCGCGGGGCCAGGCCGCTGCCTGCGCACTGCAACCCCCGGGGCCCAGCATGGCCGCCGCCATCTTGGGACGCCTCCGAGACAAGCCCCCCGCGCGGCGCCGCGGCGCGCACGCGCGGCCACGCCCCCCGCCCGCCCCGGGGACACGCCCCCCTCCCGCTGCCGTCAGCGGAGCCGCGCCACGCGCATGCGCCGCCCTCCGCGCGGCCCCACCCCGCCACCGCCCTCCCCCCGCTGTGCGCATGCGCCGCCCCGCCCACCGCCGCCTCCCGCCCAGTGCCCGGTGCCGCGCATGCGCACCGCGGGAAGGCGGGACGGCGCATGCGCGCGGCGCCGGGTCACCTCTCCCCTTTGACCCCACCCCAGTTTTCTCCCCCCCCCCCAACAGCGCCCGCTCGCCGCCACCGGGGGTGGGGGAAGGGGGGGGAAGGGGGGGAAGGGAGGGGCCGAGGAAGGCGGAAAAGCGTCGGCCGGGAGGGGGAGGGGCGGCGCCGTGACCTCTGACCCGCGCGCACGTGGTGCGTGGCGGGGCCGGCGCACGCGGAGCGGCGGGGCCGGAGCCATGGAGCAGGTCGGGGCGCGGCGCGTTGCCATGGTGACGGGCGCTGAGGGAGGGCGGCGGGGCCGGTCGGGCCTGGGCGAGGAGGGAAAGGTGGGGGGGGGGAGCGGACCGGGCCGCGCGGCTCCTCCGGGGAGCGGGGCCCGCCGCTGACGGCCCCCCCGCCCCGTTCCCTTCCAGCCGAGTCCCGCCGGCGAGAGCGAGGAGCTGACGGACAGCGAGGAGAGCGTCTACTCGGGGCTGGAGGACTCGGGCAGCGACAGCACCTCGGCGGGGGAGGAGGAGGAGGAGGAGGACCCGGAGGAAGGCCCCGGCGGCAGCTCGCCCCCCCGGACACACGTAAGGGCTGAGCGGCTCCTCCCGGGTCGGGGCGGGGGGAGAGGGGGTCCCGGTGACCGCCGGGAAACGCCATTTTAGGGGCGGGGGGGCGAGGCCCGGCACTTCCCGCGGCGGGGGCTGGGGCAGGCGGCTCCGGGGGTCCCGGCCCACCCCGCCGGCCGGCGCTTCTCGGGTTCTCCCTCGAAAATAACGGCCGGTGGAGGCCAATCCGTGCGGTTTCCATCCCTGCCCCGCCGCCGCCGGTGCCTGGAGGAGGAGGAGGAGCGGGCGTGAGGAAGGCCCCGTGCCCCACGTTGGTTCCCCCCCCCCCTTCTGTAAACTGTGGAGAAAACCCGAAATCAAACCTGCGTGTGTAAACCAGAGCGAAACGCCTGCGAAGAGGAATGTTGTTCAGACCGGGATTTATTTTACTTTTCGCCTTTTTTCTTTAGTTTACAAGCAGGAGCCCGGGCTGCGGGGCTGCCCGTCGAGGCCCCGGGGGGTGCTGGGGAAGGGTCCCGCAGGTTGGTTCCCCCAGCTCCCGTCTCCTGGGGTTCAGGGGTGTCTGAGCGCCGGGGATTAGCGAGGAGGAGCCGGGGGGGGGGTGTGGAGCCGGGGGTGCCGCCGCTGCTTCCGACTCTCGATGTGTGTGTTGGGATGAGGGCAGCTGGAGCGCTGCCCGTTTGCTAACGGGGAAGCAGCTTCAGTGCCAGATTGGGTTTCTAGATTCGGTATTTGGAGTGATGCTTCTCTCCTAGATAGTAGATTTTTTAAAAAAATATCATAAAGACATAGTGTTTCCTGTTTCAGGCAGGGCAGGCACAAATACTGAAAAATTCACACTCAGGTTCATCTTGAGATATTCAGTATACGCATCCCTGGTACTTGGGGCCCGGCAGCCACAAGCTTGTTAACAAAAAATTCATTATTGTTATTATCCCGGCTCTCTGGGTCTGTGTATTCACCGATCTGTTTGGATGATGGATGAAGGGTTTACCACGGTCTGGAGTAGAAGTTTAGCAGGAAGTTCCTCTCGTAACCCCCTTAGGGGTGTCCCGGCGTGCCTGGGGTGCGGCGTTGCTGCTCAGCCTGGCTTGGGTTGTCCACAGCCGCCTCTTCCCACCCTCTCGACGCCTTCGTTTTTGTCCTTCAGCAGCCGCTCACGAATCCACAGCGTGGGCTGGGCCCAGCAGCTGCTCCAGCCCAGAAATCGCTCTGGGGAAGCAGAGCTGTGGGTTTTGGTGTTTTGTTTTGGTTTTTTTTTTCTGTTTTGCTTTTCGGAACAATTTGTCCCCTGCTCCGTGCTGTGATGTCACGCGCTTTGTGCCTCCTAAAAAAGAGCAACAGCGGTCCCAGCAGAACCGAGGGGGTCGGGGGCGGTTGATCCGGAGCCCTGTTCCCACTGCTGTGCAACACGACCCTTTTTTGGTCCCGTGGCTGCTGCTTTGGGCAGGGTTGGCCTGTTGGTTTTGTTGCAACATCTCAGTGAAGTCAGATTCCCCATTCCCTTTCTTGCTTCTCCTTCTGCCTTTGGGGCTTTTGCTGTGCAAAGGCAGCAGCGTCTCAGCAGAAGGAGGGGAGTGGGAGCCCTGTGTGCTGCTGGGCTGCGTGTGGGGAGTTACCTGGCCCAAAATGCTGCTATCCTGAGCGGGGAATGTTAGAGACAGGGCAGAGCTTGGCTGGATTTCCTCTGCGGGGGGTACCTGGAGGGGTTTCGCAGAGGAAAAAAACATAAAACACGGTGGACTCAGCCAGGAATATGTTTACCTGTTGTTTCTGTTTGGGGGGGGGAAAAAAAAATGCTCCTTGCAAAGGCGTCGCGTTCCCAGTGCAGAGTTTGGTCTGTTCAGACCCTTTTCTTCTCTGAGGTCCTGCAGGGAAATAAATCCACGGTCTGTGCCGCTGTCGCTTCTGATGTGCAGCACCCAAAGTGCTGTCTGAGGGAGCTGGGAACCCTGGCCCAGGGGTTTTCTTCTCTTCCTTCCTTGCAGGGTCTTTGCGTAACACCATGAGTAAATGGGTGGAAAACTGCTCTGTTACAGTGGTGGAAGCTTTGGTGGGTCAGGCAGCTTTCCAGAGGGACTCGGTGATGCTGATGGATGAAATTTAGAATTTGACGTTGCATCCAGAGCTGTCTGGGGGAGAAGGGTCTGGGGGTTCTCAGTGACCAGCAGCTGAGCAGGAGCCAGCAGTGTGCCCGGGTGGCCAAGAAAGCCAACGGCCTCCTGGCTTGGGTCAGCACTAGTGTGACCAGCAGGAGCAGGGAGGTGACAGTCCCTGTGCTCTGCACTGGGGAGGCCACACCTGGAGGTTGCGTCCAGGTCTGGGCACCTCAATCCCAGAGAGATCTGGAGGGGCTGGAGCGAGGGCAGAGGAGGGCAGCGAGGCTGGGGAAGGGCTGGAGAATCAATCCTGTGAGGAGGCAGGGCAGGAGCTGGGAGTGTTCAGTGTGAGGAGGAGGAGGCTGAGGGGAGCCCTCATCCCTCTCTGCAGCTCCTGCCAGGACATTGCAGAGAGGCTGGGGCTGGGCTCTGCTCCCAGGGGATCAGGGACAGGACAAGAGGGAACGGCTGGAAACTGCCCCAGGGGAGGCTCAGGCTGGGCAGGAGGAGAAAATGTTTCCCAGCAAGAGTGGTCCGAGAGTGGAAGAGGCTGCCCAGGGAGGGGGGAGTCCCCATCCCTGGGGGGGTTTCAGGGCCGTTGGGATGAGCTGTGGGGGATGTGGGGTAGGGGAGAGCTTTGTAGAGTCGGGCTGAGGGTTGGACTCGATGACCCCGAGGGGCTTTTCCAGCCTGAAGGATTCTGGGATTCTGTGAAACTGCTCGGGAGCTGGCGGAGAGGAGAGGTAAATCACAACGGAAAACGTCCCGGGAGCATCTCGAGTCTTCCCTTGGCCGTTGCTCTACGCAGCACCCGGCGTTTGCTCTTTGTTGAAGAGTTTCACCAGACTGGGTGTATCTAGTTTTCTAAAAGCTTGTTACTTGCCTTTGGAAAGCTGCTCGCTGCTTCCTGGGTGGGAAATGTTGGAGAAGAAAAGAGAGCTTACACATGGGGAGGGAACGGGCTGCTTGTGGGACAGCTCTGAGCTGGGTCTGTCCTTGGGCCGCTCTGTGTCTGCCGGCTCGTAATGCCGGGATTTAAACATGACCTCGTGGCTTTGGGGCGGGAATGAAGAGAACAAGCTTCTGCTTAGAAAATAATTCACTTGCTAGCACTGGAGAGTTGTTAGTTTGCCTTGGATAGATATGTTTAATTTTGAATGAGGTCTGGTCTCTTAATTGCAGACTTAAAACCTTTGATTTTATTTTTTATTTTTTTCTTCGTTGGCTCCCCAGTAGGCAAATCTGCTTAATTTACTAGGAGTTAGTTATGAAAACACTATTAAAAGGCAAGCTAAAATTTTACTTGGATTGGTTGGGATGCCAAAACCTACTGGGGGATTATTTTTTGTTGTGTTTGAGAGAGGAGGAGTGACCGTGGGTGTCTGTGGCCACATCTGAGGGCTTGTCAGGTGTGGGAGCTGCCGTGGGCTGAGACCCGCCGTGCGTGGCAGGTTGCCACGGGGCCATTCCCTCAGCTCGCTCTGGCGTGACCTCGACCCTGCCTGCAGGCCCACTGCCCCACACACCCACTGCTTTTTTTTTAAAAAAAATTATTTTATTCGTTTTGCTGTGCTCTGTACAAGCAGTTTAGCCGGAGCGATGTGCAAACCTTAAACTGTCCTCAGGTGCCACCAAACCCGTTTTTATTCTGGCAAAGCAGAATTGTCAGGTTCTTAGTTAAAAAAACGTGAAAAAGAGAAGAAAAGGACTCCAGAAATAAACACGGCTCTGAGTGTCCTTGACGTTAATCTGCGGCTTTGGCTGCTGGTTGGGATCCCCTCGAGCAGGGAGCGGAGGACACTGTGCCCCTGGAGTGCTCCGGGGAGACCTTGCGGGGGGTTTAACCCTGGTGAGAGAGGAAATGGTGTAACTTACACCTCTGCCAGCAGCCTCCTCCGCAGGGGGCTCGTCCCTGCTGCTTTTGGGGGGATTTAAAGCTTGCCTGCGAGTTTATAGTTGGTTCTTGGATGTGGTTTTTTTTGTTTAGTAGGTTGGTGCGGTGGCTTTGGTCCTTCTGGGAGTGTTGCCTGTGAAGAGGTATCTGAGCAGCAGGGATCTCTGGAGGCTGCTCTCTTCTGCCTTTGTTTAGCTTGTTCGCAGAAATTTAATTGATTTTTAGCCCTGAGCTTAAAACATGTGGCAGATTACACCGCATTCATTACCCACACAGCGCAGCGCTGCCGGGGACGTGGTGTGCTGGTGCCCAAAGCAGCCGTTGGCTGTAGTGCAGAGGTGTTGTTCTTAGTTGGGGGGGAGAGCCCCCAGTTCTTCCTGCTCCTCGCACATAGGTAACGATGTGCCCGCACGGGGCGCGGAGCCTCCGGGGCAGTGGCACTGACACCGTGTTGTCACAGCAGGCTCACGAACTGCGCGGCCAGTGGCTGCTCCGACAGCTGCCAGGGCCGAGTGTTTCCCATCTCCAGCCTCGTCCTCTCCCTTCTGGTTCTGCTCTGTCTCACAAGATGTTTCCTTCAGCCCATTCGGCGTGACCCAGAGTCGTCTTTCCTCCTCTGGAGGTAGTCTATCTTCCACAATGTGAGCGGGTTGAATTGGCTCCTTGGGGCATGGGGTCAGGAGCCCAGCGGGCACACGGGGAGCAGCCAGAGGAAGGTGGGAGGGGAATCCCAGAACCATCTGGGTTGGAAAAGCCCTTGAACTCCTCCAGCCCCACCATGACCCTCCCCTGACCGTTCCCAACTCCCCCAGATCCCTCAGCGCTGGCTCAGCCCGACTCTTCAACCCCCCCAGGGATCCCGGGGACTCCCCCCTGCCCTGGGCAGCCCATTCCAACGCCCAACAGCCCCTTCTGCACAGAAATCCTTCCTCAGAGCCAGCCTGACCCTGCCCTGGGCAGCTTGAGGCCATTCCCTCGGGGCCTGGCGCTGGGGCCTTGGCTCCAGAGACTCATCCCCCCTCTCTGCCCCCTCCTGGCAGGGAGTTGCAGAGGGCCAGGAGGTCTCCCCTCAGCCTCCTCTGCTCCAGACTGAACCCCCCCAGTTCCCCCAGCCGCTCCCCAGCAGACCTGTGCTCCAGACCCTGCCCCAGCCCCGTTGCCCTTCTCTGGCCACGCTCGAGTCATTCAATGGCCTTTTTGGGGTGAGGGGCCCAGAACTGAACCCCCTCAGCGAGGGGCGGCCTCCCCAGTGCCGAGCCCAGGGCTCAGATCCCTTCCCTGTCCCTGCTGGCCACGCCAGTGCTGACACAAGCCAGGATGCCGTTGCCCTCCTTGGCCCCCTGGGCACACTCTGGCTCATTCTCACCCCCCCCCAGCCCCTCTCTGACCGGCAGCTCTCCAGCCACTCCTCCCCAGGCCTGTAGCCCTGCTGGGGGTTGTTGTGGCCCAAGGGCAGCCCCCGGCATTTGCCCTCAGTGAAACTCCCCCAGTTGGGCTCAGCCCATGGCTCCAGCCTGCCCAGGTCTCTCTGCAGCCTCCCCGCCCTCGAGCAGACCCACACTCCCACCCAGCTGGGTGTCACCTGCAAACTGACTGAGGGTGCCCTCGATCCCCCCGTGTAGATCATCCATAAGGATGTTAAACAGGAGCGGCCCCAGCACCCAGCCCTGAGTGACACCACTCCTGACCGGATGCCCACCAGATTTAACTGGATATTTTTAGACGGGCTCTGAGGAAGGATTTCTGTGCAGAAGGGGCTGTTGGGCGTTGGAATGGGCTGCCCAGGGCAGGGGGGAGTCCCCGGGATCCCTGGGGGGGTTGAAGAGTCGGGCTGAGCCAGCGCTGAGGGATCTGGGGGAGTTGGGAACGGTCAGGGGGAGGGTCCTGGTTGGGCTGGAGGAGCTGCAAGGGCTTTTCCAACCCAGATGATTCTGGGATTCTGTAACTGTTCCCCACAACTCTGGGCCCTGCCATCCAGCCAGTTTTTCACCCAGCGATGCGAAGGGCTGCCCTGCAGCCCCGCTGATGCTGGATTTCTTGCCCAGAGTCCCAGGCCTGATCTTTACATTCCTCTTGCACGTTCTGCTGCGCGCGCTCGCTCTAGCCCGGACAGCTCTCTTGCTGCTTTTCCCGACTGAAGGCTTTGCTCTGTCTTGTGAAAATCGGCTTTGAACCTGCCTTTAGACATCCCAGTCGACAGCAGTTTGCTCCAACACCCCATGTGCCTTTCCACTGGCGTGGGCACCTGAACTGGTGCCGGAGAAACCTCCTCCCCTCCAGATTTTCACGCTTGATGTTAAAAGACACCGTTGTTCTCGGGGAACAGCCTGTCACGGCGCATGTCCCTTGAGCCAGGCACTGGAGTGCTTTTGGAGGGGTTTGTGCACGTCCTGTGTCTCTCAATTTGGGGTTCTTCTGGCTGTCCAGGAAGTTAAACAAGGCTGGGGAGGATCCCCAGGCTGCTGCTTCCAGAGACTTCCAGGCGACGCGCAGGAGAGCCGAGCACGTGGGGCGCTTGGGGATCGTCAGGAGGGTCTCCTGCTCTGCCAGGGAGATGTGGAGAGCGTCAGGGAGCTGCTGGAGAGGGACGGTGTGCGGACAGAGCAGGGAAGGGGAAAGCTTGCAGATGCTCTGTGATTACTCTGAGGTTTCCTGCTGAGAGACCAGACAGCAAGGAGCCTTGCTTGCTCGGGTTGCCAAAGCTTTTCTGGAGGCTCGGCATCGTGGTCCTGCCGGGGAGGCCTCTCTGGGGCTCCGGGAGGAGCTGGGAGCTCTGAGCCCCAGTCGGAGAGGACTCTGCTCACGCCACACCACCCAGCACGGAGCTGTGGGGCTGTTGTGCCAACCAGCTCCTTTAATCGTGGGCTCTCACTGCTGCCATAAAACCTGCAGTGCTCTCCCGGTGAGAGCTGATGATCTGGAGGGTGCCGGAGCCAAGCTGATGCTTTTTGGCTGCTCTGCTCTTAGTTTTGTCCTGCTCCATCCGTGGAAGTAGCAGCTCTGGCAAGAGACAAACCGTTTAGGTGCAGGGGAGGCGTTACTGCTCTCTGAACATTTTGGTGTTTGAAATACTCTGCCTGGAAGTTTTTTATTTTTCCCTGGTGAGGTGAAATGGTTTGTGACTGTTGTGTTGAACCAGCCTAGACAAGCGATGGGAGGACTGACAGCTCCCGAGACCGTGAAACACAGACGGGTTCAGGACGTGTTGGTCTCTGTGCAGAATTCAAGGTGAAGTTCCTCTCCAGAGCCGTGCTCCTTCTCACGATCCTGGTGGTTACCTGCAGCTCTCTCTGAGGAGATGCTTTTGGGAAGCTGGAATGTAAGAAGCCTTGTCTTTAGGGCTTAAAAAACCCCACGGAGGAGTAAAGGCAGCCTCTCTCGAGGACAGAAAAGAGAAATCCTGTGCTGCGAGCCAGCGCTGGCGCCTCAGCCCATGCAGAAGTGTTAATCCGGTCTGAGCAGCAAGGTGCTGAACTGAGTTGTGCTGTCGCAGCTCCCTTCGGGATCCAGGAGCGAGAAAGGCCGCTGCTCCCACCACCTGCCTGTCAGCAGATTGCAAAGCCCTGCTCTTAGTGCCTCTCCAGCTCGCAGGGCTCTGTAAATATTAGGCTGTCCTTGTCGGATTAGATTTCCTCTTAATGACTTCCAGCGTTCTGACAGGCTGTGCTTTCCTCCCTGGCAGCCCCGGTGCTGAGCCGAGCCGTCCGACTCCGCTCTCCAGGCCCCTGGGGAGAAGCCCGGTGGCCTGTGCTTGAAGGCCAGCCTGAAATGTTGATTTGTTGCTTTTTTAACCCAGGAAGCCCCTTCAGCGCTGCTCTGACAGAGTCCCTGCGGTGGCACGCAGCCCTCTGCCCTGCGCCAGGTGTACTGGGAGGCGCTGGGAGAGGCACTGGGTGTACTGGGAGGCACTGCCGCAGCAGCGAGAGCTGTTTAACTCTTCCCTTCCTGCAGGGGTTGTGCCTGGAGAGCTCGCCTCGCTCTTGCCCCTCTGGCTGCCAGGTCGGAGCATCCTCGCAGGGCTCTGGGCTGCAGCGCCGTGTCCTCTCTGCTCCTGCCCCAGTGCGGGTCAGGGAACCTGCGTCTGAGCGTCCCCGCTCCAGAGTCTTCTCTTCTCGTGTCCCCCCCCTCCTCGGCGTCCCCACACTGCCCTTGGCTCAGTGCCGCGGCAGCAGGACCCCGACTCTTCAGGGCCGATGGATTCTCACAGAATCCCAGAATCATCTCGGCTGGAAAAGCCCTTGAAGATCCTTCAGTCCCACCATGAACCTCCCCCGGGCTGTTCTCAGCAGCAGCAGCGTGTGGGGACTGGACAGAGGAGCCCCTCGGCTCAGCTCCTCTCTCTGTTCCTCTGACTCTTTTTCTCCTCTCCCCTGGACTTGTTCCTGCTCATGTTGGCCACGCTGGTCTGAAATAGAAAAGCGACCGACAAAACCTTTTGTCGCAGCCTGGTTCCCGCAGAGCCTTGTTGCCTCTTGTCCCCCGGGATGTTTCTAGCAGCCACAGGGGGAAGGCGGCCCCTGTTCGTGCTCGTGGCATCCGTGGACGTCGGTCACTGTGCCAGGAGCGCGGCAGATCTCGGTGTCCCCAGCCCGGTGCGGTGTCCCCGGGGGGCGAGGGGCCGCCGGGCTCTGTGGAGAGCCAAGGTCCCCCCAGGGGCCGAGCCCGCTTTCACACACACAGCGCTACGCTCTCTGGTCAAAACCTCTGTGACGGAGAGCTGCAGCAACAAACGGCCAACCCGCCGGGCTGGGCAGCTCAGGCGGGACCCGAGCAGGGTTTAGCTGTGACGAGGGGGATACGGGAAGGAGGACTGAAGCCAAGTGAGACCTGTAGCCTCCTCCCTCCCAGACCCACCCCCTGCTCCCCACCTGCGCGTCAGCGGGCGTTCCTCTACCCCAAACTCCAACAGGTCCATCCAAGAGAAGAGTTGAGAGGAAGGAGAAAAAAGGATTGACTGAAAGTAAAACACAACCTGAACAGGCAAAGAGTGGAGGGAGAATATACCCATGCCTGCACTCCGGCAGCCATCTCTGTCTCGAGTTGTGTTAGTTCTTGAGTCTGCCATGTGAGTGAGACTCTCACCGCATCAGGCTTCCTCTTTGTGTGCTCTCAGCAGTTCTCTCGGCCCCAGGAAACAACACAAATTGATGTTTGCCCACAGGGTGAAAAATTTCAGGCTTGTTACTGTCGCTGACAGTCGTGAGTTACCTCTGCCCACCCTCAAGACTTCAGCCCTCGCAGCGAGGGGTCTTGCAGGCTGGTGCTAGAAGACAGGGACACGCAGAGCCGGGAGAGGAGAGAAAGTTCCACGCAGCCGAGCTCTGCAGGCACCTCCGAGGTTCTGACTCCTGGTTTCGCAGCGGTCGGCGGGCGCTGAGCCCCCCTTGCTGCTCTTTGCAAGGCGTTGGTTCGGATCTTCGTAGACCAAAGCCCAAGCTTGAGCTGCACTGTCCGTTTGCTTCGCAGCGGGTGGCGATTTCTGCTTTGTAAGAGGTTGCCTGAGGATGGAAACCTCTTAAATCTCAACCGCTGATGCGGAGGTAAACGCGTGTTTTAAGCCCTTCAGCTGCCACTGGGTCTGACAGGCTTCTGGGGCCTGAGTCCCTGCTCGTTGGAGGGATTAAGGGGCTGCATCTTTGCTTTTTTCACCAGCCCAGGTGTCTGTTTGTCCCCCCGCAGCAGCAGCCGGTGTGGGTTGGGCTCTCCGGGTGCCGAGGGGAGGTGGAGGAGGACGGGTCCTGCCAACAGCCTGGGCGGCAGCGCTGCAGCTCGCAGGGCGGCTGAGCTGGGAACCCTCTTTCTAACCCTGGATCGCTGCTGCTCCCTTGGGGTTCACTTTTCCACGTGTAAAACTGAGGATTGGGTGGTTTTGCCTCCAGGGTGAGCAGAGCGAATGACAACGCCATGCCCAAGAACCACCGTGCTTTAGGGAAGGAGAGGCCACGTGTGCGTGTGCTGGTTCCTTTTCCCCGCCGTGGCCGTTGTGTCGCAGCCAGGTCTGGGCTTGGCACCGAGGAGCAGGATCCTCTCCCTCCTTGTGCGAGCACCCTGGTGCCTGGAAAAGTTGAGGAGGATCCTCGCAGCCCCTCTCCTGAGCATGGAGGACAGTCGCTTTGGCCCACGCCAGCGCGTGGTGCTGCCGCAGCTCCCGCACCCGTCAGCTCTGGAGGGTCTGTTCTGTCCAGCCCTGCCCGGTGTCTGCTCTTGCTGCTGCCTGTCCTCCCCCTCACCCGTTCAGCCTCTCGTGACCCTGCGTGAGAGACTGAAATGTCTAGTGACTGTCTCAGAGCTTGCTTGTGTCTCGGCAAGCCTCAAGGACAAGCTGCGGCCTTTGGATTAGTCTAAGGGATGTCCCCCGAGGCAGAGGGGGTGTGTGAAGGATTCACCCCCCACTCCCTTGCAGCTGCACAACGAACTCCTTAGATAAACCTCAGAGGGGGGGAAACGGACTGAGTGAAACTGCATGAAGCAAAAACCTGTGGGACAAGAGGAAAAAAACCTAAAGGTGGGCAGATGTGCTTATCAGTGGATACGATTAACTTTAAAAGGCAACAGAAAACTTTGCTCCGTGTGCACCCACCACCAAAAAGCTGAAGAGTGAGGACCAACGGGATGCTGCTGGACCCATGGTGGTGACTGTTATCACAGAACTTGATTTCTGTCTTTTCCTTCCATTCCATCCTATCGCTGCCCCTCTTCACTTTTAATAATAAAAACTGGTGTGGGTGTACGGCATTTGACCTTGTTCATGTCTTAATCTCACTCTCGGGATCATATCAGAACCTCCCTGACGTTGGATGGGGACACCCAGCTCTGCCCTCGCAGCCGCAGCACCCAGCTAGCGCAGCCCCTTCCTCCGCCTGCCCCCACAGCTCCGCCGAGGAAATTCCACTCCGTTGTCACCGGGACTCGCCGCGGCAGCAGGGACTTTTCTCCTTTCCTGCTGGAAAACTGCGAGCCAGGAGTTTCCGATCTTTTCTCCACAACCGAGGAGGAACTGTGTGGGAGTGCTTTGAGAACTTTACTGTGGGAGGCGAGCAGGTTTCGCTCAGGGGAAGGGCAGCCAAAGGAGCTACTGATGGTTTAATGCAGCTTCCAGCAGCTCCTGGTGTGAGAAGGAAGAGGAGGACCTAACCGTGCCATTAACCTGCTCTCGTGCTTATTTTACTGACTAGCAAAGGCAACTAGCCCGCCTCGGCTAGTCCAGGCAGCTCCTGGATAGCCCGGGCTGGCCGTCGGCAGCAGCGAGGCGGTGAGCAGGGCTGGTGTAGGCAGAGGTGGGATCTTTTGTTACACAAGATTATCCAGCTGGACGCCATGGGAGAGACAATCTGCCTTCCGTTCTGCTTCTCCTCCACACCTGAGGGCTTTTGTGTTCCTGAAGCACATTCTCTAATTGCTGACTGAAGATGCCGCGTCTCCTGAGCAGCTTTGCCATCTTCGGGCTTTTTGTGGTGTCCCTGGGGAGAGTCGGCTCTGCCGGCGCTGGAGAGCCGTTACCTCGGCCTGGCCCAGCACGGCGCGGCCGGGGCAGCGCGGCAGCACTCGTGTCCGAGCGGCCCCGGGCTGCCGGCCGGCTCGCTCACCGTTCCCTGGGCTGAAGCCGAGTGCTTTGAGGCTCTGGCTCTGCTCAAAGCCTGCTGGGGGTATATTCTCCTTCTCCTTTTTGCCTGTTCAGGTTGTGTTTTACTTTTGGTTAATCCTTTTTTCTCCTTCCTCTCAACTCTTCTCTTGGATGGACCTGTTGGAGTTTGGGGTAGAGGAACCCCCACTGACGTGCACGTGGGGAGCAGGGGGTGGGTCTGGGAGGGAGGAGGCTACAGGTCTCACCTGAACCCCAGAACCATCTGGGTTGGAAAAGCCCTTGCAGCTCCTCCAGCCCAACCATGACCCTCCCCCTGACCGTTCCCAACTCCCCCAGATCCCTCAGCGCTGGCTCAGCCCAACTCTTCAACCCCTCCAGGGATCCCGGGGACTCCCCCCTGCCCTGGGCAGCCCATTCCAACGCCCAACAGCCCCTTCTGCACAGAAATCCTTCCTCAGAGCCAGCCTGACCCTGCCCTGGGCAGCTTGAGGCCATTCCCTCGGGGCCTGGCGCTGGGGCCTTGGCTCCAGAGACTCATCCCCCCTCTCTGCCCCCTCCTGGCAGGGAGTTGTAAAAAAAGTTGTAAAAAGAAAGGCTTGGCTTCAGTCTTTCTTCCCTTATCCCCCTCGTCACAGCTAAACCCATTCTCAGGTCCCACCTGAGCTGCCAAACCCCACCAGTTGCCCCGTCAGTGCCCAAAACTCCCAGAAACGGGGTTTGTCGGTGGCTGTCGGTGACGCTCGTCCCTGCCCGTCTCCCCCTGAGCCGAGCCCTGGGGTGCCGACTCCTGGCCCCCCACTGGCCATGGATGCCCGGGGGGGTCCTCGCCTCCGCGCCCTGGCAGCGGCTGTGGTGGTGGGGTGCAGGCAGGACGGTTTTGGGTTGGTTTGCGGGGTTTTGCGGTGTGTCCGCCTCTGCCTGCCGCCCTCTGGTGGAACGAGCTTTTCCGCACGGGGCGGCCGAGCAAAGCTTCGGCTTCATTCCTGCGGCCGAACGCGGCCCCTGCGAAGCCACGGGGACCTGCCTGCCCCTGCCTGCCCCTGCCAGCCCCTGCCAGCCCCTGCCTGCCCCTGCCAGCCCCTGCCTGCCCCTGCCTGCCCCTGCCTGCCCCTGCCTGCCCCTGCCTGCCCCTGCCTGCCCGGCTGTGTGGGACCCAGGCAGACCCATCCCCAGCTGCGGGGAAAAACCCTCTGCTGGTGTGGAGGTAAATGCACCTGGAGGAGGCAGAGGTGTTTCCGCCAGGTGACCACACTCACCTGCGGCCAGGGCTGCTGCCCCGCTGCCCCTGGGACCTTTCGCTTCTCCTGAGCCCCCGTCAAGCCCCGTCTGCTTCAGACAGGTTTTGGTTTTTCCCCGATAAAACGGTTTTAGTGTTCAGAGTGTGTTCACTGTTGCCCAGGTGGGCTTTTTAGTGGAGATTACAGGGTGCTGGGAGCGTGACTGATGTCCTGGCTGAGGTCTCTCAGCTTTCCTGAAGGGTTTGAACCTCCCGAGAGACGGGTCTCACCCCTGGGTGCTTCGCAGACACACCGTGAGTCTGCAGCCGTCCTGGGCGAGATCCTGCCTCGTGCTAGCTCTCAGAGGAAACCCAAGACCCGGCGAGCCCTTGGGCCTTGTTTTTTCTCCCTGTCTGTGTGGACTGAGAGGCTGAGCCTGGCTGGGGTGAGAGCGGGAGCCTCCTGGCACGGCCTCTGCTCTGAGGGCGCTGGCCCCTCGTAGCACCAACAGCCCAGGTCTGAGGCACAGGATCCTTCTCCGGTCTCGTCGTGGCGGCGGAGAGAGGGGGGAAATGAGGGAAAGATGGAAACTCAAGTCCAAAGCCATTGTAGCGCCAAAAGCCTGGAAAAAAACTTATCTCCAATCTCCCTTTTTAAAAATTTTTTAATAAAGCCTTTTGTTTTTGCAGTAATCTCATCCTCTTGCCGGCCCAGTATTTTCCAGGCTCTCTCCCACCCCTCTCCCTGCGGCTCGGGGGAGCTGCGCTGGTGTGTACGTACAGCAGAAGGTGATCACACACTGTGTGGATTTTACTGCTCCCGCGAGGGACGTTTTCTGGGGCTGTTTTTCCGATTATTTCACTGAATCCTCCCGTAAACCCGATCTAGCCAGGGTCCCCGTTCTCCCCCTACCCCCACTCCGAGTGGTGTGCGGGGAGGGGGGGAGAGAGAATCTCTTTTCCAGGGAAGGATCTGTAGCTTATTCGGCACCCACACAGCAGGTCAGCGAGTGGGCAAAGTCTGATGCTCGGTGCTGTCTGATTCCCCGGGTCTGAGGAGGGAATTAATTCCTGCCCGAGGCGTGCCCTGTGAGGAGCAGGATGCGGCCCCACGACGGGCTGAGCTCTGCTCCAGTGCAGGAGGCGTCTGTGCCCGCTGGCGTGGAAAAAAATCTGGGCTGAGGCAAGGAGTAGAAGCTGCCTTCAGCTGCTGGGGGTGAGGTTGGTCCCCCCGCTGGCGGTGGGTGACCTCGGTTGGGTGTATCCGGCACGGGCTGCGGTGTGTGAGGGTGGGAGGCTCTTCGTCACGGCGACGTTGTCACCCTGGGGGCTGTGTCTGCTCCCTGCTCTACCCAGGTCTCTTCCAGAGAGGTTCAGAGTGGCTCCAGGGGTGCCCCTGACTTCAGAACTCACCGTTCCATTCAGATGATGCACCAGAACCCCTCCGTGCCCCTGTCCTGGTGCTGCTGGGTCTGTCCTTACGTGAGCAAGCAGGCTCTGGGATCTGTTGCGGGTGTGCTGCGGGGGGGATCTGACCATCTGAGAGACCCTGATGGCCTGGAGAAGATGGTTGATGGGCACCTCGTGAAGTTCAGGGGTGATAAATGTGGAATCCTGCACCTGGGAGAGAATAACCCCACGCGACGGTAACGGGCGGAGTGGAGGGAGCCGGCAGGGACCGGGGAGCCAGCAGGTGTCCTCTGCCCCGGGGCTGTGCGGGCAGGAGCATGGCCAGCAGCACCGGGGGGAACCTTCACCTCCTCTGGGTACCAGAGACCCCTCCGGGCTCGGAGTCCAGTCTGGGGCTCCCCAGTACAACCCTGGGATAGACAGAATGCTCAGGGGGACGCGGGGAGGGTCTGTGAGCTGGCAGCTGTGCCCGGGAGGAGAAGGGACAGAGGGGGGATCCCACTGCTGCCCACAGCTTCGGGAGGGAGAGTGAAGGAGATGGTGCTGAGCTCTCGTGGTGCCAAGGGACAGGAGGAGAGGCAGCAGGACAGCAGTGTGCCCAGGGGGCCAAGGAGGGCAACGGCATCCTGGCTTGTGTCAGCACTGGCGTGGCCAGCAGGGACAGGGAAGGGATCTGAGCCCTGGGCTCGGCACTGGGGAGGCCGCCCCTCGCTGAGGGGGTTCAGTTCTGGGCCCCTCACCCCAAAAAGGCCATTGAATGACTCGAGCGTGGCCAGAGAAGGGCAACGGAGCTGGGGCAGGGTCTGGAGCACAGGTCTGCTGGGGAGCGGCTGGGGGAACTGGGGGGGTTCAGTCTGGAGCAGAGGAGGCTGAGGGGAGACCTCCTGGCCCTCTGCAACTCCCTGCCAGGAGGGGGCAGAGAGGGGGGATGAGTCTCTGGAGCCAAGGCCCCAGCGCCAGGCCCCGAGGGAATGGCCTCAAGCTGCCCAGGGCAGGGTCAGGCTGGCTCTGAGGAAGGATTTCTGTGCAGAAGGGGCTGTTGGGCGTTGGAATGGGCTGCCCAGGGCAGGGGGGAGTCCCCGGGATCCCTGGGGGGGTTGAAGAGTCGGGCTGAGCCAGCGCTGAGGGATCTGGGGGAGTTGGGAACGGTCAGGGGGAGGGTCATGGTGGGGCTGGAGGAGCTGCAAGGGCTTTTCCAACCCAGATGGTTCTGGGGTTCTGTGAAAATGCTGCCTGAACAGAAGGAGTGTTCATGCCCACAGGAGTGCTGCAGCCCTGGGACAGGACCCAGGGAGGTGGTGAGATCCCCATCCTTGGAAATACTCTAAACTTGACCAGCCAGGATCCCAAGAGTCCTGATCTAACTTTGGAGCTCTGTCTTGAGCAGGAGGCTGGAGTCGGGACCTCCTGAGGTCTTTTTGCTGTTTCCGCGCTGAGTTTCTGATGGGTTCTGATATTGTCCGTGCCTCCTGGGCCTGGAGCTGCGCTGGCACCTCGCCCTTGGTTGTCCATGTTCCGAGGGACGCTCGGAGGAAGCGGCATTCCTGGGAAATCCTTTCCCTATCCTGCCTGTCCTTGGAGTTTGGGTTGTGTCTTTGCGTGGTCTCAGCAGCATTGACCTCCAGGGGAAAAGAGGGACAGAGAGTCTTGAAATAACTCTGGGAGGCAACTGGGGTACGGAACCTGCTGAGGGAGAATAATTTGGGGCCCTGTGAGTGAGAACGTGGCTCTTGGGTGAGTCAGGCGGCTGCCGGAGCTGCTCGGGCAACCTGTCCTTGCAGAGAGGTGATCGACTTTCTCTCTGCAGTCCCGGGTGGATGTAACTGCTGGTTAATGAGCCCTTTCCTTCCTTCCTTCCCTCCCTGTGTAATGGCGTGTCCCAGAGGATCGGAGAGCGCGGGCTTGTGCCGCTCAGTGCTGCCCAGGTCGGGGCACAAAGTGGGCATCTGGGACCGGTGGCGGAGTCCATCGCCCAGCCGAGGTCTCTGGTGCAGCGAACACAAAACCACAAAGATTCACATGAGAGGATCTCACTGAGCTGTTTTTTTGTGTCTCGCAGGCCAAAGGGGCTCCCAGGAAGAGCAAAATCTTGGCGGATGATTCGTCGCTGAAGGAAAACGAGGGTCTGCTTGCACAGAATGAATACGAACACGACAGCTCGGACGAAGAGGTAGGACCCACGGCAGCTGCTTTTAGGGGCGGGTATGAGCTGGGGGTGATGGGTTTCCCTCTCGACGTTGGCTTCTCTGCAAACCGGAGGGGAGGGGAGGGGGTCCCAGGTGTGCAGCAGGCCGGAGGCGCTGCCTCGGGGCTCTGCAGGAGGCTCTTGCGGAGGGTGCGGTGCCTGAGCGCGTCGCTGCGAACCTTTGGGGTGCCAGAAAAGAACGCCACGGCCACTTTGGAGAGGCCAGCGCTCCCCTACGGCACGAGCCTTCCTCCCGCCCTCTAGAATTGCACAACAAGCGCCGTCTGTGCCCAGCCGGGGCTGGGGTTTGGAGCCCAGGGCCAGGAGAGGGTTTTTCCAGCCATTTTGAAGGTGGTTGAGCCTCACCTGTGGCTCGTGGGGTGACGTTCGCTGTTCAGGGACCTGCCCCGCTCTCCCAGGGAACCTCCCCGGGTTTCCTGCGTCGGAAAAGGTTGGAAACCGCTTGTGTGGAAGATAGCAGGATCTCGGCAGTAAAACAAACGCCCCTAGGGCTTGGTTGTTCCAGACAAACTTCATTGCCTTTCTTAATCGTCTGCTAAATCAATTAATGCGATTGGCGTCCATCAGCTGTTCCAGCAGAGCCCTGGGCTCGGGACGGGGGGGCTGTGGGGGCGGTTTGGATCTGACCCGTCCTCCTGGGCTGTCGCTTCTCTGAAGGGGCACTGGGTAGCCTCGTCCATGACTTGGACAAATGTTTGGAGAAGCCTCTTGGGCGCGGGTTGGGTGGAATAATTCAGGCTGTCTCCTCCTGAACCGCTGAGAAATAAGAGGATGCAGAAAACCCTGCGTGCCCCGGGGGGTGAAGAGCCGGCGGGTGCCTGCTGGGGGCTGCCAGTGCTCTGACCGATTCGCTCCCCCAGCTCCCTCGCGTGGGGCGCCCGGGTGGCGTGGAACGGCCCGTGGGGAGTGACACCAGCGTGGCCCCCCCGGGGCTCGGGACGGGAGGGTTTTGGAGCAGGGCTCGGGGCTGCGCACCCAGTTTTGGGGGAGCTCTTCGGCATCGCTGGCAGCTCGGAGGGGCCGGGTTTGCGTTTCCCGGCGCCGTGAGGGACCCGTCTGTTCCTGTTGGGGTCGCGGGGGGGGGATCGGGTGCTTGCCGGCTCACTGGTCCAGCGAGGGCCCGAAGGGTTGGATGATAGAGGCCCACCTGGGCTAGCGCTGGAGCTGCCGGCAGTCCCTGCCCCCGGGTCTGGAATAGAGATTTAGAGAGAGGGGAAATATATGACTATAGAAAACATACACTTGTGTAATGTCTCCAGCATAACCCAGGAAAAAAAAAAAAAAGTCAAACCCTTTCATGCAGGAATTCAAGGTCTCTCTCTCCCCAGCTGGTCCTGCTTCAGGGCCCCGGTGGGGGGAGCGCGCATTCAGGCCCTGTTGACATCGGAGCAGCTTCCAGTGGCTTTGTTCCTTGTTCCCCGTTCCCAGCCCCCTGCCCTCCCTCTGTAATTGTATTTATCTCTCTCTTCCCTCAGAACCCCGATGCTCCTGCTTCCTGCGGCCGGGATGCGCACACTGGGCGCTTTGTGCTCGCCGGCGCGAGGGGAGCGTGGCCCAGCGCTCCGCCGTGCTTTGTGTCTCGGGGGCCAGGACGTGATGGGGGGGGGGGGGGGCGGTGGCAGCACCCCCCAGTCGGTCAGGGCCAGCTCACATGTGAGCAGGGCCAGGAAAACACTTTCTTACCACAAATAGCATCTGTATTTTTCTATTTTTTTATTGTTGAGACCTAGCCTGCGTTGCAGCCTCATCCCAGTTAACGTCTAGCCTCATCCTAGTTAAACCCTTCAGGAGGTGCGATGCTTTCGGAGGGAGCTGGAGACATTTTTTTCCAGTTCTGCGGGTTTTGGTGCTGACCAGGAGGCAGCCCAGCCTCACCAGCTGACACCAGTTCCTCTCCCACAGCCTGTGGTTTCGCTCGCACTGGTCGGGGTGGGCACCGTGACAGCCGCCTTCGGTGCTGGGCACTGCTTCGTTATCCCTCACTTGTCCCTTGCCCGGTGCTGGCTGCTCCGTGGGCCAGCTGTGTGTCGGGGGGTGGCTAGTGGCCAAACCAGGCTTCGGAGGGTGCCCAACGTGCCGCCTGCGTCCTCCCACCCCTGCTGACCCTGCCGCCAGCCTCACACGCGTGTGTTGCCTCATGGCCTCCAAACGGCCGCGTTCTGCAACGGGACCGTGGGCTCGGGGTGGAACATCTGGATCTGTGACCCTCGATGGCAAGGGGTCCCGGTCCACCCGCCCCGAGAGGCGATGCTGTTCCCCCAGAAGTCCCAGCCCAGGGGCCTCAACCAGCACACGAGAGCAGAGTGGGGAGAGCCGCAGAGGCTGGAGCTGCCGTGACGCAGCACCCCGCTTTCCTGCGGGACTGGGGGCCCCGGCCTTCATCCCTGGGTCAGGGCAAGCAGCCAGCGTGCCGGGGCGGGACCGATGGGGTCCCCGTGCTCTGGCCACTGCTGGGGGCAATTTGGCAGCCCCTGGGTGGAGCGGAAGCCTTGTGCCCCCTGCCTACATCTATCTGCGTGATAATTATCTCTGACCTGACCATTATCTTCAGCGGTGGCAGCTCTAAATGTGATGGGCCATGACCCCCCCTGCGCTTGTTCACACCGCGGCGTTGGGTGGCAGTCGGGTGCTGCTGGGGGAAGGGGTCCCTGTCCCTGCCGGTCACACTGGGGGGTGCTGCCTGGGGGTGCAGCTCGGGGCGCTCCCCGATTCCCTGTCGCCCGGTTTCACCCGCAAACCCCTAACGGGGTGCAGGATTGCTCCCCTAAGCTGGTGGCATTTTGGGCAAAGAGCCGGTGCCGTGGGCTGTGCCGGGCTGTCACTCACCCACCGCCCGCTGGCTCCGAGCCTGCGCGCTCTCCCCTCCGCCTGCGCCTGGGCTTCGGAGCTCTTTAATAAAGAATAATAGCTCAGACCTGCTATGCCCCTGTGTTTAGCACAGACTAAATCTCTTCTAGCTGCGCTCCTGCTCACTTGGCAGCTGCCGGCGCTCGGCCTGGCCGGCCGCCCAGCCCCGGTCTCTGCCGTGTGCTCTGAGAAGAGACACAACAAAATAAATCGGTTTCCTGGCCGGGCCGGGCCGGGGCGGGTCGGGGAGCCCGTGTCACACGCAGGGCCCTCTCCCGGTGCCCGACGGGCAGGGTCCCCGTGCCGGGGCGGCACGAGAGCCCCGGTGAGGCCGTGCCGGTGCTGCCGGCGAGCCGGTCCCACGGCAAGGCCCCCCCCCGCCGTCGCTCCGGCGCTCGCCACGCAGCCCGAGCGTCCCTTCCCCTCGGCCGCTCGGAGATGAATGGCCGTGAGCTGCCGAGGCTGTCAGGGCCTCGCTGGGAGGAAGCAGTTTGGGGCTTTTGTTTGGTTCTGTTTCCTCCCGCAATGACTATTCCATATGTCAGTGGATAATGAATGAAGGCGCGTTGAGTGCTCCTCGGTGAGCCGGCGGCTGTTCCAAGCCCACTTCCCTCCTCCGCAGCGCAGCTGACCCGGGCGGTGGGGGGGGGCGCAGCGGCTGGCTGGGCTGAGGGAGCTCTTCTTTCAGTAGCTGATTAGCCAAGAGAGAGAAAAAAAAAAAAAAAAAATCCTGCAGAATGTGCTGCTGGCAGACAGCTCCTTCAACTCGTCGCTCCGTGTGTGTGTGTGTGCGCGGCTGTGCGTGCGCTTCCCGACCTGCCTGGCTCCGGGAGATGCTCCGGGCTCCCCGCTCGGCAAATCCCGCACCGAAAGCCCAGCAAAGCTCCACCGTGTGCGTGTCTGGCCGGGCGGCCGCGCGTGCTGGGCCGCCGAGGTGCGAAGGGAAAGGGCTGCGAGGAGCCCTGGGCGTCGGACGAGGAGCGAGGAGGGCGGCGGAGCCCGGGCAGGAGGGGCCCAGCGGGTGCTTTGCCGCCAGCCGGGGGGTTTGGCCTCTCCCCAGCCCTGTGACGGTGAGGTCGGGGCTCCGCTGCTCCCCGCTCTGCCCTCACAGCTCTGCAAAAGCTCGTGGGTGCCCCGGGGCAGAGCCCCATGGGGCTCCTGGGCTGTTGCCGCTGCCGTAACCCCGAGCCGGGAGCCCCCACCCCCCCCCCAAGCTTGCCCAGGGCAGCACGTGATTGCAGGTTCCCGAGCTGAGCCGGCTGCTGGGCAGGCAGGTGTTTCTCCTGCTGGATTCAATAATTTTTCTTTTCCTGCCCTTTTCTGTTGAGGGGAAAGTACATCCCAGTGTTGCTGTGTCCTTTCCAAAACGGGCCTGTTCCTGTCCGACATGCGACGGTTGTTTTACCCCCTGGGAAAGGGAGCAGGGCAGGGAGCTGCAAACCCAGGTGATTCAAACCTGCGTTTACCTGCGCTAAAGGATGCGGCTGTGGGGGTAGCGCAGGCTCCTTTGGGCCCTCCTGGGCTCCCAGGGAACCTCTTGCCTACAGACACAAAGTTGTTGGAAGTACTTGGTGAAAGCTGCTGCGCTCGGCCTCGGGAAGGAGTTGGAAATGGGAGGCAAGAAGGAAAGCACTGACAACTTCGTTACAGCCCGTCGGTGAGGCCCTCCAGCTGCAGAGCCATGCCCCATTTCCATTATTCCATTTTGAGAAGAAGTAGGGAGAGAAAAAGGAGCTCCAGAGATGGCTGGAGGGGATAATGGGTGGCCTGGAGGGGGATCTACAGACGAAGAGATGTGAAAAGACAAGATTTGCGTCGTTCGGAGGCGAAGCGGAGTCCGAGAGGACACAGTAACAGGATGTCGAAGGTAGCGCGGGGGGATGTTCGACGAGATGAAAAGGCGTCAGATTTAAAACTGAAATGGCAGGAGAGGGACGCGCACACCGTGCAGAGGGATTATCTTACACGCCGCTGGCCCGCGGGTCTCACGGCCATGAGATGCCGGCGGTGCCAGAGGCTTTGCAAGCGTTCAAGTTTGCAGATACTAATGTGAATAACAAGAACGGCTGGAGCTGCAGCGCTTTCAAATCAAACTTGATGCTCTCGGGACCTCGTGGTCCCTCACCCCTGCTCCCTGCCCGTGCCGGGTGGGGTGATGGGGTGCAGACAGCGGAAAGGGGATGGATGGGGGTGGCCAGGAGCTGTTTCACCTGGGTGGAGGGGCTGCAGGTGGCAACAACCTTCTCTCGCCAGACACCCCCCCCCCCAAGTCTTTGGGCAGGTGCCACCACCGACAGCAATCTGCCCCGCCGATGTTTGGAGGCGCCGTGGATTTCCTGGGAAAAGGGAAAAGGGTTGGTGGAGAGACCCCGGCTGCGGCACTTTGAGCTTTCAGTGCCAGCTGCACAGAGATGGAGGGGCCCAAGCCGTGCCCCCTGCTCCCCCGTGAAGAGCTGCGAAGCTCCAGGACCGACCCCGTGTCTGCGTTTTGGTGCTGTCGGGCTCACCCGGGAGGGGAAACATCGGCAGCTGCGAGCGGCGCGGGTGCTCACCCGGGTTTGTAGCGTTCGCAGCCAGAACGGGAGGTTTCCGTGGGGTGGAGGGTGAGGGAAGTGGGGCCGGAGCCCCTTCCCCACGCCGTGGGTTGGTTCTGGGGATGGGAAGGGGGCTGGTTCCCTGCAGCCCCCCGGCAGGGGCTGCCCCCGGCACACTGGCCTCGGGGGGGGGTTCTCTTCAGGTCAGGGTTAGAAAAGCCTCGAGGTCCAGGGGAGGCTGGTGGAGAGCGGAGGGGAAAGCCACCAATTAACGGGTGCTGATACAATCAACCGTAAAAAAAAAAAAAGAAAAAGAAAAAGTGCTAAATTACTCTGTCTTTTGGCTGCCCCAAGCCTGATATTTAAAGCGTTTGTAAAGCAGCTCAGTTGGGGCAGGAAAGGCTTTTTCCTTCTGGAAGGAATGACATCACCGAATACACTTAAACGATCAGGTCCCTGACCCAAAGAGAGCGAGAAACCCACAACAACTTTCGGCTGATGAGTGGAAACTTTTCTTTCTTTCTTTCTTCTTTTTTCTTTTTTTTTTTTTTTTCCATTTGCTTTCCCCCTCTGCGTGTCGGCTCTGCTGCGGCTCAGCTTACGGCCCGTCCTTTCCAAAGCGAGCTGACGTCTCTCCGAGCGGGCTCCTGCCATCGGGGCGACCTGGGATCTGCTGGGAGGTTGTGGGGGGGGGCTCACCCGCCCCTGCCCGGAGCTTCCCCCAGCTCAGGGATCCCGTGGCCGTGCTGCTGCTTGTGCCCGCTCGCAGGGCGTGGGGACGCCCTCGGCGGTGCCCTCTGCGTCCCTCCCGCGCGTCCCCTCCCCTTCCCTGGCTGCAGCTCCCCCGAGAGCGGGCAGGGGGGCAGGAATGGGCCTGCCTGCAGATCCAGGACGGACACAGAGCTGAGTATTTCCCTGGCGCTGGATCAGGCGGAGGAGTCTTGCACCACCCCAGCGGCTCTGGCAGCGTCCCCTGCCTCTCCCGCTCCCGTTGTCCCGGCGGGATTGGCGCCGCAGCCCCCCCCCGCGCCATGTGCCGTGCTCTGGCTGCCCGCAGCGCCCGGCGCCAGCCCTGGCACCCAGCAAGGCAGCGAAAGGCACGTTGGCCTCCTCGCAGCCGGTGTCCCCGTCCCGCCGGGAAGCCCAGAATCCTGCTTATCCCTCAACCAACAAGCGGCCTCTTCCCGGGGGAGCAGCCTGTCCGCGTGCCTCGCCGGCCTGGCCCTCGCCCACAAGCTTGGGCATTTCTTTCCCTCCAGGCAGCCCCGGCGCCGGGGGCTGGCTCTGCTGGGCCGAGCTCGGGGGCTGGCTGCGGCCTCCCTCCTCCTCAGGCGCAGCGGCCTGGGGACACGTGCATCTCCAGACCCGAATGTGCATCTCCAGACCTGAATCGCTGGCCGCTGTTCCAATGTCCCACTTCATTAGGCTCGGCTCCGCTCCGGGTACTGGGGAACGTGCAGAGGAAGCAGGAGACTGCTTGGCCAGTTCAGAGGACTGGGGTGGGTTGATTTGTTAGGCCAGGGCTAACGCTCCAGCCCAAAGATTATTTTCCTCAAGCTGTAACACGCCGAGCAGATATTTGCTGCCTGTTTAAGCCGACGGTGTGGGTATTTGCCACCAGATGGATGCATCTCCAGCGGGGAAGCTCTGCAAATCTCCCTCCCGCTCCTGGCGACAGCGTCCCCATGCTTTTTGCCCCCTTTGACCCCGCGTCTCCCAGCCACCGGGTCCCCGCTCCCGCCGTGCCTCTTGGCTGAGCGCGGTGCTGTCGGCAAACGGCCCGTGGTGGGAGAGCGCGCGGTGGAAACCGGCACCCCTCCGGCGTCGGCGTTCATCTCACCCGGGGTTCTGTTTGGCTTTCACAGCCCCAGCTGTGTCAGGGAGCTATTTGGGAAGATTCCTGGGTTTGCTGTGGCGACTGTTGATTCCTAAGCCAGTGCTCAGAAATGTGGGTTTGTATATATAAATATATATGAAAGGCTCTTTGCAAACCGGTGTTTCGCTGCCAGGTTTGGGGCGGGCAGCCGGCTCCCGAGGGAGCTTCGGAGTGGCCTGTGTCTGCTGGGATTCCTCTGAGCACACGTCAGCTGGGTGTAGCTGGCAGCTTGGATCCGAGGCCAGGAAGGAGATACTTTGGAGCTGGCAAGAAAGGAGAAGTGTCCGGACACTCAGGGCTGTTGGGAAGAGGTGCATGACTCAAGTGAAAAACAGCACGAGTGCCCTTATTTTCCCGAGACGTCTGCTGTTGAGCGTGGATGGGCAACCTGGGCATGGAAACAGTTATTTGGACTTTGCCTCAGAGAGCTGTGCTCTCAGAAGGCTTTTAACATATTTTAAAAAGAAAAAAAAACAAAACAAAAAAACGCAGAAAGCCTGTTGGAAGTCCCAAGCCATAAGCAAACTTGACAGAATCGCTAAAGATTCAGTGCCAGGGAAAAAAAAGAAGACAAAACAAAACAGCAAAATGAACCAGAAAAACAAGTGCTGATCTTGCTGTCCTGGTGATTTCTTCCTCGATGCTGCCTGAAGATAACAGAGGGGCAGCGGTGGTTGAAGATTTTGGTGGGGTTGGGGCTTTGGCCGTGAAGCGCAGGCCGGTGACGGCGGAGGAGGGAAGGGATGTGGAAGCCGTCCAGCTCACGGGGGGCCAATCCTTGGGATTTGCAGCTCCAGCAGAGCTGCGTGCAGCGAGCGCTCGGCGTTGCTTTTAAGTCATGGCAAAGGGAACTTTGTGGATGCCTGGTGAATTAAAATCCTCATTCAGAGCCAGCTAGGTCACTTTATAAATTCCTAACCCGGCTCTGGGGGGGGGAAAGGCAGGAGCCCTGCGCTCAGCAGAGCGAGGGGAAGGGTCACCTCGGGGTTCACCTGGAGCGGAGGGTTTGGTGATGGCGTAGGCAGGGCGGGAAAGGCCCTTCCTGCGGGAAGGTTTCCTGGGTGCCAACGCTCCCCCGGTGTCTCGCCTCTTCTCTGCCTTGGGACCCAGGCGTGGGTGCTGGTGTATCCCAGGAGCGGCTGATCCAGGGATTGCCCCGGGAAGCTTTGGCTCTGCGCGGCACGAGGAGCTGTGGGGACGCTCCGTCGCTGCTCCGTCACCTCCAGGCGGGGGGTAACGCAGCGCCGGGCTCGCAGGCCTGAGTCCGCTCCCTCCCTCCTCTCGCTCACGGTTCTCTCACAGATTGGCCTCGCTGATTTTTGAATATTTTTTTTTTTCATCTCTCCCTATCCAGTAGCGCAACTTGTCCAAAAAAACACCGCTCCACTTTGCTTCAATTCCTGGAAAATCTCTGGAACAAAATAATCAGCCCCTTTTCAAACCTCTGGAAGATAGCGAGCGGGCTCGCAACTGCCAACAGAGACGAGTCTGTCAAAACAATCTGACTTCCTTCTGCAGCGGGGCAGGGCAGTGGGTGTCGGGGACGGGAGCCCGCTGGCATCGCCTCGTGTCTCTTCTTGTGGCTCAGGGGGAGAGTCCGGGTGAAATTTGGGCGCAACTTGTACGTCCCGCGGAGGAGAGCGCAGCATTGGCACCCCCACGGCTCCTGCTCTGCTCGGAGTTGGGCTGGGCTGGAGAGGGCTCCTGCTTCCCCGCGGCTCCTCGGGAGGAGGGGGGCCTCATCGGGTCGTGTCTGCCCTGCGCCCTGCCCAGGTGACTTCTGAATGTCCCCAGGGATGGAGGTGCCACCACCTTCCCTGGGCCAGCCGTGCCAGTGCTCCACCACCGTCAAGAGTCAACAAATGTTTCCTCATGTTCTGATGGAATTTCACGGGTTTTCATTTACACCCTTTGCCTCCTGCCCTGGCCACGAGGTGCCAGGCTCCCTTGTCTCGGTTGGACTAGGTGGTCTTCAGGGTCTTTTCCAACCCAGATGACTCTGTGACTTTTGGGCCCCTCACCCCAAAAAGGCCATTGAATGACTCGAGCGTGGCCAGAGAAGGGCAACGGAGCTGGGGCAGGGTCTGGAGCACAGGTCTGCTGGGGAGCGGCTGGGGGAACTGGGGGGGTTCAGTCTGGAGAAGAGGAGGCTGAGGGGAGACCTCCTGGCCCTCTGCAACTCCCTGCCAGGAGGGGGCAGAGAGGGGGGATGAGTCTCTGGAGCCAAGGCCCCAGCGCCAGGCCCCGAGGGAATGGCCTCAAGCTGCCCAGGGCAGGGTCAGGCTGGCTCTGAGGAAGGATTTCTGTGCAGAAGGGGCTGTTGGGCGTTGGAATGGGCTGCCCAGGGCAGGGGGGAGTCCCCGGGATCCCTGGAGGGGTTGAAGAGTCGGGCTGAGCCAGCGCTGAGGGATCTGGGGGAGTTGGGAACGGTCAGGGGGAGGGTCAGGGTTGGGCCGGAGGAGTTCAAGGGCTTTTCCAACCCAGATGATTCTGTAGGAGGGAGCTGGCTCCGTGCTCGGGCTGTCAGCATCGCTCTGCAGAGGCAGGAGCTGCCTCAAGACCGAAATCCAGGTCTCTGCAGCCCGTGGGGACGATTCTTCCTCCGTCAGACACACAGAGCCTGTGCAGGGGGGCGAAGGCCCGGACCTTTGAGCGATCCCTGAGCTGAGCCGGCTGCGCTCCAGCCCCTGCAGTAGCCGTGCCGCCGAGGCCCCGGCGTGATCGGAAGCGCCGGCCTGTGCCTGCGCTCGCCTCCGGGGCTCGGCTGTAACTCTAGAGTGTGCGGAGCCGCTGCCGAGCGCCTGTTTGTGTGTCCGGGAACCACGCGTCGCTTTGCTCTCCAGCCAAACGCCGTTAATGGCTTCTGCCGGCTACCGAACCGACAGCTGCCAGAGGACTTGGCCTCGGCCCCCCGCTCCCAGAGCGTGTCCCCACTTCCCTCTGCATCCCACCCCAGCTGCAAGGCTCGCTCGCAGCCTGCGCTCTGGCAGCGGGGCTCTTTCTCATGTTTCCGAAGCTCCGGAGCGATCCCTCTTTGTTTAGGAAAGCGCCTCTCCCGATGGCCGGCGAGTCTTGAAAATCGCTCAGGGCCGAGGCTCCCCGGCGGGCCGGCCGCTGCCCTTCGCCCGGGCTGGGGGGCCCGGCTCTTCCCGCCCCGTCTGCTGGCTCTTGGGGAGCAAACTGACCCTGAACCCCCTTTTCCTTCACCTGCCCCCGCACGAGTTCGTCCCGTCTCTTTCCTCTCCCAGCGTCAGGTTTTCCTACCACATCAGGTTTTCCCATTACGCGTTCCTCAGGCGTGGTGGAGGTGGGTGACAATCAGACACTTTTATTTCGACGGGCCACGAGTCCATCTGCCTCCGGGAGAGCGTCCTGCCCCTCCGAGGGGCTGCCGCGGGGCTCCGACCTTCCGGAGCCGGGCTCGGGTGGCAGGAGGGGGAGGAGATGCGCCGGGAGCTGTATTTGCGGGAATGTTTCTTCAAGGGACTTGGGAGTCATTAAAACCTTGTCTTGTTTTTTGCTTAAAGAGGCTCGTGGGGCAGCCCCGGCGCGGCATGGGGGGCAGGCAGGGGGGGTTTCCAGGGTGCTTCGGGGAGCAGCGACCCGCAGTGCTCCATGATGTGGCTCCTGCCTGGAGCTTTCTGCCTCGCCCGGGTGCTGCCCTCCCCGTGCAAACCCCCGCAAAAAGCTCCCTGGGCTGGAGCGAGGCGGGTGCGGGGGCCGTGACCCGGGTCTGTGCGCCCAGAGGAGGAATCCTGACTCCTTCCAGGAGGCTGGTGTGGTGCGAGGAGGCTCCGGGGCCTTGTGCCGAGAGCCAGCCGGGAGCACCGCGACGTCCCGGCCGCTGCGCTGGGGGCACACACGGTTCCTTCTTCCTTTACAGGAGGGGGCAGAACTAAGGCTGCCCGGCCGCGGCGGGAGCTTGGGGGGGAGCTGGGCCACCAGCGCCGAGCCCGGGCTTCCCTGGGCAGAGCTGTTGCCTCCTGAGGGTGGGGAGAGCAACGTCGCCCATCGCTTGCGCTCCCCAAAGCACAAATATTTCATCTGTGAGCGCTGGGAGAAGGGCTCTGCACTGCTGAACCTTTGCCCAGAGTTGGGCAGCCAGAGACGCCAGGAGAAACTGTTGTGGAGCTGAGGGGCTTCTCCTGCGCCCTTTTTTCCAGAACTTGTTTTTTCTCGCTGTTCCCGTCCCCCACGAGTCACTCGGGGGCTCCTGGTGGTTTCACTGCTCTCGGTTTGCTCGGCCCTGCGCCGTGCCCTCGGGAATCAGAGCTGCCGGTGCGCGACCTCGGTGCTGGGAGCTTCACAGCGTCCCAGAGTCATCTCGGCTGGCAAGGACCTTCCAGATCATCTCATCCAACCTCCCACTGACCGTTAAACCTCCCACTGACCGTTAAACCTTCCACTGACCGTTAAACCCCACACTGACCGTTAAACCTCCCACTGACCGTTAAACCCCACACTGACCGTTAAACCCAACACTGACAGTTAAACCTCCCACTGACCGTTAAACCCCACACTGACCGTTAAACCCCACACTGACCGTTAAACCCAACACTGACCGTTAAACCTCCCACTGACCGTTAAACCTCCCACTGACCGTTAAACCCAACACTGACCGTTAAACCTCCCACTGACCGTTAAACCTTCCACTGACCGTTAAACCCCACACTGACCGTTAAACCCAACACTGGCCGTTAAACCCCACACTGACCGTTAAACCCAACACTGACCGTTAAACCCCACACTGACTGTTAAACCTCCCACTGACCATTAAACCCAACACTGACCGTTAAACCCCACACTGACCGTTAAACCTCCCACTGACCGTTAAACCCCACACTGACCGTTAAACCTCCCACTGACCATTAAACCCAACACTGACCGTTAAACCTCACACTGACCGTTAAACCCCACACTGACCGTTAAACCTCCCACTGACCGTTAAACCCAACACTGACCATTAGACCCAACACTGACCATTAAACCCCACACTGACCGTTAAACTCAACACTGACCGTTAAACCCAACACTGGCCGTTAAACCCCACACTGACCGTTAAACCTCCCACTGACGGTTAAACCCAACACTGACCGTTAAACCCCACACTGACCGTTAAACTCAACACTGACCGTTAAACCCAACACTGACCGTTAAACCTCCCACTGACCGTTAAACCCAACACTGACCGTTAAACCCAACACTGACTGCTTGTGCTGGGCCCAGCTGAGACAAACCCTGCTCTTTGGTCTGAGGGTGAGGGCTGAGCCCCGTGTGAGCCCTTCCTCCCGGAGAGGGCAGGTGGAGGGACGGGGGACACGGAGCCCTCCCTTGCTGGCTCCTGGCTCGTCCCCCCACTCACAGACGCCCCCCCCAGGGCAGCTGGGCCGTGCCAGGGGCCGGCGCGGCGGCGAGCGGTCACTTGTATCACGCATCCCTGATCTTGGCCGGGCCGCGGTGCCTCCCTCTGCTTTCTCTCCGCCACCCGGCAGGAAATCTCTCTTTAATAGGCTATTCAGGGGAACGGGCCGTGTTTGCCTAAGCAGGAGGAATGTTGACATGGAAGACTCTGCTCTTTCTTTCTGGCAGGTCCCTGGGAGCAGCGGTGCTGGATCGCGTGCTGCTCCTGCTGCGCCGGCTAATCCTTCCTCGGCTTGGGAACGGGGCTTGGGCGAGGAGGGGGGAGCCGGGGCGGGGGGGGGGGGACACGCAGGTGCGTATCCAACGTGCCGGGGGGGGTTGGCAAGGCGCGAGGGGCTTTGGGTTGCCTCCGCCAGCCCAACCGTTGGTCGGGGAGGGCGTGCGCTGGGCGTCCTTCTGTCGGGGTTCAGCTCTGCTCCGGGGTGGTGGGGAGAGAGGAGCCGGGGAGGGGGCTGCCGGGCATGATTCAAACCAGCTGGAGGATGGAGCCTGTGCCTGGCTCCGTCCCTTCTCCAGGAGAAGACTCGGCGCAAGGGACAGCCAGGGCCGTGTCGGAACCCGGCGCGACGCGCGCGGGCGCTTTGGGGCTGGGGGCTGCGCGTCCCCAGGCCGCTGCTCCCCGGCCCCCTCGCCCCGTCCTTCTCTCCCACCCCGTCCCCCTTGCCCTGCTTGGGAAGGCGCCGAGGCAGGAGGCCTGTGCTCTGCCTTTACATCTCGTAATCTTTAACGAGCTGGGCCTGCTCTGCACAGAAGCGAGATGTGGGCGGCTCCTTTATAAGGCAGCACTTGGCGGCGGGGAGGGGGAATCTGTTCACAGGCCAGTGCCAGGGTTGGGGCGTCCCAGCGAGGGACGAGGCAGCACCTCCGGGGCTCCAGCGCTCCGGGTCCACGACCCTCGGCCTCCGGAAGGTGCAGCGGGTGCCTCTCGCCCTGCGTTGGCACCAGATGTGTTCGTGGGGCCACTTGCAAATCTGCTTAACCACAGGTTCCCCCGCAAAGCGACTTCTTGCTGTGGTTTCTCTCCTCCCAAGCTCTGCTGGTGGATCTCCGTGGCCTCCCCTGCCAGACAGCTGCTCCCCGCTCGGAGCCGTGCCGAGCCCGGCTTCTTTTTGCCGCGCTGGGCGGTTGCCCACTGGGCCAGAGAAGACCACGCTGAAGCGGGACCTCTCCAGACCTACCTGGCTGCCTCCTGAGCTCTGCCAGTAACGTGCCAGTAAACACCAGCCCAGGGTGGGAAGCGGGGGGCTCCGGATTGGATTTGGCTGCACAGCGGCAGCGGGTCCTCCCAGTCCGTGGCTCGTAACGGGGCGGGCAGAGTGCCCAGGAAGAGAGGGGGATGCCTGTACCACCCCCCCCCCCCTCCCTCTGGGAACAGCTCCCAAGGTGTTGAGAATGGAAAAGTCTGACCATGGTCAGAGCAAAGAAAGGGACCTGCCAAAATTAACAGTTGATTCGGGTTTGCGGGAGCAGGAGCCAAAACGCAAGGAATCTTGGATTCGAAGAGGGAAACTTTTTCCGTGGGCAGTAAATCAGCACGGAAAGATTGGAGGTGGGGAGGGAGGGGGAGACCGGCCCCCGCACGCTGCAGCCGCTGGCAGGGGCGTGAGCGTGGGCCGGGGCTGGTCCCGGGGCGGCTGCCCCAGCCGGTGGCTCGGCCGCAGCCACGCGACGGGTTGTGGTGCCGTTCCTTGGGCGGCCTCCAGGGACGGCCCTGGGGGAGCACAGCGAGGGAGGGGGCGCGCTGGGGGACGAGGCAGGTGGAGGGAGCGCCGTCCTCTGCCTCCCCCGACAGAGCTGATCTCTGGCACGTGCTGTTGGTGAGGACTTCCCCACCGGCACATCCCAGAGAGCTTCCCCGGGGGGCAGCAGGAGCCCCCACCCAGGACTGCACTGAGCGGGGCAGTATTTTGGCTCTTTTATGGAGGTTCTTAGTCCTTCCTCCTGTCACATGTGAAGCAGATTTCAGCTGTGTGGTTGCAGCAACTTGCAGGCTGCCATCCATGGCCGAGCGAGCCCATGTTTACTCTGAAACCTAGTGGCTACCATCTGAATTGCTCAGGGGAAGAGGAGAGAGGTCTCTTTGGGGTCACCTGCCCCATGACTGAACCCCAGAATGATTGATGCTGGCAGGGGCTGCTGGAGTGGGTCTGTCCCACCCTCTGCTCGGGCAGGTGATACTCAGGCTGGTGCTGAGTATCTCCAAGGATGGAGACTCCACCCCAGGCCAGAGCTTGACCACCCTGACAGTAGAAAAGTGACTTCTCATGTTCAGGTTGAGTTTCACGTGTGTTCACAGAAACCATCTTAGTTGGAAAAGCCCTTGCAGCTCCTCCAGCCCCACCATGACCCTCCCCCTGACCGTTCCCAACTCCCCCAGATCCCTCAGCGCTGGCTCAGCCCGACTCTTCAACCCCTCCAGGGATCCCGGGGACTCCCCCCTGCCCTGGGCAGCCCATTCCAACGCCCAACAGCCCCTTCTGCACAGAAATCCTTCCTCAGAGCCAGCCTGACCCTGCCCTGGGCAGCTTGAGGCCATTCCCTCGGGGCCTGGCGCTGGGGCCTTGGCTCCAGAGACTCATCCCCCCTCTCTGCCCCCTCCTGGCAGGGAGTTGCAGAGGGCCAGGAGGTCTCCCCTCAGCCTCCTCTTCTCCAGACTGAACCCCCCCAGTGCCCCCAGCCGCTCCCCAGCAGACCTGTGCTCCAGACCCTGCCCCAGCTCCGTTGCCCTTCTCTGGCCACGCTCGAGTCATTCAATGGCCTTTTTGGGGTGAGGGGCCCAGAACTGAACCCCCTCAGCGAGGGGCGGCCTCCCCAGTGCCGAGCCCAGGGCTCAGATCCCTTCCCTGTCCCTGCTGGCCACGCCAGTGCTGACACAAGCCAGGATGCCGTTGCCCTCCTTGGCCCCCTGGGCACACTGGTGGCTCCTGTTCGTTTGTGGCCACGGCCTCCTGCCCTCAGAGCGGGCACCGCTGAGGAGACCCTGGCTCCCTCGTCTTTCCCCTCAGCCCGTGTGTAGGTGTGACCCCCCCGTCCCTTCCCAGCCCCGCGCAGGGGCAGGACGGGCCCGTTCTGCCTCCCCAGCCTCTCTGCCCGCGGAGGGGGTGGGAAAGGCAGTGGTGAGAAGGCCCCCAGCGACTGCCTTCACTAAAGAACCCCCCTCCCTAAATCAGGGAGGGCCGTGGCCGGTGGGGGCAGCGGGCAGGCTCTGCCTTCCCCCTCCCAGCCCAGGAGCTGGGACCCCAGCAGTTCCTATGTGCAGTGTGGGGAACCCCAGCCCATCCCCCCCCAGTCCCTGCCAGGGGTGCAGTGTCACAGCAGGAGGTGACATCCTGGTGCCTCCCCCACCGGTCTGCACCCCCCCACCCCTTCAGCCTCACCCCTCATCCATCCTGGGGAAGGTCAGGGCTGGGTGCTCCTGGGCTCCTCCGCAGCACCCCTGGGCATGGGCGTGAGGTTGGGGAGGGCAGGGGGGGCTGCAGAGGCTGCCAGACCCTCAACCTGCCCCCCCTGCCCGGAGCTGAGCTGCTGCTTGTCCCCAGAGCTGCAGGAGGGACGGGGTGAGGACACGGGGTGAGGACACGGGGTGACACGTCTCTGTGCTCCTTGCTGGGAGCAGAGCTGCTGCCCTGCGGGGGGGGTGGAGTGTCCCTGGCAGAGCTGCTGCCCAGCTCCCTCCCTGCCTTCGGGAGGAGGAGGAGGAGGAGGCCTGTGCTGGGAGGAGCAGAGCCAGGTCCGTCTGTCTGTCCCATCCACAAGTGTTTAAGTCCTGCTTCCAGCCCTGGGCGCCGCTCTGGGCTTCCTGCCTGGGTAGGAGACCCCCCCCAGACCCCCCCAGACCCGTCGAGCAGGCCAGGGCGGTCACAGATTTGTTCCAAGTTGTGCCGCTCTGTGCCGTGGCTTGCAGGAGCAAGGATCTGTGAGAACTGTGGCGGGAAGGAGCTCACGCTCCCGGGCACCCGTTCCCTCGCCAGCCCGCGGAGGAGAGAGCCGGCCCCGTGTGCTGGGGGGAAACTGAGGCAGATGGGGACGGTGGATCGCACTGGGAGGTCTCGGCTGCTTCAGGTGGCCTCCGAGCCCCGGGGCCTCGCTCTAAGCTCTTCGATCTGGGTTGTCCCCTTGGAGCACTGGAAGTGACTGGGATTCAGCCGAGGGAGCTGGGGACCCCTCGTGTGGGTTCCCCATCCCGGCGCTGCTCCCTGCTCGCTCGCCCTCCTCCGTGGCTTCTGGCTGCTCCCGCAGCCCCTTCCCCATCCCGCTCACTCCAATTGGAGCTGACGGGCTCTATTTGTCAGAGATAAAAAATAGCGGAGGAGGAATGGAAAGACAGGAGGCACAGGAAAGCAGTTTGGTAGTTAGAGACAGAGGAACAGAATTAACGTGCAGTGGGGGATTTGGAGCGAACACTGCATGCATTGTAATCTGATAGGGGCAAGGGAAAAAAGAGAGACCGAGAGAGAGAGGCTGACCCCGAATCCCCGGGGGAGCCGCGGGGAGAGCAGGAACGAGGAGAGAGTGAAGGATTCCAGAGGTGGACTGGCTTCCTCTTTCACCAGACAGACACAGGGGAGACGGGCAGGGAGCCAGCGGCGTACCTGCACTTCCCATCTGAGCCAGGGACAGCTGGAGCTGCTTTGGGAGGGGGCCGGGGGGGGCCGGCGGCGGGGAGGGGGCACGCAGGCCACGCTCGGGGCCTGGGGAGCCCGCGGCGGCACGAACCGGGAGCCGTCGCCGCTGCCGGGGAGCGCGGCCGGGCCACGGGATGAAAGCGGGTGCGATGTGAGGGGGGTCCCGGGGCTCCGGCGTGGCGGCACCTGCCCCGGCTCGGGTGGGTCGCAGCTGGCAAGCGTTGAGGCGAGGGGGGCAAGCGGCGGAGCGAGGCGAGGGGGAGGGTGGAAAAAAAGCTCACAGCAACTAAATCAGAGGAAGAAAGGGCTGCCGAGCCGTACCAGCGGGGTCACATGTGTTTCCTGGCAGGCTCGCAGGTGCTAAGCAGGGATACAGGCAGGGAGCACCTTGTGATGGATCATGTGGTGAGCGCGGCAGCTCGTTCCCCCCAGCCTGGGGACAGGGCGCTGCGAACGGGGGGCTCGCCCCGGCCAGGCTCCTGCCGCCACCGCGGGACCCCCCCGAGGCGCCCGCGGCCCCGAGCCCACCTTCTGCTGCGGCAGGCGCTAAATGAGAGACAGCCCAGAGCAGGGTGCTGCCACACCGACCGCTTTCGGGTGCTGCCCCGGCTCGGCGGTGCCTTTCCCCCCCCGCCCTGGTTGAGAATCCTCCAGCCTGCCCCAGGCCCTGGGGTACCTGGAGCCGTGAGGGACGGGGGGTGTGGTGGCACAGCTGGGCGACACCGGTGGGGAGATGTGTTGCGGGCTGCGGACCTTCACCGTCGGGTGTGAGGGTGGGCAGGGGTCCTGGATGGCGGGGGGGGGTCAGACCCTCCCCGCACACATCGGGGAGCACGGCGTGGCCTCGGCTGGGAAGGGGCAGCGGGGAAACGGCCCGTCCTGCCCGTGTGCCAGGGGCCAGCGCTCGCCTCGCGGCCCTCAGAGGAGCAGCCCACCGTCGGCCGCAGCGAGCCGCGGGGAAGTTTGATTCTGAGGGCCCCCCCGCTCGCTCGCTGCGGAGCCAGAGCCGAGCTCTGCCTTAAACCCCGAGAGCCGCAGGCGGCCGCTGCTCCGGCCGGGCCGTTTGGCAGCGGGGTTGGCCACACAGGAGAGCAGCCCGGCCCATCCCGGAGGTGCCCGTCGGTGGGGCCGTGGCGGGGGCACGGGAATGGCAGCATCGGCCCCGCCAGAGCGGCCGGGCACGGCCCCCTCCCCCAGCCATCTGCGGGTTCCTGCAGGATTAAGCGGAGGAAATCTGGAATTGGGTTACTCTCAATATTGAACCTGCCATTATGATGGTTTTTATTTTGTTCTGTTCCGATCGAATTGGATGCAGCCTCCTTTTTAGCCCTTAATGGCTTGGCTTTGAGAATTTCCTTCAAAATTACACCACTGGCTTCCTGTTTTTAGAGCTCCCCGGAGCCCCGCAGCCGTGTGGAATTGATCCCCGGAGCCGAACTGGAGCGTTTGAGTCCTGCCGTGCCTGTGGGTGTGTGCGGGCGTGTTTGGGCTTGCTTCGCTTGCTTTTTTTATCGTTTCACTCTCCCCCCGGGGCCGAGGGCTCAGCGCTCGTAAACAGCGTTAGTGCGTGCCTGCGCAAGGAGAAAATCCCACCGACTGGCAAGTCTGCAGCCGCGCTCTCCTCTTCTCGCCGGGGTGTGTGTGTGGGGGGACAAACCGGGGCTGCAGGAGGACCCAGGATGGCTGGTGGCCCAGGGAAGGGCCAGGTTGCCCCAGGCCCCGCTGCTGCCACCGCTGGGGCTGTCCTTGGGGTGGTGAAACCCGTCTCTTAATTTCTGAAACGTGTCTGCGTGCGAATCGGCGTGTGCTGACAGGCTGCTGCCTCTCTGGAGGAAACGGGCCGTGCCAGCTCAGCTGCTCCATCCCTCGTCCTGCCCACGGGGTTTGCCCCCGGTCAGAGGCTCTTTCCCAGCCTACGCCTGGGAGCAGAAACAACCCCTTGGGGCTGTCCCGGAGCTCCCTGCAGCCGCCTCGGGCTGAACGCGTGTCGCTGGGCCTCGCCTGCTTGAGCCCGGGTTGCTGCACATGGGATTTGGTGTATTTGTCTTTTTGGAGGCTCCTGGCATCCTCCCGCTGGCCCTGGCTGGCCGTGGGCATGGCTGGGCCGCCTCCAGCAGCCCCCGCGCCCGGCCCCGGCTGCTCTCGGAGCTAACGCAGAGCTCCCGTTAGTCACCGGGGGTGGCTGGGAGGCGTTTTTCCAGGCTGCGGATCTGTGAGGCTTTCCCTGCGGATCCGTCAGCAGGTAGAAGAGCAGTAAGCAGTGAACTGCGGGTCTGGAAAGGTGCTGGAGCAGAAAAGGCCAGTGGCACTGCTGCCCCAAAATGTCCCAGTTCCCCAGCAGTGCTCCCAGCTCCCCAGGAGTGATCCCAGTTCCCCAGCAGTGCTCCTGGCTCCCCAGGAGTGATCCCAGTTCCTCAGCAGTGCTCCCAGCTCCCCAGGAGTGATCCCAGTTCCCCAGCAGTGCTCCCAGCTCCCCAGGAGTGATCCCAGTTCCCCAGCAGTGCTCCTGGCTCCCCAGGAGTGATCCCAGTTCCTCAGCAGTGCTCCCAGCTCCCCAGGAGTGATCCCAGTTCCCCAGCAGTGCTCCCAGCTCCCCAGGAGTGATCCCAGTTCCCCAGCAGTGCTCCTGGCTCCCCAGGAGTGATCCCAGTTCCCCAGCAGTGCTCCCAGCTCCCCAGGAGTGATCCCAGTTCCCCAGCAGTGATCCCAGCATCCCAGCAGCGATCCCAGTTCCCCAGCAGTGCTCCCAGCTCCCCAGCAGCGATCCCAGTTCCCCAGCAGTGCTCCCAGCTCCCCAGGAGTGATCCCAGTTCCCCAGCAGTGATCCCAGCATCCCAGCAGCGATCCCAGTTCCCCAGCAGTGCTCCCAGCTCCCCAGGAGTGATCCCAGTTTCCCAGCAGTGCTCCCAGCTCCCCAGGAGTGATCCCGACTCCCCAGAAACACTCCCAGCTCCCCAGTGTGATCCCAGTGTCCTCAGCAGCATTCCCAGTTCTCCAGTGATTGTCCCAGCATCCCAGCAGCACTCCCAGTCCCCAACAGCTCCCTTGGAGTGCTCCCAGCTCCCAGTGGCACTCCCAGCATCCCAGTAGCGCTCTCGGCTCCACAGCAGTGATCCCGGATCCCTAGGAGTGCTCCCAGCATCCCAGCAGTGATGCCAGATCCCCAGCAGAGATCCCAGTATCCCAGGGCCCTGGCCCTGCTCTTCCCGGCGAGCTCCAGACGCGCTTTGGCTGCTCTCGAGAGCAGCGAGCACGCAGCTGCTCCCTCTCCCTGCTCTCGGAGCTCCCAGGAATGGATCCCCCCCTGCTCCTGGACCTTCTGGGAAGGGATCCCCCTCTGCTCCTGGGGTTCCATCAGCTCCTGGAGCTCCCCGAAGGGATCCCCCCAGCTCCCGGAGCTCTCTGGAGCGCTCCCCCAGGTTTCCCCCTGCCTGTGACAAGACCCCCCCCTGCCCTGGGCCTGGCTGTCGTCACCATGCGAGGACACCAGCCACCCCGTACATGTTGCTGCAGTCGGTCACTCGTCAAGGCAGCCCTTGGCCCCCCGCCCCGTGCCGGGACTGTGTTGGGGGGGCAGCGTCCCCCCGATTCTCTGCAGATGTCTGAGAAAGTGATAAACAGGTTGGACTTGACCTGCTGGCTGGGAGCGTGCGCGGCTGGATCGTGTCCCCTGTTGGCTTTGGTGTCTGGGGAGCGATGGGGGGGGTCAGCGAGGAGAAGGGGTGCCCAGGGAGTGATGTCGGGGGTCAGGCGAGGGGAAGGGGTGCCCAGGCTCCACTGGCCCCACAGCTGGCCAGCCCCGCAGCTGGCCCTGGGCCAGTCCCGTTTCCCCGCCGCCACAAAGGTGTGTTTAAAGAGCTTTTTCCTTTCTTCTCCGAGACCCCTGGAAGCTTTACTAGCTAACCTTGCATTTTCACCTGCAGGGTTTTAATAGCTCGCCAGCTGCACGTGTTGCCGAGGGGGACGGGCAGGGGCTGGGGGAGGTGTGGGGAAGGCAGCGGGGGCAGCCGTGCTCAGGCTGGTGCTGCCGAGGGGCCCCCCGCACCCCACAGTCGCCGGGTGTTTGCCCTGAGCTGCCCCGCAGAGGGGACTCAACTGGGGGAGTTTCACTGAGGGCAAATGCCGGGGGCTGCCCTTGGGCCACAACAACCCCCAGCAGGGCTACAGGCCTGGGGAGGAGTGGCTGGAGAGCTGCCGGTCAGAGAGGGGCTGGGGGGGTGAGAATGAGCCAGAGTGTGCCCAGGGGGCCAAGGAGGGCAACGGCATCCTGGCTTGTGTCAGCACTGGCGTGGCCAGCAGGGACAGGGAAGGGATCTGAGCCCTGGGCTCGGCACTGGGGAGGCCGCCCCTGGCTGAGGGGGTTCAGTTCTGGGCCCCTCACCCCAAAAAGGCCATTGAATGACTCGAGCGTGGCCAGAGAAGGGCAACGGAGCTGGGGCAGGGTCTGGAGCACAGGTCTGCTGGGGAGCGGCTGGGGGCACTGGGGGGGTTCAGTCTGGAGCAGAGGAGGCTGAGGGGAGACCTCCTGGCCCTCTGCAACTCCCTGCCAGGAGGGGGCAGAGAGGGGGGATGAGTCTCTGGAGCCAAGGCCCCAGCGCCAGGCCCCGAGGGAATGGCCTCAAGCTGCCCAGGGCAGGGTCAGGCTGGCTCTGAGGAAGGATTTCTGTGCAGAAGGGGCTGTTGGGCGTTGGAATGGGCTGCCCAGGGCAGGGGGGAGTCCCCGGGATCCCTGGAGGGGTTGAAGAGTCGGGCTGAGCCAGCGCTGAGGGATCTGGGGCAGTTGGGAACGGTCAGGGGGAGGGTCATGGTTGGGCTGGAGGAGCTGCAAGGGCTTTTCCAACCCAGATGGTTCTGGGCAGTCACACTTACTCTCACTGAACTCCCCTGTAGTTTGGCTCCGGCGTTTCAGCTCGGCAGGTCAGACAGGACTTGGGGACAGACCCAAATAAGCCAGATCAGGGGGTGTGGGGAGAGGAGTGATGCCCCCCGGTGAGCATTTGGCTCGTGGGTATGAACATGCCGTAAAGCTGCTCCGCTGGCAGCGGTCCCATGGGCTCTGCCCTTAGTTTGGGGATCATTCCCGGAGCAGCCCGATGGCTCTGGGTCACTGAGGGTACGGCCACAGTGGTCAGGAAGATCCCGCAGCTGGGCTGGCGGTTCCTCCATCCCGTGTCTGGATCGGGGCTACAGCCGGGATTTGGAGGAGTCGAAGCTCAGGGCAGGTTGTAGCCTCAGCCTGAACCCAGGGCCGGGGGGAGTTTTGGGGGGGCTTGTATGGAGAAAGAAGTTCTGATGAGCCTTTCTGCCTGAAGGCGAGTTCAGTTGAAACGGAACAAGAAGTTTAGATCAGATCTAAGGCAGAAATTCTCCCCTGTGAGGGGGGTGAGGCCCTGGCACAGGCTGCCCAGAGCAGCTGTGGCTGCCCCCTCCCTGGAAGGGTTCAAGGCCAGGTTGGACGGGGCTTTGGGCAACCTGGGCTGGTGGAAGGTGGCCCTGCCCGGGGCAGGGGGTGGCACTGGATGGGCTGTAAGGTCCCTCCCAACCCAATCTGGGATTGTAGAAGGTGGAGGGCAACAGGCTGGTGCCCCCCCGCCTCAGCTCTGCTTCGTGCTGCGAGCATGGAGGGAGGGATCTCCGGGCTGTTGGGCTTTAACCTGCTGCAAAATGGCCCATTTTGTTTCTTTCTCTCCCAGTTGTGGGTCTCCCGGGCTCACAGCGAAGGCAGGTCTTGTCCCCTGGAGCGTGTCTCGGGTGCCCGACGGTGGGTCACCCCGCGGGGGCCGGCTCTCGGCCCCGGAGCCCTCTGCTCCTTCCTCTGCCTCCGGCGGGAGCTGGGCCCTGCTCCCGGAGCTGGCGGCTCTGCGGCACGTCCCAGGCGCTGCCGGCCGGGGCTGGGCGGGAGCAGGAGCTCGGGGCAGAGCTGCGGTGCCCAGGGCTGGCAGCGAGGGGCTCGGGGTAGCCCACCGAAACTTCTTACCAGCCCCACGGGAGCCGGCGGCTGAGGGAGCCGCAGCCCGTCTCCGCGTCCGAGCCAACGGGACGTGGGCAGACGTGCGAGTCCTGCAGCTACCTGTGACTTCAGAGAGCAAATATGTGGTGGAAAATTGCTCTGCGCCCGGGCAGGCCCTATCGCACAGCTGAGAGCAATTGCCGCAGGGCTCGCTGCGGCCGGGCCCCCGCGCCAGCCGGCCGGCCCGCCGGGCTCCCGAGCCCCCAGGGCTCCTCCGCCGGTGCCGGGAGCGTTCGCCTGACGGGGGGTGTGTGTGTGGGGGGGGAACAGACCGGGCCGCTGCCCCCCCCTCTGCTCGTGGCATCGCAGAGCCCAGTGCTGCCGCGGTGGAAGCGGGGGGAAAGCTGCAGCTCCTGCTGCTCTACCTGGGCGAGCACGTCCCTTCCTGGCCAGCTCTGGAGCTTTATTTATTTTTTATTTTTCCCTTCACCCGTGCTCGGGGCCTGTGGGGCGACGGTGAGCTGGGAGAGGAACACGTGGCTGGATCCCTGCTTGGAGCTGCCGCCTGCCAAGGTCTGTGCGGCACCGCGTCTGCCAGGGCATCGCGTCTGCCAGGGCATCGCGTCTGCCAGGGCATCGCTGCTCACACCCTCCTCTTCCTCTCGGGTGCCCTCCGCGCCCCAGCGGGCTCGCCAGCACCGTTCTGCCGGGCCGTGTCTGGATTTGCCTGAGCGCTGATCCCCTGTCCCTGCGTGACCGCAGCCGCTTCGGTGTGGGTGGGGACAAGTTGGCAGCGGCCCTTGGAATTGGTGAAGCACCACTTAAGTGTTGAGTGTTACGACCTCATCTGCAGGACTCGAAAGGACTCCACTGAATCGAACTTTTCCTCCCCAGTGCCTCCAAATTTCATTTCAACGGTATCCATCACTGCTTGTGTGTGCCTTTGAGTCCTGCCGGAGAGGCAGGGAGCCTTTCCAAACCTCTTTCTCCAGCTTCGAAACCACTAATATTGAAATTAAAAATATAAAAATTTCCATCTCCGTCAAGCGGAAGCGCTTCCAGATCCTTACGTGCAAGCCCTGCGCCCAGCCAGGCTTCCTGCGCGCGAGGCACCGGCCGTGACAAACCGGCAGCCCCACGCTCGGGGCCTCTGGGCCCTTCGGCGTGAAGCAAACGGGCTCGTCCCGCTCCGCTGGTGCTGGGGGAGCGAGGCCGAGCCACCAGGCCGCCCTGGCACGACCTGCCTCTGACCTCCCCGGGTCCCAGGGCCGAGCGGCGCGGCGAGGGGACCCCCCCTGCTTGGCAGGACACTTCGGGGGACGTTGTGTCCCCCCCAGGCCGGGGCAGAGCTCCGTGTTTCCCGATCCCTGCTGAACTGGGGTGTTGGGGAGCTGCACCCCGCAGTCCTGCTGTCCCCTCTCACTGCAGGGCACGGCCCCCCCAAAACCCACCCGCAGCCCCCCCAGATTCATCCCAGGGGGATCACAAAAGCCCTTGGTTATCTTGGCGGGGGGCTGGTGGCGGTTCCCCTCTTGGAGGGACAATGTCCCACGCAGGCCGGGGACGAGGTGTGGGGGTCCCCGGGGGGGTCAGGACACCGGCTGACACCTCCTTGACCTTCCCGCCGTGTCGCTGCTCGGCAGGCAGTGGCTGGCTCCGGGCTGTGCTTCCCTTCCTCCTCCTCCTCCTCCTTCTCCCCCTCCGGCCCCCTGACCGCATCCTCCCCTAGCTCTCCTGCCTTTTTGAACCCAGAGGCACCATTTTGGTGACAGAAGCAGCGGTTTTGGTGACGGAGGAAGCGTTTTGTTGCCCCAGGTCGTTTATTTCCCCAGGAAACTCAGAAACTGCAGCGTCGGGTTTGCGCCCAGTCCCTGCTCTTTACCGGCTCCTCCAGCACCGGGGGGGGTGCACCCTGCGGAAGGGGGTGTCTGTGTTCCCCCCCCGGCGCTGAGGGAGCAGAGCTCGAGATGTGGCTCCATCGCCGGTGCCCAGAGCGGGTGAGGGTGGAACTGGAGATTTATTGTGCGAGATGAGGGGTCAGGGGCTGTGGAAGGAAGGAAGCTCCTGTGGCGAGTCTGAACCATATTCATTTTTAATTATACAAATTGCTCAGGCTTTATATTATCATATCAATGACATGAAACACCAGCATGTATTGATTAAACTCAACAAACGCAGCACCCCAGGACTCAGAGTTCAGGGGATGGAGTGGCTCAAAGCTGGAAGGGGACGGGGAGAGCAGGGTGTTCCCGCTCCAGTCAGAGCTGGGCCAGGGCCCGTCCGAGCGCCGGCTCTCCCCCGGGAGCCGCCGTGCGTGGTGTCCGCAGAGCCCGGGACAGGGCCCCCCCTCCCAGGGAGCCCCCGGAGCGGGTCCCTTTGCCCCTTTGCCCCTTGGGCTCGCCGGGCAGTGGCTGCGTTGCCGGCGCGGAGCGTCCGAGCGTTCCTGCGAGCCGCCGCGCGCGGCCCTGCAGAGTCCTGCCGCGTCCGCCTTCGCCTCCCGTCCGCCGTCACCCCTCCGGGCGAGCCGGGAGGGCGCCGGGCCTCCCCCCAGGCGCGGGCCCGGGCCAGGGTAAGGTCCTCCGGGGTGACGCCGCGCAGCTCTCCCCAGCAGCAGGGTGAAGGCAGGAGTGTCCGTGGCTGTGGTTTGGTGTGTGTGGCTTTTCCATCCTTCCTCCTTCTGCTCCTCCTTGTCGTCCTTCCTGAAAACTCCCATCATCTAGCTCCGAATCGCCGTCTTCCTGTCTCGGTCTTTACTCTGCAGAGAAGGAGGAGAAGGCCAAGTTAAAAAAACACACCTGGGGCTGGGAGTTTTGCCAACACGTTGGCTCCAAACCGGGAGCCTCTCGCTCCTCCCCGCGCCGGTGCTTGGCAGGAAAGTCCCGCGGCAGCTCCGCACCAAGCAGCTGCCCCGGGGCGTCAGCGTCGTCCCTCCGGGGGTTCGGAGGGGTCAGGGGCAGCGGGAGCCGCCTCTGCCCCAAAACCCGGCTCCTGCCGGTGCCTTCCCCCGCCCGGGCGCTGCCGCCGCGCCGTGCCCCCGCCCCGAGCACCCACCCGGCCCCCGCGCAGAGGGAGCGTCCCCGGGGGAGCCCCGCGTGAGCCTCCCCTGAGGCTCTGCGACCCCTCGGCACAGCCCGGCCCCTGCGCTCAGGACCTTCTGACGGGGCCCTGGGAATACCGACCCAGCCCCCTCCAGCTGCTTGCCAGCTGTGGCTCGTGGGCAACCTCCCTGTGCTGCCACAGAGTCCTCCCGGCTGGCCCCTCGGCGACAGCCGCGCTGCGAGTCGGCCTCGCTCCCCGGGCACCAGGGAAGTCCCCACCACCAGCACCACCAGCACCACCAGCACCACCAGCACCACCACCAGTACCACCAGTACCACCACTGCCACCACCACTACCACTGCCATTACTGCCACCATCACTGCCACCAGCATCATCACCACCAGTACCACCACTGCCACCATCACCAGCACCTCCAGCACCATCACCACTGCCACCAGCACTAATACCACCAGCAGCACCACCAGCACCCCCAGTAGCGCCACCAGCACCACCACTGCCCCAGCCAGGTGTGTGGAGGCCGAGCTGCTGATTTCCACATGGATGGGACTGGTGGCCGCCCGGGGTTTGCCCAGGTGGGGTCCTGGTCTCCCCACCCAGGGACCAGGTGAGGTTTCCACCTCTCTCCTCTGCTGGCCCGTGGCTTGCCAGCGTGGCCGGGCCGTGGCCACGTCCCCGGGCTGGTCCGCAGGGCTCGCGGCGGCGCAGCCTCCCCCACGGCTGCACGTGCGGCCCCTGCTCTGACTCTTCCTTTGTTACCGGGGGTGGGGAGGGGAGGGGAAGGGGAGTTCAGCTCAGAAATGGTAAAATTAAATTTCCCAGATGTTCAGGCCCCAGGAGTTCTTGTGCTGTCTGGAGAGGAAATGGGGATTCGGAAAATCCCGCCTCATATTTTTTCCCCTATCACCTTGCCTTTCCGCTGCCATTAAGTGCAGCAGGAACAGTAAATTACAGGGCTGCGGAGCCGTCCCATCGCGTAGATACCGAGGGGGAGCAGGGGGACGGCGCTGGGGCGAGGTGCTGAGCTCCTGGGCTCTGCCCGTGGCTCTGGGCAGCCCAGCGCTCCCCGCCGCCACCCCAGGCCCAAATTACGGGTCTTTTTGCGCAAAACCTGCGGCCAGGCCCAGACTCTGGTCCCTGCTGGCTGGTGCCAGGGCCCGGCTCTCCGGCAGGCGCGGTGACAGGGTCACCCTGCCCTGGGTGACGGCAGGAGGGACGGGGAGAGCGCTGGGGGGGAGCACACCGGGCCCGGCGCTGCCCCACGGAGCCTCACCCAGCGCTGGAGCCCGGAGAGGCTGCGGGTGCTGTGCGGCCCCCCCAGCCGCCTGCACAGGCCCCCCGGCACAGGGCACTTGGGGCCCCAGCCCATCATCGCTTCGTGCCGAATCCCAACCCACTTGGTCGAGGCTGCCCTCAAAAATATTCCCCCGAGCGAGCGACAGAGCCCCAAAAACTGGTGGTGACCCGCTCTGGGGGGCTCTCGGCGTCGGCTCAGCTGGATCCAGCCACGCCAGTGCTGCCATCCCGGAGCCTCGTCCCCTCCGGCTCGGCGAGGGGTCCCTGCGGGCCAAGCTAACCCCCACCCAGACCCCCACCCTCCTGCACCCGCTCTCTGCCCCAGCGCCGGGCCCTGCTGCCCCTGGGAGATGCTCTGGAAGAGGCCGGTGCCGCGCTCCTGCCCCACGTTGCCGGCGGCGGGGCGGGCATCGTGCAGGAGCTGGGGGGCCGCCCGCCCATCACCCTCCTCCCGCTCCGTGCCGGGAGCGCTGTGGCCCCGCGGCCCCGCGTGCCCCTTCCCCTCGAGGAGTGAAGCACCGAGCACCCGCGTCTTCCCTCGGGGGTGTCAGTGGGACCTGGAGCTGCTCCGGCCCCTCGCACAAAGCTGGGGGTCACCCGTCCCCTGCCTGCACCCCTGCCTGCACCCCTGCCTGCACCCCCGCAGCTCCACACAGGATGGGGCACAACGGACACCCCCCCGTACCCTTCCTTTGCTCAGCGGGGGGGGCCTGGGGGCCGCAGGGGGGTGTTTTACAGCCTCGCCATGCCCCAGGCTCGGCTGCTCCTCTCTCACGTGTCGCCCAGGCCGGGGATTAACGCCACGTCTGTGCCGTGACCCCGACCTGCCCCTGCGGGGGTTCCGGCTGCCCCCCGAGGGGACAGCGGGAGAGCTGGGCTGTGGGCTCGTGCTCTGGGCCCCCAGCGAGGGGGCGAGGGGGGTCTGGGCTCCCAGAAGAGCCCTGACACGGGGCACGGCTCTGCGCTGCCAGCTTAGGTCAGATCCTCTGCTTGGCTTTGCTCTGCTCTGGGGCTTTGAGCCCTGCTCGCCCTTGCGACACCTTTGAGCTCCCGGGGGGTGTTGGTGCCCCCTCCCTGCTTTGCTTTCCACACGCTCCCGCTCCAGAAGCCTCGTCCCTCGTCACTGGAACCAGCGTGTAATGGTGGCACTGACCGCTCGGGGTGACCCACACGCCTCTGCCCCTCGGTCCCTCGCAGCCGTGGGTGAGGCCGCAGGCTGTGGGTGCGCAGAGGACGCCGCGAGGGGCCCCGGCCCTGGAGAGGTTTCAGCCTTGTTTGGGTTTGGACTTTTTGGGCGTTTAGGCAAGCGCAGTCCTCCCCCAGCACAGGCCGTCTGGAGCTGCCCCGCGCCGTGGCTCTTCCCAGCAGCTCTCCCAGCGCAGTCACTGGTTTTCTCCCACCAGCACTGTGTGTCCTGGTGGGGATGATGACACAGGCAACAGCACAAAGGAAAACCCGGAGAAGCACAAACCCCTCCGCGGGCTGGCAGGGGTGGCATGTCAGCGGCGCCCTGGGTCCCCTCTCCCGGTGCTCGCTGAGGGCCGTGGCACAAGCTGCCTGCCCAGCGATGCCGAGGACCGGGATGCTCCTGCCAGTGTCCCTCTGCCCGAGGCCCCGTCCCCCCACGTGGGTTTTTAACCTTTTGGTTCCGTTTGGGGGAAGCGGCAGGAGCCTGAGCGGCCGTTAGCAGAGCTCAGCCTTCCTCCGGCGGGCGGCAGACGCCTCCACATGAGTCACTTTACCGAAGGATCTTTCAGGGAACTGGTGGTGGTTTCAGACCGATACGGGAAAGTCCCTGGGATGAGGCTGTGTTAGGAAGCCCGGGTGCGAGTCATGCAGCACAAATCAGGGCAAGCCCCTCTGCCCGCCAGGCTGCTGCTCGGCCACCAAAAAGCAGGTCAGGGCCAACGCCAGGCGAGGGAGCGTTGGCAGAAAGTTTGCTGCCCGCCACGGCAGGATGGAGACGGGGTGGGCACGATTCCTTCAGGGAAAGGGGGAGGTTTTGGGGGGCCGGTGGGCTCGCGACAGGCTGTCACAAAATGGACGGGCAGGGCTGGTGAGAGGGGCAACCGCCGGGGCTCGGCGTGAAGGAGATCCCTCCCGGGGTTACCCTTCCTTTGGCGAAGCCTAGAGAGCTGGGGATGGAGACAGTCACGTCCCCCGCGGCCGCGTCGGTTGACGTGACAGTGTGACGTGTGAGCAGAAAGACGTGGTGGAAAAGCGGTTCCTTCTGACGGGGATGGGTGGGCCATTCTGGCCTCAGCGCCATGGTTTTTACCCCGATCCAGTCAAGCTGCTCTCCTTGAGCTCCGCCTGGGGCGAAGGTGTGTGTCGGGGGAGGAGAAGGGGCTTCGCCGCCTTCCCCTGAGGGACGGGTGAGCGCCAAGGGGGTCCCCGCGGAGCTGCCACGCGCGTTGGTGCTGGGCCGGCTCTGGGCGAGTGGTCTCACCTGGAGCTGGCTTCTGCCTGGGCTGGTGGCCATGTGGCTCTCCAGAGCCACTGCGGGGTCCCTTCCACCCAACCCCAGATGGGCTGTGAGTTCCCAGCTGCGCTGGGTTTGCAACTCCAGAGGAGATTGTTTTCATTTCCTCACCATTTGTCAAAATACCTTCCTGATAAAAGATGGTTTATTTTATTCCGTTAACACACAATAAAACCTCTCGAGTTGTTATCTGGCCGTAAAATCGCACAGAGTGAGCGCAGCGCTGAGGCACCGTCTGTTCAGTCCCCTCTTCCCAGCGGGAACCCGACCTGGCTTATTTCTCAGGCAAAGCAAAGTGTCTTGTCCCCTTTGACAGCGGCCGAGGGTCTGACCTGGAGCAGGTTTATCCCCAAGAGCCGCGGGAAGGGACGTGGCCCCGCTCGGCCCGGAGATCCTGCGCTGCTCGTCCTTGCCACGCGCCTCGGCACGGACGTGCCTGTCCTGGGCATCGCTCCTGCACAGGAGCCCGTGCTGGGAGCGGATGGGAAAGCGGCCATGGGGATTTATCAGAACTGGTGCAAAAGTGGCCATGGGGATTTGTCAGAATCGATGGAAAAGCAGCGATGGGGATTTATAAGAATCGATGGAAAGGGGCGATGGGGATTTATAGGAATTGATGGAAAAGTGACAGTGGAGATTTATAGGAATTGATGGAAAAGTGACAATGGGGATTTGTCAGAATCGATGGAAAACCAGCGATGGGGATTTATAAGAATCAATGGAAAGGGACGATGGGAATTTATAGGAATTGATGGAAAGTGGTGATGGGGATTTATCAGAATTTATGCAAAAGTGGTGATGCCAGCAAAAGAGCCGGAGAACTTGATCTCTGAAGCTGATCCAGGAGGTTTCTGAACAGGCTGGTAACTCGGGGCTGGGGGGGTGAGTTTTCCAGTTGAGCCTGGGAGGAGTTCCCCAGCTGCAGGCTGTGTCTGAACGGGGGCAGCGCTGTGCCGGAGTACGGGGGCTCTCCCAGCACCTCCCTCAGCGCCCCCGGCCCACCGAGGACGGTGACACCGGGGCTGGTGGCAGCACTTGGCCTCCGGCGCGCGAGGAAGTAGCCCCCGGGCCATGGGCCGGTGCCCTGAGGTTTGGCAGCGCAGAGCCCGGCAGACGCAGAGTCCCGGCGTCGTTCCCTCCCGCCTGCTGCTCCCGAACTGGGAAGGGACTGGTGAGGGGGATTAACAGGGTTTGGGCCTTTCCTGCTCTGAAATAGTCGAGCTGTCAGAGTTTGCTTGGGATTGGGTTTACCGCCACCACTTCATGCTTAATGAGCCTTGAATCCTTAACAAAGACTTCTCCCTCTTCGGGGCGTTACTCACTGGGGTTAAGCGGGTTCAAACGGCGGAGCGTGCGCGCACAGCCCCGGCTGCCACCATCCCCGCGCCTCGGCTTTGCTCCCTCCTCTTCCCCTGCCCTGCCAGAGACCATCTGCGCCATCCAGGAGACGAACAGGTTTCTAAAACCCAGCCCTGCGGGACACAACCGCATTGAGCCAGGCTTAAGGCTCTCGACAGCCGCCTCCTCCCAGTGCCCCCGCAGCCCCACGTGCTTTCCCGGCACCGCCGGAGAAGGTGTGCTGGGATGGGCAGAGACGTGCCGCTGACAGCCGTGCCAACAGCCCCCGGTGCCGTGGCAGAGCTGGTGCTGAACCTGGATTTCCCAGCCTGGCGGCCGGGCTCGTGTCCTACTGCACCAGAGCTGTGGGCCTGCACGGCCAGCGGTGGCCAGTGCTGGTGCCAGGCGGGCACGGAGATGGTGCACCCTAAAGACACGAAGTCTAGAGCCAGGAGCGGGGGCTACTGGGTGAACTGGGCTGGCCAGGACATTACAGCTCCCACTGGTGCCCTTGGCAAGCCGGGACAGCCGTCCTGCTTGCCAAGTGCTCGTGGGCCGGTCCCCCTGATGCTCCAGGCACCCAGTGTCATGGCATTGGCCTCAGCGACCCCCCATCCGTGTCCTGGCGTGGCTCCTCGGGCCACCAACCCCACAGCCAGAGTGCAGGGCCAGCACAGCCCTCACCTGGGCAACAAACCAACCCCGGGAGCTGGCCCGGCCACTGGTTGGGGGGCTGGGAGCCCCGGCTGCAGCCAGCCCTGCGCCTGGATCGCTCTCGCCTCTCCCTTTGCTGCCTGCACGCTGCCGGAGGGAAGACGCAGACTCTTTCCAGCCTCTCACTTTCCCTGTGCCTCTGATTTCCAGCTCCTAAAATCCCTTCCTCGCCCTCAGAGGGTTTCCCCTTCTCCCATGCGGTGAACGCAGTTGCTGGGGGCTCTGGCCAGCGACTCGGGACGTGCTAAAGGGAGGCACCGGCTTTTCCCCACCCGGATTTTGGTCTCGCCGGCGGGGTCTGACGCACTCACCGCAGCCTCTTCGGCTCTCCCAGCCATCCCCTCTCCCGCTCGTCTTGCACCAGCCCAACAGCAGCGACCCCCCCTCCTTGCACCGGGTCCCCCACCGCGGCCGGCGCAGCCCCCTCCAACCAAAACCCCCGCGGGGGACGGCGCGAGCGGCCACTCACCAGCTTCCTCTGGTTGCTGAGGCAGAAAGTGCAGATCTGTTTGGGCTGGGAGTTCTCGGTGTCGCGCGCGGGGGGGCTGCCGCCGCCGTGGTGGTAGAAGGCAGGGGTGGTGTGGCAGGGCTGCCCGTCCCCGCATGCCTCCCCCACCAGCAGCACGTTCCCCAGGTGGGAGATGTAGCTGGAGGCCAGTCTCAAGGTCTCGATCTTGGAGAGCTTTCTGTCGGCCGGCTCGGTGGGGATGAGCGTGCGGAGGGCGGTGAAGGCGGTGTTGACGCTGTTGGTGCGGTCACGCTCCCGCGCGTTGGCCGTGTGACGCTGCCGGGGCTCCCTGTTGATCCGGTTGGGTTTTTTGCCGCTCCTCCGCTTGCCGGCCTTGATGCCGTAACCGTCGGCGTCCAGGTGATAAGGTTTCTCATCCGAGCCGGAGCTCTCGCTGCCGTTCTCCTCGTCCTCGGACAGCATGCTGATCTCGGGGTACAGGTACCGGCTGGGGGCCGAGCGCAGCATGGCAAAGGACATGTTGGGCGCCGAAGGGGACACCGGGGAAGCCGCGCGGGGACCGCCGTGCTCTGCCGACCTCCTCCTGCTGCGGACGGCCTCAGCTCCAGGCGCTCATGCTGCTTCACCAACTGGGGTCCGGGGAGCCCCGATTCCCGTCGCCCTACCCCGGGCAGGCTCCGGCTGGGAGGTGCTGCGGCAGGGGGACCCCTCGCCGGCTCCCCGCCGCTCTCGCCGCGCAGAAGGGGTTAAGGGCTGCTCGCAGGCAGGGCTGCCTGTTTCCTCTCCCCACACATGTGCATCTTAAGACTCGGAGTGTGGCAGGAGCGGGGAGTTTTATAGCAGCAGCAGTGGTCAGCCAGGCCCCTCCTCCGGCTCTGGCAGCCCTGCTCGGCTCTGGAAGTGGGAGCTGCTCAGGCTCAGCCTACCTGAGCTCACCCTCCAGCCCCGCGGGGGATTTAACCCTTCAGGGCTCAGCCTGAGGGTCCTGCCCGCAGCTGGGGGGTGCTGGCGAGGATGGGAGCCCTCGCTGGGGTTCACCTGCCAACTACAGTCCTCGCCCGTGGCTACCGGGACGGCATGTGGTGGGCACATGGGTGCTCGTGCAGCATCTTCACCCACGGGTGATGTGGACCTGGGGGGGGCACAGTGCTGCCAGGGCTGGGGGTGACGAGGGGGGTCCTGGGGGACCCTACATGGTGGGGCGGGAGGGAGGGTCCCCCAGCCCTGCGCCTGCGGGGTTCAGGGGCAGCCTGTGCTGGGGACGGGGCTCTGTGTGTGTGTGTCCTGCTGGGGAACTGGGCTCCTGCTCAGGATTAGTCCCAAAGAGAACCCCTAGGAGCGCTCCCCCCTTCCCGCAGCGGGACCAGCCCCATCCTGCTGCTGCTGCTGCTGCTGCTAATGGGGCAGAGAGGGAGGAATTAACCCTTGCGGAGCCGCCCGCCGGCTCAGCGCCGGCCGCTGCGTGCCTGCGGCTTTGCTTCCCTTCCGCTTCCTCGCGGGTATCAGGAACGGCCTTTCTGTCTGCGCCAGCCACACAGGTGGGGGCAGGTGTGGAGCCCACTCCTGACCCCGTCACCTGGCCCCATGACCTGTCCCTGTAACCCGTCCCTGTAACCCCATAACCTGGCCCCGTAACCCATCCCTATAACCCATCCCCATAACTCGCCCCCGTAACCTGTCCCTGTAACCACATAACCCGGCCCCATAACCTGTCCCTGTAACTCATCCCTTTAACCCCCTAACCTGTCCCCATAACCCGTCTCCATAACCTGTCCCTGTAACTGCATAACCTATCCCCAAAACCTGACCCCATAACCTGTCCCCATAACCTGTCCCATAACCTGTGCCCATAACCCATCCCCATAACCCGTCCCTGTAACCACATAACCTGGCCCCATAACCTGGCCCTGTAACCCAGTAACCTGTCCCAGTAACCCCGTAACCTGTCCCCGTGACCCATCCCATGACCGCACCAGCTCTGCTGAACCCGCGGAAACCGGCACCTGCTGCCAAATCAGACTTTGGAGCCTGCCCCAAACCTGCCCCCGCGCCCCGTCCCGCGGTGGCTCAGCGTGCGGCGCAGCTGGAGCCCACTGCTCTGGGGACAGAGGGCTCGGGGCGCCGAGCGGGGCTCCCCTGCTTCAACGGGGCTGTCCTGGCTGGCTGTGCCTAGACCCGGGCCTAAAGGAGCCAGCCCCAGCTCTGCTCTGCGAGGCTTTGGCTCAGCCCCAGCCCCATTCCGTGGCGCAGATCGTGGGCCCGGAGCCACGCAGGGGCTGTGAGGCTGCTCCGGAGCTGGCGGGTCCCCCGCTGCAGAGGCAGAGGGTGGAGGGGGGAGGTTGGCCCCGATGAAGGCCATCAGCCTCCTCCTCCGGGGCTGGGCGGGTGGGAATCCCCCGCCGCATCCCGGGATGGGCCCGGGGAACCTGCGGATCTCCCAGGCCGGGGCCGGCTGCGCCTGAGCTGGCAGGGAGTTGCCTCGGCTCCACGTTGCCTCTCTCTGGCCCCATAACCCCCCAAAATACGAGTTGTGAGAGGGGGAGCACACACGTAACCCCCCAAAATAGGAGTTGTGAGAGGGAGAGCGCACACGTAGCCCCTTAAAACAGGAGTTGTGACACGGGGAGCGCACGCTCTGCTGTTGCACGAGGAGTGTCGGTGCCCGGAGAAAGCCCGTTCTTCCCCCAGGCCCATCTCCCATCCCGGCACAGCGACCTCAGTCCCACAGCCTGCGGGGGCTGCAGCTCCCCTTGCCAGCAGCTGCTTTTTCGGGGGGGTGGCCCTGGCAATCCCTGACGGCGGCAGCTCCAAGCCCGGCCTGCACGCAGCCAGGCAAGAGCCCCCGGCCCCGCCAGAGCAGCCACGTCACGGCCTGCGAGCGCTTTTGCTGTGCGTGGCGTGTTGATAAGCAGCGTTTTAACTCAGCTGCCCCGAGGAATCGCCGTTTGCCATCAAGCTTCCCCCTCGGCCTCGGGGGGGTGCGCTGCGTCCCCCCGCCCCGGGACGCGCTCCCCAGCAGGAGCGTTGTCACCCCGAGCCAGTGTTTTGCACCTTCGCTGGGCGCTCCCGCCGTTCATCAACAGCTTCCGAAATCCAAACCACTGTCATCTTCCGCGGCGCTGGGCGCTGCCGGTGTGTGCTTTGGAAGCCCAGGCTCCTGTAGGCATCTGCTTTCGTTTAGCTCCGCTTAATGATCTTGCTTTTCTCTAGCACCTTCTATCCAAGCGCGGTCCCCGGGCGCTTTCCCGGCTCTGTCCTTCCTGGTCAGAGGCATGTCCGGGCTCCTCCGGCTCCGGCCCACTCCGCTGCGCCGGCGACGCTCAGCCCTGGGCCGGGCCAGCGCTCTAGACCTGGCTTTGGCTCTGAAAGTCCCAGCTTTAACTTAGAGACATGGAGATGGCAGCGTCCCAACCCCTGGCTCCGGGGCTCTCCTGGCTCCCCGGAGAGTCCGTGCTGTCCCGCTTCAGGCACCGTTTTCCCAGCGCTGGCAGGTCGGCGGAGCCCGGGGCAGGCGCCTTCTCCCAGGGAGGCCGCGGAGTCTGAGATTCCCCGCTGCGATCCGTCCCCTGCCCCGGCTTTAGTACCTGTAGGCTTGGCCCAGCTGCTCGCGATGACGCCGCGGCCCCGCTGCCTGCAGCGCCGGCCTGCGCCTGCCTGTCCCTGCTCCCTGGACCCGGGCGCTGGGTTTCTGGGGGCTCTTTCCGATGTGCCTCTCCCCGTTTTGGGGACTGCCTCCCCCAGCCGACAGCCCTGTGGGGTGTTTTGGGGTGACCCCGGGCTCTGCGGAGCTCCCCTGCCCGCTGAGGGTGCTCGTGCCCGGTCCCTCGAGGACACCGCGGTGCTGGGGGTGCTGAGCCCCTCTCCAGCGCTGCCGGGCTCTGGACTGTGGGTCCCCTCGGGGGAAGGGGGGGCACATAAGGTGTTGTCCTGTGGCGGTCCTGGGATCCCCAGCACCCCCCCAGCACCCCCCAGCACCCCCCAGCACCGGGACACGCCGCCACGGTTTCCTTTGCTGGAGGGGTGGGAGGGCTGAGCTTGCCCCGTCCCCTTTCTCCTCCACGTGGACCGGATATTTTCAAGAGAAGAATCTTTCCTACGAGGCTCTGGGGCTGCCAGGAATGTGCGTCTAGGAATGCCCAGGGCCCATCCAAGAACAACTTCCAGACGTGAGGCTGAGTGACGGCAGTCCCCGCGCCGGGGCTCCAGCCTCCCCCGCGCTCGCTCCGGGGCCGCGGCTGGCGGAGGGGACGTGTTCACGGCACGGGAGGCAGCAGGGGGGGGTGTGGGGGGGTGTGGGGGGGAGGCGAGCGGAGGGGAGGGACCCGCCGTGGCTACTGGGCTGCTTTGACACCGTGAAGAAATTCCATCTGGGAGGAATTTGCTCCTTTCTCCACGCTGGGGGGCTTGGGGGGGGGACGACATGGATGTGGATCCCACAGCTGTGAGAGGGATGTGGGTCCCACAGCTGGGGGGGGACACACACATGGATCCCACAGCTTGGGGGGGACACATGGATCCCACAGTGGGTGGTCGGGCTGGGGGGGGACGTGGATCCCACAGCTGTGAGAGGGATGTGGATCCCACAGGTGGGGATCGAGGTGAGGGGGGGAACCTGGATTTTGTTGGTCCTGACCTCCCCAACGGGGTTCTCCCCCTCCCTCCCAGCCAGAGCTGGGACACCCAGTCGGGGCCCTCCCAGTGTCCTCCCCAGTGGTCACTGGGGTGTCCCCAGGGATGGGGCGAGTGCCTGGGGCATCCTGCCAGCTGCTTCGGGGGGGTGGGCTGGGGCCGGGGGGGGCTGCAGCTGGGGGGGTGCTCCCACCTGGCAGCAGGGGACCCCGGGGCTCGTGTGCGGAGGAGAAAAACCTCCCAGGGCTGCCGGGCTCCTGTGGGGGTCCTGGCAGGGGCTTGGCCCCGGGATTCCTGCGTCAAGGCCGCAGCTCCTGGCGCAGCTGAGCCGCCCTTGGGGAAGAGACGCCCAGTCTGGGCTTCCAGGCTCCCCGCGAGGCAGCTCGCCCTGTGCAGCAGCCCCGGGACCTTCAAAATAAAATATTTGCTTGTCTCTATGCCCACCGTGTCTCTGTGAGGGCCACGGCCAGCCCTGCTCCACGGAAGGCAGCGACCCAGGGGCTCTGCTGGCTCAGTCCCGGGTGGTCCAGGTAGCCCGCGGGGGCTTGGCCGTGCCCCAGCATCAGCGGCAGCATCCCGGGACCCCGGTCCAGCTCTCGTTGATGCCGAGGGGAAAATTCCTGCCCGGTTTTCCCGGCGGGGGCTGCACTGACGTCTGCTCGGGGAGTGATGGATGGGCCCAGCGCTGCCTTCCCGGGGCTCCAGGCGTCTTTCCGCGGTGTCGTTGGCAAGTGTTTATGGGGACCAGATGGTGCCGCGGGGCCAGGGTGACCCCTGACCGCGGGGTGTACGGGGCACAGGTCGCCTTCACACCTTCATCCCTCCGTGGCTGTAATTGGGGACGGGCTCTCTGCTCTCCGCAACACGAGGGAGAGGCCCGAGGGCCCTCGCTCCCCGCTCCAGCCCCAAGGAGCAGGATGCGGCCAGGGCAGGCGAGGAGCAGGGGCCAGCGCTGGGGCCCAGGTGGGACCCCCAGCCCGGTGTTCGCCACCACCGGGACGCATCCTGCCCTCGCAGAGCTGCGGGGGGGCTCCGTCCTCGAGGCTCACCGGGGGTTTGCTGATGGTGGCCACGGCTCCAGAGCTCTGCATCGCCCATGGAAGCGCCCATGGGACCATCTGGGTGTTTTGGAGACTCGCCACGGCTGGGTTTGAATCATCACCCTTTGCCGAACTCCTGCCCGGGGAGGGGGTGCAGAGCAAAACGTCCCCATCCGTGCCCACAGGCTGTCAGGCCCCACAGGCACCGGCTCTGCTGCTGGATGAGCTTTTTGGGGGCTCTTTCTCTTAATGGCGCCTCTGCACTGGGGCAGGGGGACCTGCCGGGGAATCAGAGCCCCCCCCAGGGGCTGGATTCTGCCCCCGACCCCCTCGGGAAGGGAAGTGGAGCAGCTCTGGCGTCACCTCCATCGCTCCACACAGCGTCAGGGCTCCTCTCCGCACCCGTCCCCACGCTCCCGCCGGCGTCGGGGACAGGAGGTGCCCAGCGGTGTTTCTGAAACGTGCCCGTGGTGCCGGGGGCTGCTGCAGAGCCACGAACTCGTCCTACTCCCGTGGCACCCAGGGGTGCCTCTGTGTGAAGCGGGGTCCCCTGCCCTCCCCTCACCCCACATCCCTCCGTTTCCTCCAGGACATTCGCAACACGGTGGGCAACATCCCCATGGAGTGGTACCAGGACTTCCCGCACATCGGCTACAACCTGGACGGCAAGAAGATCTACAAGCCCATCCGGAGCAAGGACGAGCTGGACATGTTCCTGGAGAAGATGGAGAACCCCGACTACTGGTGAGCATGTTGGGGATGGCTGCGTCAGGTCTGCATGCCGGGGCGTGAAACACCCCGGAACGTGGGGCTGGGGTCCCTGAGGTGTCGCAATGTGACTGGGGAGGCTACAGGAGGCCACAGGCCTGGGGAGGAGTGGCTGGAGAGCTGCCGGTCAGAGAGGGACTGGGGGGCTGAGAATGAGCCAGAGTGTGCCCAGGGGGCCAAGGAGGGCAACGGCATCCTGGCTTGTGTCAGCACTGGCGTGGCCAGCAGGGACAGGGAAGGGGTCTGAGCCCTGGGCTCGGCCCTGGGGAGGCCGCCCCTCGCTGAGGGGGTTCAGTTCTGGGCCCCTCACCCCAAAAAGGCCATTGAATGACTCGAGCGTGGCCAGAGAAGGGCAACGGGGCTGGGGCAGGGTCTGGAGCACAGGTCTGCTGGGGAGCGGCTGGGGGAACTGGGGGGGTTCAGTCTGGAGCAGAGGAGGCTGAGGGGAGACCTCCTGGCCCTCTGCAACTCCCTGCCAGGAGGGGGCAGAGAGGGGGGATGAGTCTCTGGAGCCAAGGCCCCAGCGCCAGGCCCCGAGGGAATGGCCTCAAGCTGCCCAGGGCAGGGTCAGGCTGGCTCTGAGGAAGGATTTCTGTGCAGAAGGGGCTGTTGGGCGTTGGAATGGGCTGCCCAGGGCAGGGGGGAGTCCCCGGGATCCCTGGAGGGGTTGAAGAGTCGGGCTGAGCCAGCGCTGAGGGATCTGGGGGAGTTGGGAACGGTCAGGGGGAGGGTCATGGTTGGGCTGGAGGAGCTGCGAGGGCTTTTCCAGCCCAGATGATTCTGGGATTGGTTCTGTACTCCCGTGGGCTGTGGCTCAGCCCTAACCCTGCCCTGCTTGGTTCCCCGCAGGCGGACGGTCCAGGACAAGATGACGGGGGCTGACATCAAGCTGACGGACGAGCAGGTGGAGCTGGTGCATCGGCTCCAGAAAGGGCAATTTGGGGACGTTCACTTCAATCCCTACGAGGTAGGGTCGTGGCTCACCCTCTGGGCTCTCTCCGAGCGCTTCCTTGCCCCGGGATGGGCAGGGGCAGCGTGACACGGCCACTGCCACACGGGTCTGTGTCCCCACAGCCGGCCATTGACTTCTTCACCCACGAGGTCATGATCCACCCGGTGACGAATCGCCCAGCGGATAAGCGGAGCTTCATCCCCTCCCTCATCGAGAAGGAGAAGGTACGAGGGCTGGCGGTGCCTCAGCTCCTGCTGCGTGCAAACCCCTGCCGAGTCCTCCGGTCCCGCGCAGCCCCCCGGGGCTCCAGAACCGTGCTCGGTGCCTTTCATTTCCCTCCTCACATCCCGCACCTCCTCCTCCCCGAGCCTGGGGGCTCCCGGGGTTGATCTCCCGCTGCCCCACAGGTCTCCAAGCTGGTCCACGCCATCAAGATGGGCTGGATCAAGCCGCGGAAGCCCAAGGACGACACACCGACGTACTACGACCTCTGGGCCCACGAGGATCCCAACTCCATCCTGGGCCGCCACAAGATGCACGTCCCAGCCCCCAAGATGAAGCTGCCTGGGCACGAGGAGTCCTACAACCCCCCCCCCGAGTACCTGCTCAGCGAGGAGGAGGTGAGGGGGGGCCGTGAGCCGCTGCCAGCCTCAGGGGAAAGCGCTGGGTGAACGGGCAGGGGCTGTGCTGAGCTGGGGGGGCAGCGGGGGAGATGCTGCACCTGGGAGGGGCACCCAGAGACAGTGTAGTGTCGAGAGGATTCGGGACCTTGGGAGGGAAAGGAAAGCAAAGGCTCCTCGGCCCCCAGGAGAAAAAAGAGAAGTGGGGGCAGCCCCCAGGGTGCGGCTGTGACAGGGGGGTGCAGCCTCCAGGCTGAGCTGCGGTGGGGTGTCCTGCTGTGGGTTCCTCCGGGAACACTGCATCCAGAGACAAGGGGGCTGGGGGGAACAGGCAGCAGAACCCTGACGGGGCGAGGGCAGCAGAACCCTGACGGGGCGAGGGCAGCAGAACCCTGACGGGGCGAGGGCAGCAGAACCCTGATGGGGTTCAGAGGCCTCGGTGGGAGGCAGATGGGGAGGGGGGGGTCTCACGGAGGTGGCCGGTGAGGAACCGGCTCAAGGTTGGTTCTTGCTGAGCTCGGGGGGGCTGTGCCAGCAGGTTGGGGGGGTGGCACTGTCCCCCCCCGCCCAGGGCTGCTGCCCACCCCGCTGAGCCGCCCCGTCCCGTCCCGCAGCGCCTGGCCTGGGAGCAGCAGGACGCGGCCGAGCGGAAGCTGAACTTCGTGCCGCAGCAGTTCCGGTGCCTGCGGGCGGTGCCGGCCTACGCCCGCTTCATCCACGAGCGCTTCGAGCGCTGCCTCGACCTCTACCTCTGCCCGCGCCAGCGGAAGATGCGGGTCAGCGCTTCTCCTACCCCCCTTCCCCGTTTCAGCGTGGCCTCTGCTTGCCCAGATGCCACCCTGCTAGCCGCGGGCACACCCTGCTGCTCCTGAAGGCTGGGAGCCCCTCACCGGCCCTGCAGGGGGGGCTCGGAGCCCCTGAGCCTGCGCTGGGGCTGGGGGGGCTGTGCAGCCCCACGGGGCAGCGGTGGGGGGGTGCTGAGGTGCAGCCTGGTTGTGCCTCTCACAGGTCAACGTGGACCCCGAGGATCTGATCCCCAAATTGCCAAAGCCGCGGGACCTGCAGCCCTTCCCCACCAGCCAGGCCCTGGTAAGGGGCTGCTCGGGGCTGCGCGGGGCCGGGGCAAGCGGCTCCAGCACCGCTGTGGGTGGGCAGGATGGGATCAGCACTGTTGCAGGTGGGCAGGATGGGATCAGCACTGTTGCAGGTGGGCAGAGCAGGGGACCCAGGAAAAGAGGAGAAGCCCTGGGTCTGGTCATGCTGGGGGGGTCAGCGACACGCAGATCTCTGCTTTCCTCTGACCAGAAATGGCCCGGGGACCCCTCGCCCTCCTTGCTGGACGTGGGGAAGTGCCATGGCATGGTGGGGGTCCCCAGAAATCTGTATGGGGCCCTCACCCACCTCCCATCTCCCTCCCCAGGTCTACCGCGGACACACCAGCCTGGTGCGTTGCCTCAGCATCTCCCCCAGCGGGCAGTGGCTGGTGTCAGGTGAGGATTCACCCCCCGCACAACGTGACCCCACACGTGTGAAGCCCGGGGCTGGAACCTGCCAGCCCCCTGCACCGCTGCAGGGCCAGGGCTCGGGGCAGGGTGGGGGGACGCCTGGGAACGTGCCTGGGAGTCCTGCGGCTGCCCGAGCCGGCAGCGCGCGTCCCCGGGGCTGCGGGAAGGCGCGGGGCCTCCAGAAGCCTCCGTGGGTTTTTCCAGCTGCTCTCAGGACCCCACCCAGGAGCCTTCGTCCCTCCCCGCTCGGCAGTGGAGAAAGTGAGGCTGGAGGAGTGGAGGAGGCTGCCCGGGGGCTGGAGATTGAGAGCAGATGGCAGTTTAACAGCCCACAAAGGCACATGTGCTTTTTATAGCGCTGGAGTTTCCAGGCTGCCAGCTCCCGGTGGCCGCGGTGCCGGTCGGTTGCACAACGTGGAATTCCTGGCCCCGGGCTGGGAAAGTGGCTGAGATCAGGCGTTAAAAATAAACCCGACCTGCGGGGCCACGCCGCGCATGCCGGTGGCTACCTGCTCCTGCCGCAAAGCCGGCCCGGGGAGCTGCCTGCCTGCGCCGGGCCGTGCCACGCCGAGGCAAGGCAGGCGTGTGGCCAGCACGGCAGCTGCGCCGGGAGCCGCGCGCGTCGGGGGGGACGACTGCGGGGGGAGACACGGGGTGGGGGCCTGTTCCCTCGGCAGCAGCCCCCGGTCACGTCTCGCCTTCGTGGTGCTTGGAGGAGCTGCCGGGGAAGCGCCGGGGGCTGCTCGTGCTCCCCAAGGTTGGGGGATGAGCTCTGTGTCGGTGAGCTGAGCCAGGGCAGCCCCCGGTGCAGGTGACACCCAGCTGGGTGGGAGTGTGGGTCTGCTCGAGGGCAGGGAGGCTGCAGAGAGACCTGGGCAGGCTGGAGCCATGGGCTGAGCCCAGCTGGGGGAGTTTCACTGAGGGCAAATGCCGGGGGCTGCCCTTGGGCCACAACAACCCCCAGCAGGGCTACAGGCCTGGGGAGGAGTGGCTGGAGAGCTGCCGGTCAGAGAGGGGCTGGGGGGGGTGAGAATGAGCCAGAGTGTGCCCAGGGGGCCAAGGAGGGCAACGGCATCCTGGCTTGTGTCAGCACTGGCGTGGCCAGCAGGGACAGGGAAGGGATCTGAGCCCTGGGCTCGGCACTGGGGAGGCCGCCCCTCGCTGAGGGGGTTCAGTTCTGGGCCCCTCACCCCAAAAAGGCCATTGAATGACTCGAGCGTGGCCAGAGAAGGGCAACGGAGCTGGGGCAGGGTCTGGAGCACAGGTCTGCTGGGGAGCAGCTGGGGGCACTGGGGGGGTTCAGTCTGGAGCAGAGGAGGCTGAGGGGAGACCTCCTGGCCCTCTGCAACTCCCTGCCAGGAGGGGGCAGAGAGGGGGGATGAGTCTCTGGAGCCAAGGCCCCAGCGCCAGGCCCCGAGGGAATGGCCTCAAGCTGCCCAGGGCAGGGTCAGGCTGGCTCTGAGGAAGGATTTCTGTGCAGAAGGGGCTGTTGGGCGTTGGAATGGGCTGCCCAGGGCAGGGGGGAGTCCCCGGGATCCCTGGGGGGGTTGAAGAGTCGGGCTGAGCCAGCGCTGAGGGATCTGGGGGAGTTGGGAACGGTCAGGGGGAGGGTCATGGTTGGGCTGGAGGAGTTCAAGGGCTTTTCCAACCCCGATGGTTCTGGGATTCTGTCTCTGGGGGGGGCACAAGGCCGTGCCTGGCCCTGGCCCACCCTCTGCTGCCCCGCAGGCTCTGACGACGGCACGGTACGGTTCTGGGAGGTTTGCACAGCTCGCTGCATGAAGACCCTGCCCATGGGGGGGGTGGTGAAGAGCGTCGCTTGGAACCCCAACCCCACCATCTGCCTGGTTGCCGTCTGCGTGTGAGTGTCCCCGTGTGGCCTTCGCCCTCCGGCCGGCAGCTGCCTCAGCTGCAGCAGTTTTTCCCTCTCCCGATGCCCGTCCAGCCTCCAAGGGGCTCCGGGAAACGCGTGCCCCCCCTCCAGCAACGAGCGCAACCACACTGTGGTCTGTAAAGCCACCTCTGCTCACCATCACCCTGCCTCCTGCTTCGCTCGGTCGCCCTCACTCTCATGGTGGCCCTCACTCTTCTCATGGTGGCCCTCCATTGTCATTCCCCCATCTGTGGAGCACCCCCTCAGCCCCCACCTTCCTCCCTGGGCCCTGCCAGCGCCCCCCACCCCCTCTCACCTCCTTGCTGGCCCCCTGATGCCCCGACGCTTCCCCCCCCTGCGCTGGGGCCATCCCGGGGTGACCCGGAGCTCTCACTGGGGGGTGGTTTCCCCTCCTCGGCACGACCCTGAGCCCCCCTCTCGCCCCCCCCTGCCGCAGGGAGCAGTCGGTGTTGCTGATCAACCCCTGCCTCGGGGACAAGCTGCTCTACGGGGCCACCGACCAGCTGCTGGAGGCCTACGCGGCGCCGGAGGAGGAGCGGGTGCAGCCGGTGCGCTGGGCACCAGCCAGCGCTGAGGAGCGCGCCCGGGGCATCCGCCTGCTCGTCCACCACGACAAGGTCACGGGGACACCCCGGGGTTGTTTTAGTTTGTTTGGTTTTTTGGGGAGGGTGACTTTCTGCGGGTTCTGACCCGCGGCCGCCGCGCTGCCCCGCAGGCCGTGAAGCAGGTGACGTGGCACGGCAAAGGCGACTACTTCGCCAGCGTGGTGGCCGACAATGGCAGCAGGCAGGTGCTGATCCACCAGAGCAGCAAACGCTGGAGCCAGAGCCCCTTCCGCAAGAGCCGGGGGCTGGTGCAGCGCGTCCTCTTCCACCCCCTGCGCCCCTACTTCTTCGTGGCCACCCAGCGCTACGTCCGCGTCTACAACCTCCTCAAGCAGGAGCTCACCAAGAAGCTGATGACCAACTGCAAGTGGGTGTCCAGCATGGCCGTGCACCCCGCAGGTACGCGGGGCCCGTGTGCTCCGGGGGGGCTGCCGGGACACCCTGGGGATCCCTGCGGTCCCCAGTAACGCCCTGGTGTCCCCAGTAATGCCCTGGTGTCCCCAATAATGCCCTGCTGGCCCAAGTAACACACTGGTGGCCCCAGTAATGCCCTGGTGGCCCCAGTAAATGCCCTAGTGTTCCCAGTAAACACCCAGTAATGCCCTGGTGGCCCCAGTAACACCCTGGTGGCCCCAGTAAACAACAAGTAATGCCCTGGTGAGCCTCAGTAATGCCCCAATAGCCCCAGTAACACCCTGGTGTCGCCAGTAAACACACTGGTGTCCCCAGTAATATCCTGGTGGTGCCAGTAACACCCTGGTGACCCCCAGTAATGCCCGAGTGTCCCCAGTAAACACCCTGGTGTCCCCAGTAATACCCTGGTGGCCCCAATAATACCCTGGTGACCCCCAGTAATGCCCTGGTGTCCCCAGTAACACCCTGCTGTCCCCAGTAAACACCCCGGTGACCCCGTAATGCCCCGGTGACCTCGCAATGCCCTGGTGACCCCAGTAACGCACTGGTGTCCCCAGTAAGACCCTGTTCCCTCTCCCAGGTGACAACATCATCTGCGGCAGCTACGACAGCAAACTGGCCTGGTTCGACCTGGATCTCTCCACCAGACCCTACCAGCTGCTGCGGTGAGCCCCGGGGCTCTGCCCGCTCCCCGTACCCCCCCGCACCCCCAATCCCCGCGGGCGCTCTTTCCTCTCCTGGGACCCGGCAGCGGGACGGGGCCGTGCCAGGAGCAGCCGTCCCTGCCCAGCGCCTGGCGGCCCCCGGGGTGGGGGACGGTGACTACGGGGGGGGCTCAGGGTGGGGCAGAGCCCGTTTAGGAGTGCTGGGCTTGTTCGAGCTGCCCACAGCAGGGCCCCAGTTTGTCCCAGTTGCCCCAGCCCTGACGTGGTGGCCACTGTCTGCACAGGCACCACAAGAAAGCGCTGCGGAGCGTGGCCTTCCACAGGCACTACCCGCTCTTCGCCTCCGCCTCGGACGATGGGACCGTCATCGTTTGCCACGGGATGGTCTACAAGTATGTGGGGGGGCTCAGTGGGGGTGTGGGTCTGCTCGAGGGCAGGGAGACACTGCAGAGACCTGGGCAGGCTGGAGCCATGGGCTGAGCCCAGCTGGGGGAGTTTCACTGAGGGCAAATGCCGGGGGCTGCCCTTGGGCCACAACAACCCCCAGCAGGGCTACAGGCCTGGGGAGGAGTGGCTGGAGAGCTGCCGGTCAGAGAGGGGCTGGGGGGGGTGAGAATGAGCCAGAGTGTGCCCAGGGGGCCAAGGAGGGCAACGGCATCCTGGCTTGTGTCAGCACTGGCGTGGCCAGCAGGGACAGGGAAGGGATCTGAGCCCTGGGCTCGGCACTGGGGAGGCCGCCCCTCGCTGAGGGGGTTCAGTTCTGGGCCCCTCACCCCAAAAAGGCCATTGAATGACTCGAGCGTGGCCAGAGAAGGGCAACGGAGCTGGGGCAGGGTCTGGAGCACAGGTCTGCTGGGGAGCGGCTGGGGGAACTGGGGGGGTTCAGTCTGGAGCAGAGGAGGCTGAGGGGAGACCTCCTGGCCCTCTGCAACTCCCTGCCAGGAGGGGGCAGAGAGGGGGGATGAGTCTCTGGAGCCAAGGCCCCAGCGCCAGGCCCCGAGGGAATGGCCTCAAGCTGCCCAGGGCAGGGTCAGGCTGGCTCTGAGGAAGGATTTCTGTGCAGAAGGGGCTGTTGGGCGTTGGAATGGGCTGCCCAGGGCAGGGGGGAGTCCCCGGGATCCCTGGGGGGGTTGAAGAGTCGGGCTGAGCCAGCGCTGAGGGATCTGGGGGAGTTGGGAACGGTCAGGGGGAGGGTCATGGTTGGGCTGGAGGAGCTGCAAGGGCTTTTCCAACCCAGATGGTTCTGGGGTTCTGTCCCTCTCCTCTGGCGAGCCCTTGTGGGGGAAGCAGCACTTGGGGGGGGGGGGGGACAGGACTGGGGGTACCCCAGCCCTGCACTGACCCGTTTCTCCCCCCACAGCGACCTGCTGAAGAACCCGCTGCTGGTGCCCGTGAAGGTGCTGAAGGGCCACGCGGTGACGTTGGACCTGGGCGTCCTCGATGTGCTCTTCCACCCCACCCAGCCCTGGGTCTTCTCCTCCGGCGCCGACGGCACCATCCGGCTCTACACGTAGCTGCCGCCCCCCCCAGCACCCCCCAGCTCCCCGCGGGCGAGGGGCAGCGCCGGGACCACCAGCTCCTGGCTCCTGCATCAACTTTTCTCATTAAACTCTTTTTGGGTACAACCCCACGTCGCTTTGTCGTGCATCGCAGGTGGGGACCTGTTGGGTCCCGGCCCCCCCAGGGAACCCCCCCAGCACGGTGGCTGCATGCCACCATCCCCCCTTCCCCAGAGTACCCCAGGGTGGGGGGAGAAAGGATTGAGGGCGGGGCTGGAAGGGCAGAAGAGGGGCTGAACTTGGCATCAGCCTTCCCCAGGGTCTCCACTTGCAGCAGCTCCAGCCCCACTCACAGACACACACCCCCCCCGCCCCCTTAATACGACAAGCATGGTGGGGGCATCCCCAGCACAGGGTCCCCGGCTGCCCTGACACCCCCCCCGCCCCGCCCCACTGCCTCTGGCAGCAGCTCCTCTCTGCTTTGGCTTGTTCACTCTGAGCCCTACTGACAGCAGGTGTACTGCCATCACTGCAAACCCTGCTGGATGCAGGTGTGGCTGCTGAGTGCTGAGGAGGAGGATGGTGCAGGGTCACGCAATGGGACTGCTGCCACCCCACCCCTCCCTCCGTTGCTTCTGGTTGGGAACACCTGCAGAGGCATCTGCCCAGCCCCGTGTCCGCCCCCCCATATCACCCCAGCATTGGAGCCCAGTTTGCGACATGGGGCCGGGAGCAGCAGGAACTGCCACTGAAAAAGAGCCCAAAGGTGACCAGAGCAGGGACAGAAACCTGTGACAGGGAGCGGGGGCACCGCCAATGCGGGGGGGGGATGCCGGCTGGAGTCGGGGCTGGTGCTGGGCTTCGCTTTTGGCAAGGGGAGGGGGGAAGGAGAGACCCAGCATCTGCCAAGGGGGGTCCCTGCACAGGCAGCAGCCCCCCCGCCCCCAGGGCTCTGGCTCCCCAGCGCCCCCCCTTCATCCCAGCCCAACACTGGAGGAGCAAAGAGCTTTATTTAAAAATACGTTTCTGTACATTTGTGTCGAGAAGACGGTCACATTCATCGAGTAGGGCCCTGGGAGCGGGGGGGCCCCGGGTTCAGCATCGGGGAGCAGCAGGGTGGGACGAGGGGCTGGAGGCAGTGGGAGATGGGGGGGCAGAGCTCAGGCTCCATCCTGCTCCCGGCTGAGCAGGAGGCGCGGGGGGAGCCCCTTCCCCCCACACGCTGCCACCAAGGGCCCCCCCGGACCCTCCGTCACCCAGGACCCCCCCGTCCAGCCGTGAGCCCGCCGTGTCCTGGCGCCTGGGCCCTGGCGAGAGCGGAGGAAGAGGCTGGGGCTCCCGTGGGGGCTCGATGCAGGAAGACGTGGCAGTGCCCAGAGGGGAGGGGGGGTGTGGGGGGCCCCCCAACTATTGCTGCGGTGTAGCCGGGGCTGAGGGGGGGTCCCTGGGGCTCAGAGGATCCTGACCAGGCGACCCAGCGTCTCTGCCACCTTCACGCGGACGGCGGGGACGGGGTCCTTCAGGAGCAGGTTCAGAGCTGGAAGGAACAGAGCACAACCACGCTGGGGGCCGCAGGACCACCCACCCACCCCCGCCGGGACCCCCCCGCCGCGTCCTGGCTTTGCTCCATCACCCCGAGGAAGGAGAAAACCCCTCTCCCGTCCCAGGGATCCCTCTGCCAGCCCCATCGCACGCCCCGGCGGGGGGGAACAGGCACCCCAGCTCCCCCTGGGGCACGGGGCTGAAGCTGGGGGGGCTCCTCCTGCAACACCCCGGGGAGGGGAAGGGCCCCAGCGCGGGGGTCCGGGGCCAGGGAGGGGGGAGCAGAGCCAAGAGCTGGGTCCCCGGGGGCCCGTGGGGCCGTGCAGACGCTCGCCGGGCCAAGCCTCCCCTATCAGCACGATTTCCTAATGCCTGGAACAGCTCCCAGTAGTAAGAAAACAATCCAGGTAGTTTTTCCTAGCAGTAAAAGTATAATAATATTTTTCCAGTAGCTTGTTTACCCCGCGCAGGAGAGACCTCCCCTCCGTCCCGACCCCCCCGACGAGCCAGGCTCCCCTGATTTATGTGCCCGCTCGCTCCCCACTCGCAGCATCCTCGTGCCTCGCCGGGCCCCGCCGCGGGGGTGCCCCAGTTGGGGGGGGTCCTGGAACGCCGAAGCCCCCCCCGGACCCCGCGGGGCTGAGCCACTCAACACGGGAAGCTCGTGCAACCCAATCCAGGCCTGCTCGCTCCAGCGATTACTCACACGCAGGCAGATTATCTTTCACTTGTTTCAAACAGACAGGCCTCTTTCTTCTGGAAGGGCTCAGGGAGCCAACGGAAAGATAGTTTTTCCTTTTTTAGTGTTTTTTAAGCTCCCTTGGAACAATCCGAAAGTTTCCATGCATTACTATATACTATGAGGTCACTAGTGACAGGGAAAAAATCCCTGAAATCCAGGAAAATTACTTAACTCTGCTCCAAAATGCCACCAGCTTCAAGTCGACTTTTTATTAGCCCTCCATAACGAGCCTTAACTCTGCCTTTCAACGGTTAACGCGTTACAAACGAACGCTGCTGACGCTGAGCCACTGCACCCGCCCCGACAGCCGCCACCGGGCCAAGGACCGGAGCTCGCGGCGCAGCCCGGCGGGTTCCTGCCTGGGTTTTGGGGTTCACTTGGCACCCACCGGCAGAGCCCCGCCGCTGGGTGAGCTGCACCCGCCTCGCAGCACCTTGGCTTCTCAGCCCGGGCGGCCCCCAGCCCGCTGCCCGCAGGTGCCAGCTCGTCCTCGGGCTGGTGGGAGGTTTGGGGACGTTCCCCGCGTCTCCCCAGCTGACGGGGGGACGCAGCCAGGAGCTGCCCGGGGCAGAGCTGGGTCCTGCTGCAGCCTCGTCCCCCTGCGATGGCCCGAAGCCCCACGCCGAGCCCGGGGAGCCCCATCCCGCGGGGCCGAGCCCCGGCTGCGGCGGGCAGAGGCGAGTCCCCGCGCCCCAGCAGCGCAAGCGGCGGCACCTACTCACCCGAAATGAGCTGGTCCAGGTCCACTTGCTGACAGTGCTCTTCGTCCACGTGCAGCACGAGGAAGCCTGAGGAAGAATTTCAGGGTCAGGGCTCGGTCTGGATCCCGCCAGCGGCGCGTTGTGCGGAGGCTCGATGGAAACGACCCCCGGGGCGAGGCCCATCGTGGGTGCAACACCCGGACGGGCACCCTCAGGAGACGCCTGGCGGCGCTTCCCCCGCCCGCAGCTCCGGTAACTTGAGCTAAAGCATCCACTGGGCACATCTGAGAGCGAAGTAAAAGCAGCAAAACCTGCCCCACACGTGATATTCGAGGGGTAAAAGCAAGGCGGGGCCTTTCCCTCCTCCTCCTCGGGAGGGAGGAAGGGCAGAAACACCCTGAGCTGGGGGCAGACACCCGGAACCTTCCAAGCGACGTCTGTGCAGGGGGTGACAGTGGCTGAAATTTGGGATGGAGAAGCAGGGGCTGGGCTTTTGTGGAGTCGGTAGGTGGGAGGGAGTTTACACCCCCAACAGAGCCCACCGAGGGCATCGTTCGTGCAGCCCACGGGCAACCAGTGCCCAGGCAGGGTGGGCATGCGACCCACGGCACAACCTGGCCACGTGTTTCCCACCCCAGCTGGTCACGGGCAGGTGTCACCACACACCCGTGGCAAGCGGCTGGAGAAAAAAGTTCCTGGGTTGGCGGCACCGCCTGGGGACATCAGACGTGTGTCTGTCCCCAGGCCCGGGCCCGGCGGGGCGCAGGTTGGTGGATGTGGAGGCACCGGCCGGGACGGAAAGCGAGGGCAGGACGAGAGGGCACCCGTGAGGCCCGGGGAGCGGCGCGGGAGCAGCCTCACCTATGAACATGGGCGCGGCGGCTCGGATGTCCACCCAGTTGCTCTTGAAGTAGAAGAGGTTGGTGAGGATCAGGCGGTTCAGCATCTCGGGGTAACTCTGCATCTGGGGGGAAACAGCCAGCAGGGTCAGGGAATAGTTTAGTACAAAACCACTGGGTTGGGAGCTGGAGGTAGAGGTTTCAGTCCTCCTTTTACTGAGGTGTTTTGGTAGAACTCTGAGAGGAGGGGTGGCCTTTGTTCTTTGGTTTACAAGAGTGATGTTTTTTGTGAACTATTATTTTTAGTAGTTGAGTGTTTCGGTTTTGAAGGTGCTGGCGATGGGGAAGAGGATGAGGAAGGTGGTAAAGTAGGCGAGGGAGGCTAGTCGGCTGATGAACGGGTGTTCTACTGGTTGGCTGCACTTTTTTCACAGGTCGTCAACACTGGAACAACAATAAATCGACCTTTCCATTCTTCACTCACCCACCCGATGTTTCTCCACCGATCACAGGCTCAAACAACCCTCCAGGCATCGTATCAAACTGCAGCAAAATCCCAATCTGCCCTTATTTCTCCCCAAAAGACGCCCTAGGGCTCGTATTTGTGCTCCTCCTGCGAGTAACCCCCACCCTGCTCTCACCCCACCTGCCGCAGACCTGGCAAACCCGCTCACCACCCCCCCTTAGCAAACCAGAGAGATATTTTTTCATTCGCATACGCCGTTCTATGTTTAATCCCCAACAAACCAGGAGGAGGAGTACGGGCCCCCAGCGTGGGGATGTCACCTGGGAGGACACCAGCCCGGAGCTCACGGGGAGGCTGAGGACAAACCTGGGCTTGGGGACGTGGGGGACACGCAGGGGCAGGACCCTGACCCGAGCCCCGCGGGCAGCGCCGGTGCCAGGGGCCCGGGCGGGAGCTCACCAGGTGTTTGCAGACGTTGTTCATGAACTCGCCGTAGTGCAGGCTCCTCTCCTCGCGCAGGTGGTTGAGGAACATGTCACAGAGCCCCTCGCAGCCCATGTTGGGGCCGCACATGCGCAGGGCAAACTTGCAGGCCTGGGGCAGAGAGAGGGGAGGCTGCAGCGTGTGCTCCAGGGCGCTCCCCCGGCGCGGGCAGCGGGGACACTCACTTTGACAACCTCCGGCTTCGGGTCCTGGAGGTGCAGCAGCAGCGTCACCAGCCCGTTCAGGATCTGCTCGAAGAAGACTTCGCAGTTGCCTTCGCTGAACCTGCTCAGGTTGCCGAAGAGCATGATGGACGACTGGCGGAGGTCGGGCTGCTCCTGCGGTGACAGAGGGGACGAGCAGGGCTCAGCAGGGACCAGGGGACATGGCTGGCGGGGCCACACCCCCCACCCACCCCCTCACTTCTCAGGCTGGGGGGCAGCAAGAGAAACACTTCCACAGATTCACAGAACCATCTGGGTTGGAAAAGCCCTTGCAGCTCCTCCAGCCCAAGCATGACCCTCCCCCTGACCCTTCCAACTCCCCCAGATCCCTCAGCGCTGGCTCAGCCCGACTCTTCAACCCCTCCAGGGATCCCGGGGACTCCCCCCTGCCCTGGGCAGCCCATTCCAACGCCCAACAGCCCCTTCTGCACAGAAATCCTTCCTCAGAGCCAGCCTGACCCTGCCCTGGGCAGCTTGAGGCCATTCCCTCGGGGCCTGGCACTTCTTAATGCTTCCATCTGTCCTGAACCCTCAGCACCTCCTTCCCAGGCTGCCCCACTCCTCAGCTGCAGGGCCTCAGCTTGCTTTCTTATTTTGTTTTTGAAAAGTATTTGAGACAACTCTTCACCAGGAAGTAACAAAACCACCCATGGGCTGAGGACGGGCTCTGCTGGGGGTGTAAACTCTCTCCCTCCCACCCAACGTCTCCACAAAAGCACAGCTCCTGCCTCTCGATCCCGAATTTCAGCCACTGTCACCTGTTTTGCTCCCCCTGACTCAGAGCCCCCCACCAGCTGTCACAGGGAGCACCCAGGAGGTGCTGGGGGGTGGGGGGGGCCATGCTGCACCCCCCCGGCTCTCGGAAGGGGCAGAGCAGTCACACACGTGGAGGGGGAGGGAGTGGGGTAACTCCTGGCTGCAGTTCTGCTCACGCGGACGGTGACACCCCAAAGCCAGAGCGTGGGGCGCAGCGAGGGCCTGGCTGGGGGTGGGGGATGCTCCCGGCGGGGCTGCGGCAGGAGCAGGGACGGGCTCGGTGGGAGAAGCGTTGAGCTTCGCCGTGGTGATGCTGGAGGGGTTTGGGGGGGCACAGAGAACGCTAAGGGCAGTGAAAGCCCCTGGGACAGGCACCCCCAGGGCTTCCCCCCTCTCCCCCGGCCCTCGCTCCCACCTCAGGGCACCCCTGTAACCCCGCTCTCGCTCATCCCCGCGCCCAGGAGGAGCCGTGACCCGAGGAGTCAATGCTCCCCGGGGGGCCACATCCTTACACCGCCCCCTTCCATGGGGCCACCACCAGCTGGGCCGTGGTGCCCTGGTCTCCTTCCCCCGTCCCCACGGCACCCGAGCCGGTGGCAAAAAGCACGAGCTCGGCCTCCCCGGGCGCTGCCTTACGCTGTCGAAGAAGGGCCGGATCCTGATGGCGATGTGCAGGAGCATGGACTGGATGTCTCTCTCCTCCACGTGATCCAGGAGTTTGGAGAGACTGGACATGGCCTCGAGCGCAACCAGGTTGTGGGGGTCGTCTTTGTCATCCATGCCGTTGACCATGGAGGCCAGGAGCTTGGCCCCGTGCTTCCTCACCTGCGAGGGAAGCGGCGAGAAACGTGGTCCCCAGGCCCCTGGGTGCCCCGCAGCAGGTTCCTGCCCCACGCCACCAGCCAGGAGGAACTGGAAGATGATTTAAACTACGGCCGCCGCAGGCGAAGCGTCTTCAGCACAGTCATGGCAAGGTGGTAACTGCTCACGGCCGCCACCGCTTCCCCTCCCGCTGGAACCATCCCCGCGGCATTTCGCTCTGTAATTGAGCCGGTGTCTACGCAGCGAAGGGGGATATTAAGTTTGCTTAAGCCACGTTAAGTCTGTCGGCATTTAATCCTGAGCGCTCAGCTTTGCAAACTCCGCCGTGCTGTCCGGCGCGGCCTACGGGGCGTAGCTGGGAGGGGGCGAGGACGGACAGACGGACGGTAGGAGCCCAGAGCTGCCACAACCGGGTTGCCCGGGCAGATCCCGGACGGGAGCACCAGCAGCACGGCCCGGGAGGGTGGAAACGGCCGCGCTCACTGCTGGGCTCTTTCTTCCCCGAGGCAGAGCTGGCACGCGCAGCCCAAAGCTCCAAATGCTGCCAGAGCAGCGGCTTTGGCCGGGTTTATGCCACCAAAACGGTGGTTTTAGGAGCAACTTAGATTTTACCAGCGCATCACAGTAGCGTGTTGTCTTGGGGCTGGCCTGCCCATGAGCTCTCCCTGGGCTTTGGCACGGGGGGGCCCCGACGAGCCCCCGCTGATCGGCGAGGAGAGCCGTGGGGTCAGGGCAGCGGCCCACAGCTCCCACGCCTGCGGGGTTTGAGGCATCAGCTCCTCTCCCCGGGCAGAACGGGGGGTTTGAACCACCGACTCCCACCCGCCTGAAGCCCAGCGCTGGGACGGGAGCGACTTTTCTTTGAAGGATCCATTTGTCAGTGGCAAAACCACTGGAGTAGCAGGAAAGAGCGATGAGCTCACAGGTCTGACACAGGCGCCACACTGCTGCCTGTATGGGCAAGCCCCATGGATGACCCAGCTCAATCGGGCCAGCCAACCTCCCCCTGAGGTTGCCAGGCTTTCCTCCAAAGCCAGGCTTTTCCTCGGGGGTCTCCTAAAGCAGCCAGTCTGCCCCAGAGCAGCCCCGAGGCACAGCCACCACCTCGGTTTTGGCCAGGGCGAGGGGGTGCCCGACTGTCCTGCTTAAACCCCTTCCCTGCCACTGACAAGCAGCATCTCCCGGGGGGTCCCTGCTCCCTTTTCTCCCAGCCTGGGCTCTCGGGCCCAGCACACGGAGCTCGCTCTCACCTTTTCGGGTGAGCCAGAGGCGATGTTGCCGAGCCCGCGCAGTGCCAGCATCCGCACCAAGGTGCAGGCGTCCTTCTGCCTCCCCGTCATGTTATCCATCACCGTCTCCAGCAGCATCAGGTCATTCACCACGTTACTGCTGAGGAGCTGAAGCAGGAAACAAAAAGTCTCAGCAGGGACAGGAGAGGGGCCCACGAACCACGAGGGAGGTGACGGCCAAGTTGCGGATGCTCTGACTCCTCCACGGCGCGGAAGAGCCCCGGCAGACCTGGTTTGTACCCCGGGTCCCCTCGGGCCCTCGCTCCCTACTTGCCTCACCCACAGACAGGGCCGGGGGAGCCCTCAGCCCCCACTCCCCCAGGCAGACACTTGGATGTGGGGAACCTAGAATAATTTCTAATGGTAAATCAAGAAAACTGAGGCCCCCCAAGCTGGGAAGAAAGGGGAAGCCCAGGTGAGCGCTGACAGCCGGGAGAAACCCACGAACCTGACGCCAAAGCTAAACCCTCGCCCCGAGATTGCGCGACCAGGCTGGCTACGGAGAGGCCGGAGTATTTAGAGGTGCGGAGGGACAAAGTGCAACCCTCCAGGCAGTGCTGGGGGGGAGACGGCAGGGCTGCTCCCCCCCGACCCTCCTTGAGGAGCCCCCGCGGCGTGGGGAGAGCGGGATGTGCTCCGAGGAGGTCGCTGGCCCTGCCCGCTGCAGCCCGGCTCAGCCCGGACGGATCAGGCTTGGCTTTAGGGGAAGGTTTAACCGCTGGTGGGGTCGCAGGAGCCCGACACCAAGGGGGCACTTGTTGGTTGGCGAGTGCTGGTGTGGCTGCGCTGGGGTTTAGCCCCAGTGCGGGGGGTCAGGGGGGCTGCTCCAGGCCCCAGCCGTGGCGGGGGTCTCCCTGTGTGCGTCCCCCAAGGCCGGGGCTGAGAAGAACCCTGCCCAGGCGCAGGCACCGTGGTGTAAGCACAGAGCTTGGGCTGGACACCCCTGGGAGGCACTGAGAGCACCCCCTTGGGTCCCAGGGGCTGGCACACAGCCCCCCCAGCCTGCCGGGACGAGGCGGTGACAGTCACTCCAGGGGGGACCCCACAGGGGCTGGGGGAGCTGCCGCAGAGCGGCCCCGTGCCGCGTGTCCTGCTGCTGCTCCGTTCCCCTCCTCGCTTCCCCTCTGTCATCTCCGTCACTGGCACAGCCGGGAGAAAAGGGACTGAGCTCTCACCTCATCAGTTTTGAAAGAGGGAGACACAGGCATTTGCTTCCTTCCCCTCCAGCTCCACGGTGAGGCAAAGCTGCTATTTTAAACCCTTGAAGGATGCAGAGAGCCAACCACACTCCAAAACTAAAGCAGATTCTGGGACAGGCTCCAAGAGCCGGGCCGGCAGCTCCCCCAGCCAAACAGAAAATAAAAACAGTGCCTTAATCCCAGGCTGCTTAAGCAGCTGAGAATTTAAAAGGTGGTTTATAAGGAGGGATATAGTTCTGCATTGTTGGCATAAGGTGCTCCTTTATGTAACAAAAGCTCCTCGAGTGGCCCAGGGCTTTAAGGTGGTATGTACGGGGAGATAGTGTTACAGTCTGCTGGCTGCGCCGCCGGCGAGGGGAAAGGACTTGAGTCACTTCATTCCTGGGGGTGGTACGTCAGGACGGAGCTACGGTTTGCTGGCTCACGGCGGTGATGTGTTCAGAGTTGGACTCCTGCAGGCGCTTCTCTGCCATCCCCTCCACCAGAGGGTCGGGAAGCCGAGGGCGGGCAGAGCCCCGCTGCAGCTTAACCCTCATCCCGGGCGTGGACAGACAGACGGACGGACGGAGGGAGGGCCAGGAGCCAGCCCGCAGCCACCCCCCGCTCACCTCGGCGAGGAAGGCAGTGCTGGTGATCCTCTGGGTGTCGAAGACGCTGCTCAGCGTCGGGATGAGGTTCTTCACGATCAGGGGGAGCCGGGGGCCGGCGTGTCGTGCCATGGCGCTGCCAAGAGTCAGAATCACCGAATCCTTCAGGTTGGAAAAGCCCCTCGGGATCATCGAGTCCAACCCTCAGCCCGACTCTACAAAGTTCTCCCCTACCCCACATCCCCCACAGCTCATCCCAACGGCCCTGAAACCCCCCCAGGGATGGGGACTCCCCCCTCCCTGGGCAGCCTCTTCCACTCTCGGACCACTCTTGCTGGGAAACATTTTCTCCTCCTGCCCAGCCTGAGCCTCCCCTGGGGCAGTTTCCAGCCGTTCCCTCTTGTCCTGTCCCTGATCCCCTGGGAGCAGAGCCCAGCCCCAGCCTCTCTGCAATGTCCTGGCAGGAGCTGCAGAGAGGGATGAGGGCTCCCCTCAGCCTCCTCCTCCTCACACTGAACACTCCCAGCTCCTGCCCTGCCTCCTCACAGGATTGATTCTCCAGCCCTTCCCCAGCCTCGTTGCCCTCCTCTGCCCTCGCTCCAGCCCCTCCAGATCTCTCTGGGATTGAGGTGCCCAAACCTGGACACAACCTCCAGGTGTGGCCTCCCCAGTGCAGAGCACAGGGGGACTGTCACCTCCCTGCTCCTGCTGGTGAAGTGGCATGTGTCACCCGTGCCGGGGGCTATAGGTTGGCTGGGGGGGGCTCTGAGGAAGCTGCCCAGCACCCCCTGCCCTGTGGTCTGTGGGCAAACTGAGCACGGTGAGGTGCCGGCCCCGATCCCTGCACCACGGACTGCCACAGCACGCCTCGGTGGGCACCACCTCCTCTCATGCCCCAAAGACGAGTGGCCTTATTATAATTATATGATTATAATTAAAATATATTATAATAATATGGCAAATATAATAATATGGCAGCCACTGTTAGAAAACGACAACAGCTTCTCTGAATGGAGACCCCAAAAGGTCAGTGTATGACGTCAAAAGTGTTACGTAGAAACTGGTCAGATTAATTTCTTCCTTTAGATGGGAAAAATTTGCCAGGGATGAGCAGCCACGGCCCCGGGTGCTTTGAGCACCGTGAGGGGCAGCGGGGCCACGGGCAGCCGAGCGGGCAGGGACCTGCCTGCGCTGCCCGTCCTTCACGTCGCCACGTCCGGCTGCTGCGCAGAACCAGCACGTGGACAGTTGGGAAAAAAGAAACCCGAAAAGCCGGCGGCCGTGGCCTGGCATCGTCCCCTCCTGCCCTCCGCTCGCCTGGGGACGAAGCGCAGGCGGGCACCCTGGCAGGAGCCTGCTCCGGCGGACCCTGGCCAGGAGGGACGGTTTTGTTTTGGGATGAGACGCTCTCAAGTGTTTGGGAAGTTCAATAAAGCATTTTTGCAAATACTGGAAAATCCCAAACCGCTCCTCTCCTCCGCAGCCGTCCAAGAGCTATTAACGGCGCTGGGTGGAGAGACGGCGAAGTCCCCGGCTGAACCGGGCGCCGCCGAACCGGACCGCGGGCTGGGGCCGTCCCTCGGCCCCGCCACCCCCCACCAAACTTGCCAACGTTGGCCCGGGGTCGCGCAGCCGCCGCGGGACCCTCCCCGGGGCTCTGAGGCACGGCAGCACCCCGGGGACACGGCGCACCCCCCGTCCCCGCCTGCCGTCCTGCGCCGAAGCGAGAGGAGATCGCGGAGAAGCGGCGACTTACCCGGCGAGCGCGGCGACGCCATCGTGGTGCCTCTCCGGACTCGTCATCAATTCCCAGCCACCGGCGTTGCCCACGGCCCGGGTGACCTCCTCGCTGCCCCCCCGGGCCAGCATGACCTTCAGCGTCTCCACGGCGCAGCTGGGGAGAGAGGCACGGCGCTGAGGTTAGGGCAAGCTGCTGCCCTGCCTGCACCCTGCCCGCCTGGCAGGCCCCAGGGCGAGGGAGCTTCTTGCTGGGCCACGCGGGAGCGTTCGGGTGCTCGAGGACGGGATGAGTTATGCGAGGGCTTTAGCTGGAGTGAGACGAGCACATAACTCACTGCTACTTCCATTTACACCGTGACATTCGCCGTTAAAGTGATCCAAGACAATAGACTGAAAAGTAAAGAAGTCCAGAACTACTTTAAGGAGGGTTTTTTTGCATTAATATTTTATAGGTAGGGATTATTTTGCTGCAAGCACAGAGCAACATATGGGAAACATACATTATCCTGTCAAAACAAAACAAATATTAGCAATGAATAAATCTTAGCCTTCAATACAAGCAAGAGGAATGTAGTTACCACACACACAAAGAAAACAGAACTATTAAGAGTGTCTCAACACAAAAGTCTTCCAGCTTATGAGCTGTGTTCCTGCTATTCTGGCTTCTCGTAGAGATTGGTCATGCCGCGGTGTCAAGGGACTGTCACCCCCCCTCTGAGCCCCAGGAGGCTGCAGGGTGGGGGCACCCCTGGGGCTCTGCCACAGCCACGTCCTCTGGCAGCTGCAGGAGCCCCCCAGAGCCTGGCTTGCCTTAGCGACATGCCCCAAGCTGAGACTAACGATGGAAAATAACCACCGGCCCACAACACGCAGGAAAATCACACCCAGCTAGGCCAGACCAGAGGCTTTCGGCAGTTTTGTACCACGCTGGTCTGTGTGTTTGATCAGCAGCGGGGCTGGGGCTCCTCCAGAAGCACCGTCGGGCCAAAGCTGAGCACCTGCCCACGGCCAAAGCACAAGGAGCTGGAGACAGGTAGAACGATGCTGGTTTGCTTCTCGGCTTGGCACAGCCACGTACTCAGAACAAGAGGTTCCCACTCCATCCCCGCGAGCCGCAGCAGAAGCCGCCTGGTCCCGCTGTTCTCATGCATGGGGGTGCTCTGGGGCTGGTTGGGTGACACGGTTCTGGGCCCGCGGGGCAGACGGTGCCCAAACCTCAAGTCTGCCCTGAAAAACCCGCCCGGAGGAGCCATCGAGCTCCTGTCAGTGACAGCAAACAGAGGCAGGACGGCGGCTGCGTGCCGACCTCAGCTCTTGTGAGAAGCCCAGGCTGGCAGGGAGCCTTCCAGCACACTTCATGCATCATGAAGACTACAGGACAACAAGGAATTAATTACTAATTAAAGAAAACCTTAGGCAGAAGCATTTTCCGCCGTCTGTTCGTGCCAATCTGGTGGTACACGTTAACAGCCCTGGTTTTAGCTGTTTTGGAGTCCGGCCACACAGGACTTTGAAGTTTTTCAACCAGTTTTCGGCTGGAGAGAGCCCAAGTCGCTGAGCTGCACCAAAATCTCTCTGTGATGCGCAAGCGCCTCCGTTTAGGGAGGTCCTGCCACAGAGCGAGCGAGTTTCTGACCTCGATTATCTCCTTCCAGCCGCTGGGAGCAACACCCAGGCTCCTTTTTCATGAGGGCAGTGGGTTTCGTGGGGTGTACTGCTGCCCGTTTGTGTCTGCGGGCAGCTCAGCTCTGCAGGGGCCGAGCAGTGGCCTCCAGCCTCATCCAGGGCCGTTTGGGCCGCCGGATGCAGCCGAGCTCAGCACGGCGCCGGCGCTCAGCAGACACCCAGCTGGATGGGCCCGTGCCCAGCCCCGAGCTCCCGCTCTCCCGAGGGCACAAATCCTCACCGCACGCTGCCACGGCACGGGGTGCTCACCAACTCTCGCTCCGTCCAGCCCCAGGAGGCCAGGCCGGTCTCCCTGCCCCATCACAAGGTTGATCTAATCCCAGCCTGATTAGGTGGTGGTCTCCAGCCCTCTGAGCCTGCTCCTGGGGCTCTCGCCCTCACAGAATCCTTCAGGTTGGAAAAGCCCCTCAGGATCATCGAGTCCAACCCTCAGCCCGACTCTACAAAGTTCTCCCCTACCCCACATCCCCCACAGCTCATCCCAACGGCCCTGAAACCCCCCCAGGGATGGGGACTCCCCCCTCCCTGGGCAGCCTCTTCCACTCTCTGACATTGCTGGAGGGGAGATCCCCACCCCCAAAGCCTGACCTGGATGGTACACCCCAGCTTTGGCTCAATAGACGCCCCCCACCGCAGCATCACTAACGTTTCTACGGAGCAAGAAAACTCCATAAACCTCCACATTCAAATCTTGTGTGCAGGTGAACCTGTAATTTAATCCGAGGAAGCTGCACAGGGATTTATTCTCTTAAGAATAAAGTATAAAGAATAAAGCATAAGAAAACAGCAGCAAAAACACCTCCTGGGAGATGTTCATGGACAAAAGGCCAGTGAAGGCCGATGAGAAGGGGCTGTTGGGCATTGGAATGGGCTGCCCAGGGCAGGGGGGAGTCCCCGGGATCCCTGGAGGGGTTGAAGAGTCGGGCTGAGCCAGCGCTGAGGGATCTGGGGCAGTTGGGAACGGTCAGGGTGAGGTCCATGGTTGGGCTGGAGGAGCTTCAGGGGCTTTTCCAACCCAGATGATTCTGGGATTCTGCGAGGATCCCACCAGCTCCTTGGCTGTGGACAAGCTCTGACAGAACAACCCGGCACTAGCCTGGCGCTCATGGGCAGCTCCTCAGGAGGGACCGTTCCCGGCAAAGCCCCCACACACCGGCTGCAGGATTCCCGCTCCACTCACACCTCCCCGAGGTTTCGGCTCCCAGCCTGCACCTCCAGACTCTCCGCTCCTTAGCAAGAGCTAAAAAGCCCGAGTCGAGTGCAGGGGGTTAAGCCCCCGCGCAACCAGAGGCTGCTCCTGCAAGACAGATGGTTAAAGCCGTTCATTCACAAGGTTTGCTTTTTCCACAGCGTCCTATAGACACTTCCTTCCTTTCCAACAAAAGCCCGTGTCTTCCAAGCTCCCTTTCCTGCCAAGCTATCATATTCACCTTTACCATCTCTCTTTGGCATTTAAATATCATGAAGACTTAGAATTCAAAACGCGTACAGGAAATTACTTTGATATTGTAACCAGCTCCTGGGACAAGGCTGGAATTTCACATCCCTGCGGTTTTTCTGCGCCTTGGACAAAGACGGCTCCCCCTCCATCCATCCATCCATCCCTCCATCCATCCCTCCGCGATGACTTCATGGAGGCGCAGCCACCGCCTGTGCCCCTGCAGCAGGAGCGGAACCAGGGCTCGGAGCAGACCCCCGTGTCCTCGGGTCAGTCCCCGGTGCAACACAGCCCCTCTCCCTGCACCCCAAAAGCGGCCGGTGGCACCGGGGATGCGCAGCCAGGGCCCGGCTGCTCCGCACCGACACCTGCCAGATCAAGTGGAGACCAGAGAGGCGGCTCTAGGAAACCCAACCCAGTGTGTGCATGTGCTGGCGGCGAAAAAAAAGGAGCTTTTTTTTCTTTCTGAGGACGAAGATGCCGCGTGGGACTCACTGGCTGTACGCCCAAGGGAAAGAATTGGAGCATGGCCAGGTCGCCCGCGTCCGGACTAGCCCCAGTGATGCAAGCCGTGGGCTCAGACTAGCAAGAAAGCCCCTCTGGTATGACCCTGCCAAGCTTTGCCCAGCAAAGCCCGGGACTGAGCTCAATCAACGGCAGCAGGAGGGAGCCAGCCTCGGGCAAAGCTGCTCCTGGGGGGGGTGCAGAAGAGAGGGGCCGGGGGGGTCCCCCATCCTGCATCCAGGACATGGGTGTTGACTGATTTTCTGGCTGGCACGTTGGCTTTTCACACAACAAAGTTCTGAGGGCTCTTTGCACCCCGACAATTCCCTCCCGGCATCGCCAGCACAACGGGAGCAGCCAGGCAGGAGCCCGGGCCAGCGGCGGGGGGGGGCTCAGCCAGCCCCAGGGATGGAGCAGCGATCCCGGCCGTGGTTCAGCACGTTCCGGTTTGCGTCCCCGCCGCTGCTTGGACTCACTCGGGGAGGAAGAGCAGGCGGTTCTGGCTCCTACGCCTCCTTCCAACCAGTTGCTTCGAGTTTCCTTCGGCGCTCCCCGCGTTACGGCGCGGGGTCTGGCCGGGATCTGCCCGTGCCGCTCTTCCAGGAGTCGTTAAGGGGGAAGAGGATGACGAGAACAGACAGTTCTGGCTGCACGAGCCCAAAGCCACAAAGGCAGCACGAGCAGCCGCTCCCGGGAGGGGGGGATCTGCACGAAGATCTCCCAAACCAGCACAAAACACCCCGAGGGGACGGGGCAAGGGTGGCAAGCTCAGGGAGTGCCAGCACGGCCACAGGGCAACCCCCGATCAGCCTTCACCAACTTCCAACGCGGCGGGTTCGTTTAATTTTCTTCTCACATGTGGTCTAAATAAAACACGAATCAGATAGCAGCCCTGCCATCCAGCATAACAACCTGTTTCCCCTCATTACGTCTCCCCGCCGCAGAAGGCACCTTCGGCCCGAGCAGCAGCTTTCCGAGGGGAGGACGGGGCCCGGCGCAGCGGCAGACGGGGGCATCGCCCACTGCGCCCAACGCCGCCGTCCCAGCCGCTCGGGAGAAGGGAACGGCCTTTCTTCACTGCTGGGATTTGATAAATGAACTGTCAAGGGATGCCAGAGCCCTTTGAGCTTGCTGCTGCTTTGTCTGGTGTCTTTGTGGGTTCCTCTAGGCTTTTTTTTTTCCCCTAAGGCTAATAATAGCCTGTAAAAAAACAACAAGAGGATAAAACTGAGAATGGGGGCAGAGCTTCTTCTCCGCGGGCTGACCCAAGCTCCAGGGGAACCTGTAGCCGTTTTGGTGGTGCAGGGAGCAAGCGGGTGGCTGGAGAAGCAGCTCCAGAGAAGGGCAGTCCCTGCCCTCCCTCCCGGGAAGCCTGCAGCCCCTCCTGCCTCGGGTGGGAGTTTAACCCCAACACCCCCATAAATTTAAAGTGCTTTAAGGCAAATGTAGGTACCACTCATCCGCTGGAATGTTTCTGCAAGCTGAGGGCACCCGCAGTCGCAAGGCCACAGCCGGGCCACGGCAGAGAAGCCACCAGAAACTGGGATGAAGGGTGAGGGGCACCGCTGCCGTTTCAGGCACTAAATGCAGCGCGGGAGGATGACAAACGCCGGCACCCAGCCGAGCCCCGGAGCCGCTCCGTGAGGTCCCCAGGCGGGCAGAGCGGCTGGTTTCCATCTCCTTCATGGCCACTGAGAGGCACAAGGCAGGTGCTGCTCCACACCAGCACCTTTCGGTGTTCGAACCGGGCTGCTTGGCTCGAGCAGAGGATTATTTAGCAGCTGTGGTGACTCTCACAACCGGCCGTTTGGGGTTTCAGGCCCTCTCATCACAGACAAATTATCTCTCCAACAACACCCTTTTAAAATCCAGCCCCAGGGAGAGGCCTGGACCTGAGCACACCTTTTAAAAAGCTGCTGATCGCACCCTGCTGCCCACCCGGCCCATTGCCCCTCGATGCACCTATTTGAAGGTGTTTGCCAAGATTAGAAGATGCAGCGACCCAACACGCGGGGCAGGGCAGCGCCTCGAGGGAGGAGCACGGCCCTGGCACGCAGCTACCCCAGCCCAGAGCTCAGGTAGCTCAACAGGAGCCGAGCCTGAGGGGGAGCAGCGTATTCCTGCTGCCCTACGAGGCCCAAGTACCAACCTCCGACCGTAAAGCGGCTCCTCCCAGCTGGGGGTGGCCAAACCTTTCCGAGTGTTGCTCAAGTCGGGGTGCTGCGGGCAGAGGTCAGTGCAAGGCAAAGCTGAAACTCCCCGGCTAAGCCCGTTGCCAGCAGCAGCTCTCTGCACGCCAAGGGAAGTTTTGCCTTCACCAAGATCCCCAGCACCGCCGAGGCTGCAAAGGGAGAGCTTGTAAAAGGCTGGTGACAGGCAACCCCGCGCACTTCTCACCCCCCTGCCAGAGGGGGAGCAGAACAGGCCTGAAGCGCCCGGAGGAGCAGCTGGAGAGTGGTTGTTTGGGACCCGAGCCCTCGCCCCCAGCCCCTCGGGCCCTGTCCTCAGCGGTGAGGGCCACCACGGGCTCCGAGCGCCGAAGCAGAAGCCAGACACGGCGGCTCAGCGCTGTCACCTCCACGTGGGGGAAGCCGGTGGCACGGCCCGGCAGCAATCGGCGACACGCCACAGCCATTGACGCGACGAAGCCACCAAGTTTGCTCTTTTCCAGCTTCCCCTCCTCATCCCTTGTGGAAGCGGGACCATCCTCCCTCCCCAAGAAATGCTCGTCCGCCTCCGCCGTGCCCCACCAGCCTCGGGGGGTCCCCGCTGAGCCCCGCTCCCAGAGCCAGAGGGGTTTTTTGGCGGGGACGGGGGGGTCTGTGGCCGTAACCCAATCCGGCAGGGCTCTGGCACCGTGGCTGCCCGAGCTCTGAAAAGCACATCTTTCACCGCGGCTGCAGAGGCAGCTGATTTAATGCTTCCCAATTTAGAGATTGTGTTCTGCAGAAGAAAACACACCAAAAAAAAAAAAAAAAAAAAAAAAGAAAAAAAAGAAAAACCAACCGCCAAACCCAACTCCCAGAGGCCAAACCGCACCAGAGGTCAGGCCGTCATACCGAAGGCGTTACGGCCCGGGTGTTATTACCCAGCCCCCCGGTTCCAGACGCAGCACATGCTCTTGTGTTTGGACAAACAAAAAATGAGTTCCACATGGCAGGTAGGCGCGTTCCCTCCGCGCAGGCCGCGCAGCGGCTCCGCCGTACCTGCAGGGATGGAGGCTCCGGGGGGCCAGGCCGTGGCTGCTGCTCCTCCTCTCCCTGCTCTGCAGGTTTTTCGGTAGCTGAACACCCACGGTGCAGCTGACGCGCAGCAGGAGAGTCACAAACAACGGCGGGTAGAGTCCCAGCACTGCTGCCCCAGACTCCGGAGCAGACATGATCTCATACAAAGCACATGTGGCCTGGAGAGAGAGAGCAAGCGCGCGGAGAAGAGGATTAGGAGGGGATCTCCCACGCCACGCTGCTATCTGTTAGTAAATAACCCAGCGAGGCAGCCAGAGGGTTTTTTTGCTCCTTCCTGCAACACCGAGTCTAACAAAGCAGCAGCGCCTACCCCCACCACAGCCCCTCTGTATTGTAGAAGAATTTTAAATATAACCTCTGGTATATCTGAAATAGATTTTAAGGCCTAGTGAAATGCGTTCAGGACCAAGCGATCCTTTAAGGCAACCAGAACGCTGCTCCACAGGCCTGAAAAGAGTTCTTAGCCTGCTGCTTGTATCTGGGTTGCCAATTCCTGTTGAAGAGTTTCGCCTCAGTGAGTGGCCCAACTTAATAAAACAAACCTAGAGATACCCACAGCCTGGGGAAATTCTTTAACAGCATCCCACACGCAGCTCCGAGGGAGCTACGGCTGCTGTTAAAAGCGACCGCTCGGGCAAGCTGGGTGTTTGCAGCTGGGGGAGGTTTGAAGGCCGTACCTGGGGAGGGAGAACAGATCCAAAGGCTCAGGTTTTACGGGCAGGAAGACAACGCGCACGCAGAGCCCTTCGCAGAGCCCTATTCCAGCCAATTTAAAAAGCTGTAATTACGCAGCACAATATAGAGGGGTGTTAAAAACAGAGCAGGGAGGGGGGGCGGTTTGCTTTCAGAGCGGCCGATTCTGTACCATCTGCATTTGGTCCTTCAGAGGAGGAGGAAATTTTCACAGCTGCTTTACTGCTTAGAAAGCTGCCAAGCTGGGTTTATTTTTTCTGAAGGGATAAAATGCAAAGTGGTCTCCCTTGAGGACGGACACCTGAGAGGCTTTTTATGAGCCGGTGGATTAGCTCTAATAGGCATTACACAGCGATGCCTTATTTCCAGAGTCCATGCCCGGCACAAACCCCCGAGCCAAGGAAATGAAAAAAGCATTCCAGGTGTTGGGGCGGGGAAGGGCACCCTCGGCGGGGCTGGCAAGGGGACACTTACGGCCAAGGGCAGGGGGGTGGCGATGCGCTCGGCCCCGCTGCCCAGCAGGAAGCCTTTGCTCTCCTTGTACGGGACGTCCCTGTTGACCTTCTCCAGGAGCTGCTCCAGGATCTGCGAGGTGAGGGCCGGCTCGGTGGCCAGCGACCGCCACATGGCGCACGTGTGGCTAGAGGAGAGGAGGGAGGGGAGCGCTGCTTTGGCACTGGCTGCCGGCGTTAACTCGCACCCTCGTTTGAGGGGAGCCCCCTCCCCACGCCGGGGAACTCCTGGGTTGCATCCCTCCCACCCCGCACAGAAAGGTGGGTGAGGAGCTGTGCCGGGAGCTGACGCCTCCTGGCTCGAGGGATCCTCCCCCAGAAGCTGCTCTCGGACAACACTCAAAGTGCCCCCAAAACCCCACAGCAGCAGCCAGAGCTCCCACCTTGCCCCGTGCGGTTTGTGAGCCTGACTGTGGCTGCTGGAGCAGGGCGAGGAGGAAGAGGACGATGATGGGGCGAGGAGGAGGAGGAGGAAGAGGACGACGATGGGGCGAGGAGGAGGAGGAGGAAGAGGACGACGATGGGGCGAGGAGGAGGAGGAGGAAGAGGACGACGATGGGGCGAGGAGGAGGAGGAGGAAGAGGACGACGAGGAGGAGGAAGACGAGGACAACGGGGTGAGGAGGAGAAGACGAGGATGATGGGGCAGGAGGAGGAGGAAGATGAGGACGATGGGGCGACGAGGAGGAGGAGGACAACAGGGTGAGGAGGAGGTCAGCATCAGCTCAAGGCTCAGCCCAGAGCCAGCTCCGACTCCTCCGTCAGCTTTAGGGAGGCTCCCTGGGGCCAGCTTTGCTAGTTCCCGCCGCCAGCGCCCCTAAGCCCAGCAAAGCCCCCGAGAAGCAGCTCCGGCAGCGAGCGGCCGCGCTGAGCCTTGAGCGCGCGCGGAGGAAATTCCAAGCAGGGTCTGATTACGGGGGTGAGGAGCCAGAAGATTATCTGCAGCTTAGGCCAAAGCCACGCTCGGAAGGCCAGGCCCCGCGAGAGCCTGTGGGCCACGGCGGCAGAGCGGGGCAGGACCTGTCAAAGGGCAAGGCGCTGCCCAGGAGGCTGGACACCACCACGCTCTTGTGCTGGGAGGCCAGGATATAAACGGTCTGCTGGGCCGCCTTCCGGATGTGCTCCTCGTCCACCTCCTCCAGCTTGCTGTGGATGATGCTCATGATGTCGGGCACCTGAGGGAAGAAGAGGCGGCAGCATCCAGCTGAGAGGCAGGACACACCTGGGGGTCCCTGATGCCAGGATGGTGGGGTCCTTTCCTCCAGGCAGGGAACGGGACCGGAGGAGCCCACGGGAGTGGGAAGGGCGGTTCTGCTCAAGTCCCTGCTCGCCGGGTGGCTGCAGAACCGCAAATCTGTCGGGAAGTCGAGGATCCTTCCCCCTCCTGCCACCCAGAGGCATTCCCAAGGGACAGAGGAAACCCTGCCCCCCCCTCCTGACTCGTGCTAAGCCCCAGCCTCGACTCGGGTGCTGCCAGAGGAACTCGGCAAGCAAGTTCCTAAGAGGAACTGAAGCTGAACGCAGGGAGACACCTCGGCACTTGCTACGAGCTGTAAAACGCACGTTAAGACAAATAGGAAGTTCATGTGCAGACCAGGCCTGGCAGCAAATTGCCGAGATTAAGCGCAGAGCAGCCGAGAGCTCCGTCCCCAGCTGTGCTCGGGCTTGCCCCGCGGACTCGGAGGCTTAGCATCAGTTCAGATTTCAGGATCTGGGCTGGACTGGGTCTGACCAAAAGGTGAGTCATGTAAGCTGGAGCAATCCCACGAAGGATAGAGGCTAATAGGTAGCGAGCAGGACTTGAGCAGAAGCTCTAACGCAGAAGAAAGCTCAAGGAGTAGCTGGAGACCTGGTGTTTCCAATTACAGCGAGAGAAAGGGGGAGCTTAGCCCTAAAGGTAGTGGATTAGACAGAAAAGCCTTCTGTGTCCAGCACCTCTAAGCCCTGCAAGCATTCCGCCTGGCTTCCCAGCCAGGAACCCCGCGCTCCCCCAGAGCTTGTGAAGGTTTCCCGGGGAGCCTTGAGCCCTTCTGGTAAAGTGAGCTGCTCTGAACTCCTCAACCCGAGCGAGCGCCAGAGCGGAGCCGGCCTCGCCAGCAGCCGCCTCCCACCCCACCGTGAGGACGGAGCTGGGAGAGTGCGAGCGCCCTGGGGAACGAGGGAGGGTGAGAGCGGCGGCCCCCCCCAAAGCTTCGGGGCAAGAGGTTCCTCTGGCCAGAAATCCAAGAGCAACAGCTGGGAGAGACAGGGGGGAAACGCCTCCCTTCTCCCCTCAGGGCTGGAGCTCTCCCTGCGCTGGGCATCACGGGCTGGCCCATACTGGTCTCATACTGGTGCGTCCCTGCCCGTCGCAGAGAAGCCCAGCACCCCCAAACCCGCTGCTGGAGCTCCGAGGGGGAAGATACTGGGGGAAAGAACAACCACCCGGCTGGAGCCGCTGCTCCAGGGCTGCATCTGGACCACGGCCGAGCAGCGGGCGCTTACCTTCTCCTGCAGGACCCCCCCGCGCTCCTTGAGCAGGGAGTTGATCATGACAGTGGCCGCTCGGGAGCAGTTTTTATCGGGGTCCGCCAGCCCCTCGAACATGGCGAGCAGGAGGCTCATCAGCTGGTCCGGAGGGACGCGCTTCCCGATCACCTGCAGGGAGGCAAGAGTTGAGCACCGAGGGTTTGTCACTCCGGAGAGAGCGATCCCGTCGATGGCATCGGCCCGGTGCCCTGCGGGAGCATGTAGAATGTTAAATATAACCTCTGGAAATAAGAGTTTAAGGCCTAGTGAAAGGTGCTCAGGGCTTCGCTAGCCCGTGAGATTCCCAAGGCAACTGCAACGCTGCTCAACAGGCCTGAGAAGTGTTCTTAGCCTGCTGCTTGTATAGTCCCAGCCCAAGGCTGGTTTAAAACCCCGGCAAGCTGATCCCACAGAGACGGTTTTAACAAAGGATGGTTCGTTGGCCAAACACAGGGGTTCTGCTACTTTAAGGGAATTCAGTACCTAGAAACCGCTCGCTCTACCTAAGCTTTTCATAGAACATCTTGAAGTCTTTCTCAGAATTGGGCGAGATGAAAACTAGTGGAAGGAAGATGAAGATGATGAGGACCCGAAAGATGACCCTGAAACTGAAGCAGGGATTGGAAACAGAACAGAATCTGGCTGAGACGGGGGACTGTAGTGAACTTTAATAAATGAAGAGAATCAGGAACTAAAAGGTTGAGCGGAACCTTACAAAGACTTTGGACTTAGGTAACAGATTTAGAAATAGTGTAGAAACTGTGCGAGGCCTTTGGGCATCGGCCACTCGCTGCGGTGCTGGCCCAACCCTGAGCTGTTAATAAAGCAAACCCAGAGATACCCCAGCCTGGTGAAATTCTTTAGCAAGGATCGGGCAGGAGCCCCGATCAGTGGTCACGGAGGGGAGGAAGGGCCAGGCCGCAGACCCGGGGCCAAGAGGCCACTTTGCCCCACGCTGCTAGCCAGCATGGCCGGAGAACCTTGGGGCAACGCAACCGAGCCGTTAGCTCCGCCCTGGCCACCCCCCAGCTGCTGGGAAGATGCTCCCCCGGGTCTCCTCACGCTCTCCAGACCCGACGGTGGAACGAGCTGCTCCATGGAGAGGTCAGTGGGGGGAGTGTCCGCTGGAGCGATGACGTTTGAGGGTGGCAGCTCTTCCAGGAGAGGAAGCCACTGGCAGCTTCTCTGCCGGTGCCAGGCCTCGTGCAGCGAAGCTCGCAGAGCTCCCAGCACAGGAAACATCATCGAGGGGGAGATCACTCCTCAGCCCATCCCTCACCACCAGGCCCCAGACACTGTCCATGTCATTCAAACCCTGGTGGTTCCAGAGCCACGTTTGGACCCTTTTGGGTGTAAAGTTGCACTGAACAGCTTTACCAACACAACGAGAACAATTTTTCAGGCTGAGAACCATCAGCTGCTGGAATAATCTCCCCAGGGAAGCGGTGGATTCCCCAACCCTGGACAGGGTGCTGGGCCACCTTGTCTAGACCAGGGTTTTGCCAGGAAGGTTGGGCCAGATGATCCTCGAGGCCCCTTCCAAGCCGGTGTTCTGTGATTTTATGATTTGTAACGCCGCTGCCGTGCTGGGAGGCAGCCAGGAACCCAGTGGCTGCAGCCCTGGTGCCAACCACCACCCCAGGCTCCACAGGAGAGCACCGCCAGTGACAGGGCCCCGGGGGCCCCCTTCAGCCAACAGCTTCCACCAAGGAGCACGACCTTCCCCGACTCCACCCCAGAGCATGCTGGGCTGAGCCAGACCACCTCCACCTTCACTTTTAGGCGACACGCACAGAAACTATTTGCTTTATCTACAGCAAAGTCAGGTTTTGACCCCCGCACTGGAAGTGGTGATGGCTGAAAACCTCAGGCTGCCCGTCACAGCTCTGAACAGACACACTAAGCCAGGCCTAAGTCCCTGCCAGGGTCCTCTGCACGCTCAGAGAGCCTGCACAGACACCTCGTGTCTAAATCGGGGACCAGCAGCTTCCCAAAGGGGGCTGAGGGGCTCTGAGCATCCCCTGGCCTGCCTAGGAGGACCCTTGAGCTGGAGGAGAGGAGAGAACGGCCGTGACTTGTCTCCTGGTGCAAGACCAGGGCTCCCCAGCAGCCTCCAGCCTGCGGGGGTTGCTCAGAAGAGACGAGGCGTGGAGGCTCGTGCGGGATTCACCCTCCTTCTTACCATGGCGATGTTGTTGCAGGTGTGGAAGAGGACGGTGAAGTCGGGCTCCTCCAGACCTTTCTTCAGAGCCTTCAGCCCCTCCACCATCTCGTCTCTGTGATCCCGGGCGAAACCTGGAGGGAGAGGCGGGATTCAGTGAACAGATTTCCTCAGATTTTACACCCAAAAGGGACCCCGGCGTGCCCCAGGGAGCTGGGTTTTACTCCCGAGCTGGCCCAGCTTCCAGAGAGGAGCCGCGGAACCGAGGGCGCTGCCAAGGGCCAGGAGCGTCCTGCGAGGAGCCGCAGGGCTCCGGGGAGCAGCACCCACACTCTGTCCTCTGCCTGCGGAAGGAAGGCAGGCGCTGGGCTCGTCCCAGGGCCAGCGCTCGGGCCAGCTGAAGGGGAGGAGTGACCTCTCCTGGAGAGAGGGAGAACGCCAGGCCGAGCTCAGAAACCTGCTCAGGCCTTGGGGAGCCCTTGAGATCCCAACATCTCTGAAACCCCAACGCCTCTAGAAGCCCAACGCCTGAGACCCCCAACGTTTCTAAAACCCCAGTGCCCCCAAGACCCCCAATGTTTCTGAAACTCCCAAAGCCTCCAAGACCAATGTCTCTAAAACCCCAATGTCTGAGACCTCAATGCCTCTGAGACCACCACCGTCCCTAAAGCCCCAACATCTGAGACCCCAACGTCTCTAAAGCCCCAGCACATCTGAGCCCCCAACACCTCTGATGCCCCCAGCGCCGTGTTCTCCACCAGCTCTGCTTTCCCAGCAAACCGCCTTGTCCGATTCCTCCTCCGGCATCGCACACGTGGAGGGATGGGACATGCACCCCTCTGCCCGGCTGCGGAGAACGGGGCTCCTGCTGCCAGCACCGACCCCCCCCGAGCGGTGAAACCACCCTCCGCGGCCCACACCCCCACCTTCGTAGCACAGCTGGATGTAGAGCAGGCAGTAGACGCAGTCGACGGCATGCTGGCGAACGCTGGCCAGGGAGTCCGAGCAGCGCGGGGAGAAGAGCGCGATCAGGACGCCGAGGTTGTAGAAGGGGATGACAGTCTGTAGGGATGACAAACGAGGCGACGCTAGCGAGGAGAGCACGGGGACGCTCATAGCAGGTCCAGCGTCTCCCTGCTGCCACGAGGCCCACCCTCACGCCCCGCGGGGAGGGAAGGAGGGACGCACGGCCGAGCCCCGGCGAGGCTGACAGCGGCGGGAGGAAAGACGCTCGAGCACTGGGTTTACTCACGCTGACGTTCAGCTTGCTCAGGTAGAAGTCCAGCAAGGTGGCGCTGACCTCCACCGCTCGCTGCCGCTCGTGTTCCTTGTTCGACTTGATCCAGGGGCCTAAATGCTACAGGGAAAAAGCGTCAGAGCGGAGAGCGGCGGCAGCTCGGCTGCTTCGTAGCCGCAGCCACGGCGGCTTTCAGCCCAGTGACCTGTGGGGCAGGCGTGGGCTGTGGGAATCACATCCCTGACCCTGCCAGCTCATCCCGGCTCATCTGTGGGACAACGCCAGGTCTCTGCCTCCTGCCGAGGCTGCCAGAGAGCTCCTCATCAGCAGGAGCACCACGCTGGAGCAGCCGTGCTGCACGCCCAGGCTCTGCCGCAGCGGGGCTGGGGCTTGCTGGGCCTCACGGCACACGGGGGGAGCGAGGACCCAGGAGATGGGCCCAAAGAAGCTGCCTCATGGCCTCGGGGCAGCTGGCAGGCACCTCGCTTTCCCTGCTTCCCCCTGAAGAACCCACCAGAACCAGGCTGTGCCTACCGCAAACATGTCCTGCAGCCCGTGGGGGGTCAAGTTCCTCTGCAGGAGGCTCTTCAGTAGGTCTTTAAGGGCACTGATGGTGTCACCATACAGCATCTAAGGAGGAAAGATGGATCAGAGACTATGCAAGTGCTGCACCTCACCTCAGAGCCAGGCCCGGCATCAGGGAGGGAGAGATCTCTCATAGGACCCTCCCAGGCATTGGGTGCCAGGATGGAGCCACCTCCAGCTTCGCAGGGAAACGCAGCGGGGACTGAAACCCAGTTTGGAAAATCCCCCTTCATGGAAGCACTGGGCAGCGAGTGCCAGCAGCTGGCCAGAGCCGAGCTCGTCAGCACAGACACTTCAGCACAGACTTTCCAGAAGGGAATTTGGTCCTTCTCCCACTTGGGGTTAAATTCCAGCGAGCCCAGTCTGAATGAACCCTCTGAAAGTGCTTAGAGTTTCCTTCCAGGACTTACTTTGGGATAAAATAAAAACGACAAAGCTTCATAGGATGGAAGGGAAGAAAAAAAAAGATTATTTACTGAAACTTTTAGGCCAGATGCTGGCAAACACTAGCCAGGGACAGCGGGAGCCCCGGGCTCCTGCTCTGCAGCTCAGCTCGGAGGAGCCGCAGCAGCCAGCGGGTGATACGGTGGAGCTCAGGGCTGCTCCGCAGCCACCCAGCAGCTGCAACAACTTCATTAGCAGCATGTTATTTTCATTCATTAAGCACTCAACCACAACTGAGAAGCAGCTGCAGCCTTTCAAAAGCTAGTTATGTAAAGGCCCCTTCTACCCTGCAGGGTTTCCAGGATCATTTGATTTTTCCCCTCGAGGGAGTTCACGCTCTTATTAGCAGCATTTGGACTTGCTGATAAGCTCATATTTTCTCACTTGCTATCAGAGCACAGAAGGGCCAGGCTTTTTCAAGAGATAAGTGAGCAGAGGAAACAGTGCAGAGTTCCCCCGAGGTGCCCAGCTGAATTGAAAACAGGCCTTTCCCACGGCTGATCTGCTGCCAGGGAGATGCTGCGGCCACCGGACTGCGAAAAGGCATCTGGGCTCTGCCCCGAAACCAGCGGCCCGGCGCGGCTGGGACCGCAGCTCCCGTGGCACAGAACAAAGCCCTCTCACCCCGCCGGGTCACCACTGGCCTGACGTTAGCCCCCCGCGTGGCAACCAAGCAGCACGGGCAACCGCCCTCCTGCGCCACGTTCCGCACCTCCTTGGGTAAGGCATCGCCTCCGCTCTCCTCCCGCTCCCTCCCCGGCTCCAGCGGCGGGAGGGCGAGCACGCCGGCCAGGCAGGTATCCATCAGCTCCGTCCTGTCGGGGTCGCTCAGGTGGGGCTCCAGGATGCTGATCCCAGGTTAAGGAAGCTGGGATCAAAGGTTTTAATATGCTGACTCGACTCTGTCCTAAGCAGCACAGAAGCAGGCAGAGTGTTCCCAGTATCTGTGTCAGGAGCTGCGACGTGCTGAGTATTTTTAACTGGCGCTGAGAAGTCGTCTCGGCACAATGGAGAGCGCGGTGCCCTTGGCTCTGGTTTGCACAAAGAGCTTTTACTGCAGAGCCCAACGCAAAGCGAGCCCGGGCGCACTGGCAGCTGCACCGACCAGGCCAGGACCTTCCACTGTGCCTGAATCTCCGAATCCTTCAGGTTGGAAAAGCCCCTCGGGATCAGCGAGTCCAACCCTCAGCCCGACTCTACAAAGTTCTCCCCTACCCCACATCCCCCACAGCTCATCCCAACGGCCCTGAAACCCCCCCAGGGATGGGGACTCCCCCCTCCCTGGGCAGCCTCTTCCACTCTCAGACCACTCTTGCTGGGAAACATTTTCTCCTCCTGCCCAGCCTGAGCCTCCCCTGGGGCAGTTTCCAGCCGTTCCCTCTTGTCCTGTCCCTGATCCCCTGGGAGCAGAGCCCAGCCCCAGCCTCTCTGCAATGTCCTGGCAGGAGCTGCAGAGAGGGATGAGGGCTCCCCTCAGCCTCCTCCTCCTCACACTCAACACTCCCAGCTCCTGCCCTGCCTCCTCACAGGATTGATTCTCCAGCCCTTCCCCAGCCTCGTTGCCCTCCTCTGCCCTCGCTCCAGCCCCTCCAGATCTCTCTGGGATTGAGGTGCCCAAACCTGGACACAACCTCCAGGTGTGGCCTCCCCAGTGCAGAGCACAGGGACTGTCACCTCCCTGCTCCTGCTGGTCACACTAGTTCCAATCCAAGCGAGGAGGCCGTTGGCTTTCTTGGCCACCCGGGCACACTGCTGGCTCCTGCTCAGCTGCTTGTCACTGAGAACCCCCAGATCCTTTTCTTCCAGACAAGCTGGGCCTGGCCCAGCTCTCTGAATGTGCTGGGCTGGGGAGCACACCCCAGCTCTGCCCAGGGGATGTTGGGGAGCAGGGGCCAGGCTCTGAGCGTGGTGGCCCCGTGAGGCACATTCCCACAGGGGAAGGATACACCAGGTAAGTGCAGGTGATCATCGCCCGCTGGCGGACCGGCGTCCGCATCGCCTCCAGTGGTTCCGCTTTTATGAACTCCTGGAAGGCAGAACAAGGTCACATCCAGCCCCGTCTCGCTCTAGGCCAAGCTTTAGGGTGATTTAGGGAACTCAGCCTCCCCAGGAGCTACACCCCATTAACCCAACACCCCAAACGCTGCACAACCACCCCACGCCTTGTGCAACACTGCCCTGGAGCTGCAGCACCGCTCGGCTCCCCAGCACCCAAGGGGCAGGCAGAGCCCAGACCGCAGCTCTGCGGGCCCAGGGAGGCCACAGCCTGCCCCAGCAGAGCCCAGCAGACACGCAGGGACAGGGCTCAGCAGGGCAAACTCACACCCCTCCTTCTCCCGAAGCCCCCCCGGAGCTGCTTCGCTTGTGCTTAATCCTCAACAACGCGAGTTGGGAACATCCCTCCCATGTCCTCCAGGCCAGCCCCGAGCCACGGCCCCTCCGGAGCTCGCTCTTACCACCATCTGGGCCACAAGCTCAGCTTTGCGGGAGAAGATGAAGTCCCCACACTTCACGCCGTTGTAGATGGCTTGGCTGATCATGCAGATGCTCCGGATGAGGCACAGCTTAAGGGTCAGGTCCTGAGAGCAAACGCAGGGTGAGGAGTAAGACCAGGCTTACCACAAACCATCCAAAAGAACCGGTGCTCAGGCTGAGCTCAACAACCTGGCCTGGGAGTCAGGAGTCCGTTACAGACTCTGTGGTGACCAGGGAGCAGAAGGACACCCTGTCCCAGCTGGCCCCCGCAGGGTCCCAGCCCAGATGCACACCAGGAGCCTCTGTGGGGCAGCATGTGGGAGGAGGAAAGTCCTCCAGGGTGTCCCCCCTCTCCACCGAGCCAAGGCCCCAAGCGTGCAGATGCTCAAGGCAACGCCAGAAGTCGCCAGGGGCTCTTTCTCCTGCACAGCCTTGGAGTCTAGGACAGTCGCCACGCGGTCAAGAGGAGGCACCCCAATTAAAAACGCTCCTCTCATCCCGCTGAGGGCACCTCGGGAGGGCAGGGAGCCAGGGGAGGGGTTGGGGGAGAAGATCCCCAGTTCAGGGGCTGGAGATGCTCTGCAGAAGCTGTTAGTGCCAGCGGGAGCCCAGAAGGAAAATGCATTAGTGGAGCCCAGAGAAGGAGTCCTTGGCCTGACCGTTCAACTTGACAAATGCCTTTTTTTCTCATTCAGCCTTTCAAAAAAAGAGAAATATAAAAATACAGCTCCTCACGGCCCCCAGGACAGTAATCTGGGTTTTAATATCTGCCCGCTGAATGATTGTTCCGAGGGGAAGCAGGGAGATTGGTGGATTTTAGCTGAGTGGCGGGTTGCAGCTTGGTCCCTGGAGTACCCAGACTTCCCCAGCGCAGCACGCGTGGGGGGAGCCAGTGTGTGGGGAGCCGGGGGGGCTGCCTGGCCGTGCCAGAGCCCCAGGCACCGACCAGAGCCCCCCAGGGCGGGCACGGCTCGTCCTGCCACCAGCACAAACCCCAAGCGGCCTCCTGGGGACAGCTCTGCCAGCTCCAGCCACTACACCTTTACACCACGGGGATGCCCATCCAAGCCATGCTTTCACCTACAGCTCCTGCCCTGCCACAAAGGCATTTTTCTCTTCCTTTTGCTGTGAGTTTTGGTGCTTTCAGGCAATAATTCCAGCACGGGGGACGGTGCCTGGGAGCCCAGGGCGAGGAGCAGCAGCTCCCACAGCTCTCCCCATACCCACGGGCTGAGGAGCACTCCTCTCGAGGGGAACCCCGAGCAAGAGGCAGACAGAGAGAGCAGGAAAGAGCAGAGAATAGCTCAGATTTAATGCCTCACACTGTACCTTGGTTTCTACCTTTATTCCCAGAACCTGAACAAGTGAAAAAAACAAAACACATTAGCAACGAGGCAGGGGACTCCACAGCGACCGATCTTCTCCCCAGGGCTGCCCGCGGGTCCCAGCAGGCCCCTTCAGGCAGAGCATCCAGAACGGCCTGGCTGCTCCAGCTCACCCTCCCCGGGGAGGACGGGGCCTCCCCACAGCTCACCTTGGTGTTAAAGTACTGGAAGATGTTCTTCAGGATGTCCGCTTCGATTCTGGACAGCACCAGCTCCTTCGGTGCGTACACAGCGACGTAGCCATAGCACAGGATGAGGGTGCTCTTGATTTTCTCCACTTCGTTGTCACTACGGTCCTGTTGTGGCAGATCAGAAAGTTCATGGGGGGGGCTGGAGGCTCTTCCCAGGCCTCACAAGGAGGTGGCCTGCCTAGAAGACCCACAATCACAGAATCATCTGGGTTGGAAAAGCCCTTGAACTCCTCCAGCCCAACCATGACCCTCCCCCTGACCGTTCCCAACTCCCCCAGATCCCTCAGCGCTGGCTCAGCCCGACTCTTCAACCCCTCCAGGGATCCCGGGGACTCCCCCCTGCCCTGGGCAGCCCATTCCAACGCCCAACAGCCCCTTCTGCACAGAAATCCTTCCTCAGAGCCAGCCTGACCCTGCCCTGGGCAGCTTGAGGCCATTCCCTCGGGGCCTGGCGCTGGGGCCTTGGCTCCAGAGACTCATCCCCCCTCTCTGCCCCCTCCTGGCAGGGAGTTGCAGAGGGCCAGGAGGTCTCCCCTCAGCCTCCTCTGCTCCAGACTGAACCCCCCCAGTTCCCCCAGCTGCTCCCCAGCAGACCTGTGCTCCAGACCCTGCCCCAGCTCCGTTGCCCTTCTCTGGCCACGCTCGAGTCATTCAATGGCCTTTTTGGGGTGAGGGGCCCAAAACTGAACCCATTCAGCGAGGGGCGGCCTCCCCAGTGCCGAGCCCAGGGCTCAGATCCCTTCCCTGGCCCTGCTGGCCACGCCAGTGCTGACACAAGCCAGGATGCCGTTGCCCTCCTTGGCCCCCTGGGCACACTCTGGCTCATTCTCACCCCCCCAGTCCCTCTCTGACCGGCAGCTCTCCAGCCACTCCTCCCCAGGCCTGTAGCCCTGCTGGGGGTTGTTGTGACCCAAGGGCAGCCCCCGGCATTTGCCCTCAGTGAAACTCCCCCAGTTGGGCTCAGCCCATGGCTCCAGCCTGCCCAGGTCTCTCTGCAGCCTCCCCGCCCTCGAGCAGATCAACCCCTAGAAGTCCCCCGAAAAAGACAGCCACCCCCCGAGCATTTTGTCCCTTTGTTTCCCTCCCTTTGGTGGTGGCAGTGGCCTCCAGAGCTGCGCTCCCAGCACACCCCGTCTCCCAGGCACAAGCCCCCATTTGCCATCGAGCGTTACTGGCCAAAATCCTGCGGGGAAGCACGTGAGCCCCAGCCTGGCTGAGTTAACTGCTGGTTAGCTCCTTGCTAGAAATCAGCCCATTAACCAGCACTGCTGAAGGGCTTCACCAGCACCGTCCCAGTTCACGGCCCTCGTGCCGCAGCAGGGATGAAGGCTCCCCGGCTGTGTGGTGGCTCCTCACCCAGCTCCCAGGCTCTGGGCACCTTCCAGTCGTGGGCCAGGGTCTCGTTCGCGCCCAGGCAGGGCCAATCCTGTCCCTCAAACATTTGAGGAAATGTTTTCGCTGCTGGCGCTCGGGGCACAAAGGGGCATGTGCACGGGGGTCACCATCAAGCACCGACGTGGTCAATGGCCAAACCACGGGGCCAGGGTCCCCTGATGGACACGGGGGCCAAGTTCCAGCTTGCTTGAGCCCGCCCAGCGAGCAGCGGCCTCGCCGGGATGGGAGGCAGCAGGAGCGTGGGGCTGTGGGAGGCCGAGCGCAGCTCCCGGCAGAGGCGGGGGGTGTCCCAGCCCTGGGCCAAACGCACCGAGGCAGGAAACAAGCTGCTTTCCTGCTCTCCCGGGCTCCAGCACCGGCCGTACCTGCAGCAGCCTGCGGGGGCCTTTCGCCGCAGGGGACCCTTGGCTCTTACCTTGAAGATACTGAACAATCCCACAGATTTCTTGAAGACATCAGACCTAACAAAATCTTCCAGCTTGGCCAGGGTCTCCTCCAGGTGATTTATTGCACATATCCCAAAGCAGGAAGCCAGTCCCTGGAGGAAGCAGAGAAACCACATTAGCAGAAGGCTATTAATTCACCAGCGCCAGCTGATGCTTCAAGCGAGCCTTGTTTAGTGGTTTAATTCCTAGCACCTGAGCTGAGCCCAGCTGGGCCCAGCCCTGCCAGCGCTCCCCTCTCCCAGGACAGGGACCTGCTGCTGGGGGACTCAGGGTACAATCACGCTGTCCCTGTCAGGGTGACAGGCTGGGACACAGCCCGAGAGGAGCCCCGGGGACAGGCCTGACATGACACGCTCTCCGTCGGGCAGATGTCAGCTGCTCCGTGCTCACTCCGTCTGGAAGCGGGTTTAGCAGGTCCTGCTCTTCCTGCTCTACCTCCAGGAGGTCTCACGAGCCGGGCTGAGACTCCATAAACAGTTTATTCAAGAGCTGCCCTTGACGGAGCTGCATGAGCTGGAGCCAAGCCAGGCGCCGCTCGCTCGTGTTTGCGCCACACTCAAGGGCAGCTGCAGGCGAGGGGAGTGAGTGAGCCCAAGCAGCTGGGCCGAGTTTAAGGGGAAGGTGGGAAGCATGCAAAGCCGGAGGATGAGCCTGGCCAGGACGGGCAGGAAGAGCTCGAGCCTGGGCTCAGCTCCAGGGTAGCCCAGGAGGGTCTGAGCTGGCTGGGAAGAAAATGCTGCAAAGCACCCACAAGCAGATTGCTTCGTCAGGGCCTGTAGCAACAGGATGAGACGTAATGGTTTTAAACTGAAGATTCAGACTAGATCTAAAGAATAAGTGTTACACTTGGAGGGTGGTGAGGCACTGGACCAGTTTGCCCAGTGAGGGGGTCAATGCCCCATCCCTGGGAACGTTCAAGGTCAGGTTGAGCGAGGCTCTGAGCAACCCGAGCTCAGACCTGAGGGGGGTGGGACTGGATGACCTTGAAGGGTCCCTCCCACCCCAACCCCTTTGCTGAGTCGATGATGACTTGAGCCCACGAGCTGGAGGTTGCCCAGGAAGGGTGAAGCAGCAGCAGCAGATCCGGAGTGTCACAGAGGGCACAAGGTTCGGTGGTGTCACCAGCGAAGAGGAGCCCAGAGGAACGTCCCAGCAGCTGGAAACGCTCTGGGGAGCGGGGGGAGACCCCACTGCAGCCCCCAGGGTGACACCAGCCCCAAGGAGTGGGGAGTTAGGTCCCCTCCCTGCCGCAGGGACGGGGCAACGCGGGAGGGTCCGAGGGGGCAAGAGCTCAGAGCAGAGACAGGAGTTAACGCTGCAGAAGACGGAACATTTCATGATTCAGCCACGTTAATTTAAGAGTTGGCTGTCACAGCGGGGCGCTGGGCCCATCCAACCCCCCCGCAAGCCAGGACAGGCAGCCAAGCCAGAGGAAAACTCCCGGTCATCTTCTGTGGTTCTGGCTTAACTCCCCAAAGCTGTGGGGCGACACCAGCCCCAGGCCAAGGCTGGAGCAGGAGACAAAAAGCCTCCTGGCAGCAGGCAGAGGATCACCAGGAGCAAGGGAGCCCGAGCAGCTCCAAATGGCCCGAAATCTCCAGAGACCCTCCCGGCACTGAAGGATCTGAGGGTGCGGTCATGAAGGTGAACAAGGCCAAGGGCGAGGTCTTGCCCCTGGGTCTGGGCCAGCCCCAGTATCAGCGCGGGCTGGGGGAAGGACAGACGGACGGATGGACGGACAGAGAGCAGCCCCATGGAGAACTGGGGGATACTGGGGGGTGACAAACAGGACGCGAGTCGGCACCGGGCGCTGGCAGCCCAGAAAGCCAAGTGTCAGCCGGGCTGCAGGGAGAGGGGGGGGATTGGGCCCCTCTGCCCCACTCCGGTGAGACCCCCCGGAGCCCCGCGTCCAGCTCTGGGGTCCCCAGCACAGGACAGACATGGAGCTGCTGGAGCGGGGCCGGAGGAGGGACACGGGAATGGTCCGAGGGCTGGAGCAGCTCTGCTGGGGGGAAAGGCTGAGAGAGTTGGGGGGTTCAGCTGGGGGGAGAAGGCTCCGGGGAGACCTTAGAGCGGCCCCCCAGGGCTGAAAGGGGCTGCGGGAAAGGGGGGAGGGACTCGTCATCAGAGGGGAGGGATAGGACAAGGGGGAACACTTTTAAAGTAAAAAAGGGTAGATTTAGATCAGATCTAAGGCAGAAATTCTCCCCTGTGAGGGGGGTGAGGCCCTGGCACAGGCTGCCCAGAGAAGCTGTGGCTGCCCCCTCCCTGGAAGGGTTCAAGGCCAGGTTGGACGGGGCTTTGGGCAACCTGGGCTGGTGGAAGGTGGCCCTGCCCGGGGCAGGGGGTGGCACTGGATGGGCTTTAAGGTCCCTCCCAACCCAAACCAGTCTGGGATTCGATGACTCCCCGAGGAAGCAGCTCTGCCAGCACACCCAGGGCTGGGGAACAGCGCCCTGTCCCGGTGTGGGGGCACACCCCACCCACAGCACCCCTGCACCCCACCCAGCCTCAGCCCTCCGCTGCTGGGCTGCCACAGGCGGGCTCTCACCACTTTTCCGGGCCCGTTGGCCCAGATGCTGCCACCCCCACCCCACCCACCATTCTCCAGGAGGTGGGAGCCCGGGCCAGGCCCGGTGGGAGCGGAGCAGGGAGCTCAGCACCGTTGGCTTTCTCTCCTCATCCCTCAGCAAGATCCTCAGGACATTTGCACAACTCCTCACCTCCCGTTCTGCCTCTTCGTGGTATCGGGCTGTTTCCAGGAGCTCCTGGAGATGCTTTTGCACGAGGTCTTTGCTGGCGCACGCCCCAAGCGTTGTCCCGATGCATTTATACAGGAAATTCTGCAAGAGCGAGAGGAACGTCAGCGCCCCGCGGAACCCGGCGAGCCCTCGCGGGCAGCCTGGGCTCCAGCCCGCACCCACCGCTCCTGGCAGCGCTGAGGGTGCATGGCCCAGAGCCCAGGGGTAGGCCAGGGTCTGCTGCGAGCACCGGGGTGCTCCGGGACACAATTCCCACCGCAGAGCCACCGGCATCCATCAGAGCCAGGATCAGGCACAACAAAACTCCTTGTTCCTGCCCAGAAACAAAGTCACCGCGACAGCAGGAGCACGAAGGCAGATTTTCCAGCAATGCCTCAACAGCCCCCGGTGACCAGCCAAGCCAGGCTCAGCTCCAACTTGTAGAATGTTAAATATATAATATTGGAAATAAGAGTTTAAGGCCTAGTGAAAGGTGCTCAGGGCTTCGCTAGCCCGTGAGATTCCCCAGGCAACCGCAACGCTGCTCAACAGGCCTGAGAAGTGTTCTTAGCCTGCTGCTTGTATAGTCCCAGCCCAAGGCTGGTTTAAAACCCCGGCAAGCTGATCCTACAGAGACGGTTTTAACAAAGGATGGTTCGTTGGCCAAACACAGGGGTTCTGCTACTTTAAGGGAATTCAGTACCTAGAAACCGCTCGCTCTACCTAAGCTTTTCATAGAACATCTTGAAGTCTTTCTCAGAATTGGGCGAGATGAAAACTAGTGGAAGGAAGATGAAGATGATGAGGACCCGAAAGATGACCCTGAAACTGAAGCAGGGATTGGAAACAGAACAGAATTTGGCTGAGACGGGGGACTGTAGTGAACTTTAATAAATGAAGAGAATCAGGAACTAAAAGGTTGAGCGGAACCTTACAAAGACTTTGGACTTAGGTAACAGATTTAGAAATAGTGTAGAAACTGTGCGAGGCCTTTGGGCATCGGCCACTCGCTGCGGTGCTGGCCCAACCCTGAGCTGTTAATAAAGCAAACCCAGAGATACCCCAGCCTGGTGAAATTCTTTAACAGAGCACTCCCAAACCCCTGCAGAAACACCAAATCCTTCAGCAATGAGTTGGGTCTGACCAGCACAGGCTGAGCAACGCACGCTGGCCGGGACTCTCTGAGCCCACAATTTGGCTGTGGACTAAGCAGTTTTATTTTTGAGCCTGCCCAGCCACCTTGCTACCCTCCTGCTATTTCTTCTCCCCCCCTAACAGCCCTATCCCAGCACCAAGCTCCGGCAGAACGACGCTCTCAGGAAGCACCTGCCCCTGTGAAGTCACCGTGGCAGGACGGGCACTGCCAGCCCGTTGTGTCCCCGCCGCCACGCTCACCTTCTCCAGCACGAAGCCGTTGTAGCTGTTCAGCTGTCGGCACATCTCCGTCACAAAATGGCAAATCCACGTGTTGTCAGAAACGGCCGCCAGCGTCTCCTGGAGGAACTGGAGGAGGAAGAAGCCGTCAGGCACCACGTCCTAATGAAGCTGTGCCTGGCAAAGCCAGAACCTGAGCCGGGTGGGACAGTGCAATAAATCAAACGCAGGGGGCTTAGGTCAGACCTACCCCTGAGCCTCGCCTGCCCTGAGCTCACCATGAGATGCTGCCTGCCCCAGCACGGGTCCTGCCAGCAGCACTCCCCTGCCAAAAATGGGCCTTTTTCCTCAGAATTGGGTCTCTTCTGAGCTAAACTGCACACAAGTAACACTGCCAACATCAGAGGAGCAGGATGAGCCCTGCCCAGTTTTAATTCCTTCTCTGTGCCCTATTTCAAGGCTCCCAGTTAAGCAGGGAGACACTCCCGGGACCGCTGGTCCCTGACCCATCAGCCTGAAAGCTCCTTCCTAGCGTGCCCCGCAGGAACCCTCCGTGCCGACCTGCGTCTCCAAGCGACGAGACCCGGCAGCGTGACGGCGAGGGACCCTCTCTGCCACCACAGGCAGGGCGGGCAAAGGCAAATCCCGGCCTCTGCAGACCCAGCCTGGGCTGCACGTGGAGCCCTGGTGAGCCCAGCCCAGGTGGGCTCCGGAGCTGGTTGCCACTTGCCCTCCCACCGCCCCACCGCTTCCCCAGCACGAGGGGCCTTACCAGCAGCAGCTCCTCCTCCCACTCCTTCTGGCACAGGGAACTCTCCGTGTTCTCTAGGAGAAAGCACATTTTTTACACCGGTTTCTCATCCTCACCATACATCCCACAGCGGGGGCTGAGCGCTCCCCCCAACACTGTGTGTCCAGGACTAGACACAGCGGGGCTAACCACCTGAGAGAGAGGGGCAATTAGCAACACTGGGGTGATTAAAGTCCTCATTAAAATATTGAACAGCACTTCTTCAATGTACCAAGGGTCAGCAGGCTGGTGGGCAGCACCCCACCCTACTCCCGGACACCCAGAGTGTCAGGGCACACGCAGCCCGGTTTGGAGGAGCAGAGAGCTCCCCCCGAGCAGAAGATCCTTCCTACCTTCTACGTGTTCCACCAGGAGAGGGACCTTCTTGTTCCAAAGCAGGTCCAGCGCGGGGTGGACACTGTAATGCAGCACACCCAGCAGCCGCAGGGCAGCTGCCCCCCGGCACTCTCCTGCATACGGCTGTGAAGATACAACCTGGAAGGTTAGAGATGGAACAAAAAGTGTCAGTGCAGAGAAAGGGACTGAGTCAGAACCCCAGAACCATCTGGGCTGGAAAAGCCCTTGTAGCTCCTCCAGCCCAACCATGACCCTCCCCCTGACCGTTCCCAACTCCCCCAGATCCCTCAGCGCTGGCTCAGCCCGACTCTTCAACCCCTCCAGGGATCCCGGGGACTCCCCCCCTGCCCTGGGCAGCCCATTCCAACGCCCAACAGCCCCTTCTGCACAGAAATCCTTCCTCAGAGCCAGCCTGACCCTGCCCTGGGCAGCTTGAGGCCATTCCCTCGGGGCCTGGCGCTGGGGCCTTGGCTCCAGAGACTCATCCCCCCTCTCTGCCCCCTCCTGGCAGGGAGTTGCAGAGGGCCAGGAGGTCTCCCCTCAGCCTCCTCTTCTCCAGACTGAACCCCCCCAGTTCCCCCAGCCGCTCCCCAGCAGACCTGTGCTCCAGACCCTGCCCCAGCTCCGTTGCCCTTCTCTGGCCACGCTCGAGTCATTCAATGGCCTTTTTGGGGTGAGGGGCCCAGAACTGAACCCCCTCAGCGAGGGGCGGCCTCCCCAGTGCCGAGCCCAGGGCTCAGATCCCTTCCCTGGCCCTGCTGGCCACGCCAGGGCTGATTCACACGTTCTGAAAACATGAGGCGAAGCCCAGGGACACAATAACGGGAAGCGATCAATCATTACACCTCCACAAAACTACAGTGTCCCCCTCCCACTCTGCTGTTGATAGAGAAATGTTGCCAGGAGAGAACATCCCCCCACACCCACCCTCTTGGATTCAGCTCTGGGTGAAGAAGAAACCCCCAAGGGCTGAGGAGTCCCCCAAACCCCTGAGAGAAGGGCAGCTCAGGGGGGGCTGAGGGGGAGTCTGAGATCTCACAGCCTCCACGGAGATGCCCCGATGTGCTGTGGAAGGGGGTGCAGGGTGCTTTGGGATACAGGCACCTCTGCCCAGAGCAGCGGGGCAGAACAGGGGGGGGCATCCCCCCACCTGCTTTGGGGCCAGGCTGCTCTCAGTCCGTCCGGGAGAGGGGAGGGAAGGTGCTTTCCTGGGATTATAAACGGAGAAAGGAAGAGCTCTGCCTCCAGGCCACTCACCAGCAGTCTCGTCGTTAGAGCGTAGCGTGAAGGAAGGTTTGCTACAAACAGAAAAGGGAAAAAAAAAAAAGAGCCTAAGCCAGCATCTCCCACCAAGCCGGCCAGAGGCCCACAGACGAGCCCCGAGCGCCAGCACCGACTGTCGGGGCGGCCAGTACTGACCATTCAGGTCATAACGGATAAGGGAGGCGTTTTCTCCCTCCTCTTGCTTCTTCGTGGCCAAATACATGAGGCTCTTGCAGAGCGGGGTCAGGGCGTTGGTGAACTGTATCGGGGTCACAAACTCCAGGAGGTACGGCCACAGGACCTGCCGGGAGAGGGGGACTGTGGCACTCGCCCTGCCTGCTGGCACGGGGCGGCCGCCAAGGCCCGGCTGCGGGGTGAAGATGCTGCAGCAGAGCCCAGGCCTGAGCGGGAGAAGGGGAACGCCAGGTCAAAGCCTTTGGCCAGTGGGGAAAATCCCCGAGGCCCCTCAGTCAGTGCTGTCCTTCAGGAAGGGAGAGGTCTCCGTGCTCCACTCCAGCAGCACCAAAGCTCCGGCCTAGGGTGTTCCCCTTCATCCACTCACCGGCTGGGTTGGGAGGGACCTTAAAGCCCATCCAGTGCCACCCCCTGCCCCGGGCAGGGCCACCTTCCACTAGCCCAGGTTGCCCAAAGCCCCATCCAACCTGGCCTTGAACCCTTCCAGGGAGGGGGCAGCCACAGCTTCTCTGGGCAGCCTGTGCCAGGGCCTCACCACCCTCATAGTCAAGAACGTCTTCTTTAGATCTCATCTAAATCTCTCATTTGGCAGTTTAAAACCATTACCCCTCGTCCTATCCCTACACCCCCTGATAGCGTCCCTCCCCCCCTTTCCCGCAGCCCCTTTCAGCCCTGGGGGGCCGCTCTAAGGTCTCTCCGGAGCCTTCTCTTCCCCAGCTGAACCCCCCAACTCTCCCAGCCTGTCCTCACAGGGGGGGCTCCAGCCCCTGAGCATCCTCTGGCCCTGCTCCTTGTCCTTCCTGACCCGAGCACTTCCAGCACGCTGCCTTGCTCCAGCCTCAGGGCAGCTGGCAGGAGCACACACAGGGCTCCTTGGGAGGAGCTTCCCAACCCCAACCCTGCGCCACTCCTGGAGGGACGGGGATGGGAGTGGGGACAATCCCCATCCCGTCTGGCAGAGGGGCCATCCTGCCCATCGCAGGGGTGGCACAGCCATGCTGAGGGCAGCGCGGCAGCTCCGGGGCCAGCCCCTGGGGTGGAAATGCTGCCACAGACTCACGTTGTTCATCCTGTCCACAGTGGTGCTGAGGAGAAAGAGCGTATTGACGCTGATGCTCCGGACAGAGTCGCTCGCGAGGTCATCGGCATCCAGCGGCTGCTTTCTGGGCTGCTGGAGGAGAGGGGAAGCACAGGTCAGCACGGAGGCGGTGGCCAGCACCCTCAGGGGACACGTCTCCATGTCGTGACGTTGAGACAACGTGCTGGGTAGAACCCAAAAGCCTCCCGGCCCACCCCCAGCACGTGCTCCAGCTCTCCCCACGGCGCTCAGAGGGGTGGCAGGAGCCCCAGGCCATGGCTCCTGCTCCTCTGGGAGGGAGAACGGGATGAGCCCAAGGGTGGTTTTAGTTTTAGTCGTGCCTATGTCTCAGCTGGACACGCCTGATCCAGCCTGGTGATGCAGGGGGCACGGAGGGGCAGGAGGTAACGCCCCTGTGTCCTGGCCGGTGTCCTTTGGGGACAGGGACAGCTGTCCCAGCAGCATCTCTCCCACCCCCGAGGTTTGTCCCAGCTCTGGAGGGAGGAACCACAACCAAGTTTGGGGAAAAGACGAGGAGGAAGCTCCAACGCTGCTGTGTGAGGGCTGGGGCAGCAAGGAGGGGCACCCCGAGGGGCTGAGGTGGGGACCCTGCACAGGGACAGGAGCGTGGGGCGGTTGGGACACTTTTCTCCCGGAGCGAGGGCTGCCTGGGGGAGGGTTCGGGGGTGGGGGGGCTGCAGGCGAAGCGAAGGAAAGCACCAGCCTCCTGCCAGCTGCTCCGCTCAGAGGAGAGCAGGGGCTGCTCGGGAGAGCTCTGCAGGCCCTAACCTAATAACCCTTAACCCTAACCACCCTAATAACCCTAATCCTAACAACCCTAGCCCCTAACAATCCTCATAACCCTAACCCTTAACCCTAACAACCCTAATAACTCTAACCCCTAAACCCTAACAAACCCTAATCGCTAAACTCTAACCCCTAAACCCCAAACCCTTAACCCTGACTCCTAAACCCAAACCCTCACCACCCTAATAACCCTAACCCTTAACCCTAACTCTAACCCTTAAACTCTAACCACCCTAATAACCCCAACCCCTAGCCCCTAAACCCCAACCCCTAACAACCTTAATAGCCCTAACCCCAAACCCTAACCCTAACCCCAAACCCCAACCACACTAATAACCCCAACCCTAATAACCCTAAGCCCAAACCCTAACCACAAACTCTAACCACACTAATAATCCCAACCCCTAAACCTCAACCCTAACCTCAACCCCTGACCCCTAACCCTAAACACAACCCCTGACCCCTAACCCTAACAATGCTAATAACCCTAACCTCTAACCCCCAACCCTCACCTTTAACCCCTAACCCTAAACCCTAACCCCCAACCCTCACCCTTAACCCCTAACCCTAAATCCTAACTCCAACCCCTAACACAACCCCTAAACCCAAACCCTGACTCTAACAATCCTAATAACTCTCTAATCCCTAAACCTAACCCTCACCTTTAACCCCAACCCTAAACCCTAACTCCAACCCCTAATGCAACCCCTAAACCAACCCCAAACCCTGACCCCAACACCATAAAAACCCTAACCCCCAAGCCTAAACCATAACACAACCCCTAAACCCAACCCCAACAACCATAATAACCCTAACCCCAAGTCTAAACCCTAACTCCAACCCCTAAACCCAACCCCTGATCCTAACAACCCTAATAACCTCTAACCCCCAAGCCTAAACCCTAACTCCAACCCCTAAACCCAACCCTAATCCCAAGCAGCCCCCACCCGCAGCCCTGCCTCCCCCAGGCTCTGCCGCAGAGGGTGCCCAGCTCCAGACAGGCACTTCCCCACCCCGCCGGGCTCCTTCCTTCCCGAGCTGAACCCGGTGTGGCCGCGCTTACCGGCTCGGCGGGCAGGGCGCACTGCCGCACCAGGAACTCCAGCATGGCCTCGCCGCCGGGCTGCTCCAGGTAGCCGTGGTGAGCCATGGCGCTGATGACCTGCACCACCGCCCGCTTCACCTGCGCGGGCAGAGCACCGGCACCGTTGGCGGGGAGAGGCTGCGGGCAGGGGGTTCTGCCTGCCGCGGGGACCCTCCTCACAGCTGCCCTTCGGCGGCTCCTCCTCAGCGGGGAAGGTTATGATGGGTCCCACGCAGCCCGTAAGCTGGGTTTGAGCTTGGCCAGCAGCAGCCTGCCACCACCCGGGACAGCGGGTCATTGCCGTCATGGCCCACGGCCACACCACCCGCCACTGCACGTGGTTACATCCAGCAAAGCAACGTTTGTGGTTTGCAAATGGGATAAATCCTACGACTGCACGAGGCGAGTCGCCGGCCGGCAGCCCGGTGCTCCTGGTGCTGCTGTTCACAGGCAGCACCACGCTGTCAGCGACGCTCAGATGGAAAACGAGTTCCCCTGCGCTCCCCAACATCCAGAGGGTATGTCCTGGGCACACTGGCACGACAGCCAAAAGCCCAGCCAGGAGAGAGATGGGAGGGAGAGCCAGGCTGGCAGGGGCACAGGGCACAGCTGTGCAGGGCCCCAGAAAGAAACACCCCCCCCGAAGCACCCCCCTGAAAAGCAGAAGCTCAACTTACCTTATTGTTGCTGTCTTGCAGAGGAAGTTTCATAGAGGAAAGAATAAAGGGCTTTTTAATCTCCATTTGAGAGGCTGGAAAAAAAAAAAAAAAAGGAGACATCCTGAAGCTTGATGACGCTCTTGAGCTGGCAAGGACACAGCTGCTGACCCCGAATATCCCCCGTCCCTGACGAGGAGGGCTCTGTCCCTCACCCCCTTCCCAGCTGGCTGGGCTGCCAGACTGGTTTCCTTCTCCCCTGACCTTGCAGCCAAGGATGGGCTTGTCTCCTCAACCCCCTCATCTCACAGAATCATCTTGGCTAGAAAAGCCCTTGCAGCTCCTCCAGCCCAACCACGACCCTCCCCCTGACCGTTCCCAACTCCCCCAGATCCCTCAGCGCTGGCTCAGCCCGACTCTTCAACCCCTCCAGGGATCCCGGGGACTCCCCCCTGCCCTGGGCAGCCCATTCCAACGCCCAACAGCCCCTTCTGCACAGAAATCCTTCCTCAGAGCCAGCCTGACCCTGCCCTGGGCAGCTTGAGGCCATTCCCTCGGGGCCTGGCGCTGGGGCCTTGGCTCCAGAGACTCATCCCCCCTCTCTGCCCCCTCCTGGCAGGGAGTTGCAGAGGGCCAGGAGGTCTCCCCTCAGCCTTCTCTGCTCCAGACTGAACCCCCCCAGTTCCCCCAGCCGCTCCCCAGCAGACCTGTGCTCCAGACCCTGCCCCAGCTCCGTTGCCCTTCTCTGGCCACGCTCGAGTCATTCAATGGCCTTTTTGGGGTGAGGGGCCCAGAACTGAACCCCCTCAGCGAGGGGCGGCCTCCCCAGTGCCGAGCCCAGGGCTCAGATCCCTTCCCTGTCCCTGCTGGCCACGCCAGTGCTGACACAAGCCAGGATGCCGTTGGCCTTCTGTGGAGGAGAAAGCCTGCCCAGAGCCCCGCACCAGGGACAGAGGCCAGGGGGGTGGCAGCGCCCCGGTACTCACGGGCGCTGTTGATGATCTGCCTCATGATGAGGAGGGTCCCCACACGGGTCCTCTCGTTGCTGCTCTCCAGCTTGGGGAGGAGGAAGGCCAGCACACGGTCGGGGAAGGAGCAGGCTGTGGGAGCCAAAGTGACCCTCAGGGACACACATTGCCTCGGGGAGGGCCCCCAGCCCAAAGTTTGGGGGTGCAGGCACCAGACCCCCCACATGGACACATCCCACCCCACGTTCCCCTCCTCTCCTGGGCAGACAGCTCCCCAGGAAGCAGCCTGCTGCCGTGTCACCCCATGAGCCATGTTCCTGCTGCCCCGTCAACCCAGGAGCCACGTTTCTGCCATTGTGTCACCCCATGAGCCACATTCCTGCTGCCCTGTCATCCCACAAGCCACGTTCCTGCCACCGTGTCACCCCACAAGCCAGGCTCACCGGCCCGTCCTGCTCTTCCCACCCAGACCTGAGCTTTTCTCCAGCACTTTTCAGCACATTTCCTGCGCTCTCGAGGGAGCTGAAGGAGTTTAAATTATACCTCCCAACAAGCGCTGCCCCGGCCTGTCAAAACATTTTGATTGTTAAAAATAAAACCAGTCTGTGGATGCTGAAATTGGAGCAACACTCGTGGGCATCCGAGAGGCGCGTTTGGGGAGGGGTGGGCGGCTCGGAGGCAGCGCAGCCTGAGGCTGAAGGTGGTTCGGCTGCAGCTTTGCCTTCAGGAATGCTCAGAGAAAGGGACAGATCTCCCCGCCGTGACTCAGCAGCGGCTCGTCACACCGCTGCTCTTTTTCGGGCAACCAACTGCACACGCGTCCGTGCCACCAGCTTTAGCAACAAGGAGTAGGGACGAGCAGGGCACCCCCAGCTATGCACCTGGCCATGCCGCAGAGCTCCTGGAGAGCTCTCAGGGGCTGCTGCAGCTCACAAGGCACTGAAGAAACCCCCGAAACCGAGCCAGGCACCTGTGGGAAGGTCCCTGGGAGGGGATGGTCAGGCCTGAGGCAGCCACGAGCTCCAGGAGAGCAGAGCTGGCCCCATGCTCCTCCTCGATGCTCCCCCTGGACACCAGCCTTCAGGGACACACAAAGCTACCACAAACCTGGAGCCATGGGCTAGAGCTAGGGCAGCCACCGCCACCCTCCTCTCCCTCCTGTCTCCTCAACGTGGCTACAAGATGCCCACTATCTCCCCCAAGCCCAGCTGAGACCAGGGGGAACAAACCCCGGCCAGGGCGCAGCACACCCCCAACTCCCCAGGGGTTCCAGCAGCAGGGACAGCCCCGCCACGTCATCCCTTACCCAGGACGGTGAAGCATCGAAGAACCTCGGTGTGATTTTTAACAGTCAAGGGGACAGATGGATCTGCAGGAGCACAAATCTGTTGGAGAAACACCCGCGGTCAGGGATGTTCCCCGGAAGGGGCGCTGGCAGGCGGCAGGGCCAGCCCTGGAGAGGTAGAGCCGTGCGTGGGGCAGAGATGTGGGGTGGGCAAAGCCTCAGGGCTGGGGGTGACAGCAGCCCACGAGCTCTGCCTGTGCTCCCAGCATCACAGCGAGACCACCATGGAACAAGGTGCCAGCCCAGGAGCTGCGTGTGCCTTGGTTAAACACGTCCCACCACATACTGGGATCGCTGGCTGCCTCCTCTAGAACCTCTTCACTGCAAGACAACCCTCCCAGGTGCTATTAAAATAATTCCGGCCCTTAATTCAATTTACATTGCAGCAAGGACAAGGTGCATCTGCTCACACAGGTCTGCCAAAAAGACACTTGGGGCTGCGAGTGAGCCCGAGCGGCTGCGCGAGGGCAGCCACGGCCCCCAGCCCCAAGCAGCTTTGGCCTGTCGAAGCCCATCAAGAAGCTCTTCCTACAAACGGCACCGTTACCGCCTTCCGTTGCGCATCACTGCGGTAAAAGGGTGTATTTTAAAGGACAACCTGTCTGATGGACACTTCCAAGACTCAAAGTATTAAAAAAAAAGCGTTCAGATTTGTTTTAAGCCCTGGTAGCACGATTTGAAGAGTTTTGTAGTACAACAGAACTTGCAGCCCTGCAGCTGGAGAACGGCTGAGGAGGAGGCTGGGGGCTCCTGCCCTCGTTTATTCTCAAAGGGCAAACTTTTTAAAAGGTCCGTTGGTTTTGGTTTGAATCTGCTGCAGAACTGGGCAGCCGGAGCCCCTCTCACTCCAGACAACTTGGCTGTGCCTGTGACTCCTCCGAGAGACGCGGTAGCAGGGTGCAGGAGCTGGCAGCAGCACCCGTGAGCAGCAGAGAGGCCGGGAGCCCGGGAGGGGCACGACCCAGGGCCAGAAAAGCTGATCCAGGGGAAGCCTCAAGCTCCGTGGAGCAAGCTTACAGCCAGTCTCCAGCGTCACCCCCCCCTCAGCCCCCTCTCAGGGTGGCTGCTCTGCCCAGCCCTTACCTGGGGGTGGAGGGTGCCCAGGAGAGGGTCCAGCTGCACATCAAGGCTGCGGCTCCCGATGTTGACAGAAGCTTCCAGGATCTGGCACAGGCTCTGCACAGAAAGAGACCAGGTTAGTCCAATGTCAGTGTAGAAGAATGTTAAATATAACCTCTGGAATATTGGAAATAAGAGTTTAAGGCCTAGTGAAAGGTGCTCAGGGCTTCGCTAGCCCGTGAGATTCCCCAGGCAACCGCAACGCTGCTCAACAGGCCTGAGAAGTGTTCTTAGCCTGCTGCTTGTATAGTCCCAGCCCAAGGCTGGTTTAAAACCCCGGCAAGCTGATCCCACAGAGACGGTTTTAACAAAGGATGGTTCGTTGGCCAAACACAGGGGTTCTGCTACTTTAAGGGAATTCAGTACCTAGAAACCGCTCGCTCTACCTAAGCTTTTCATAGAACATCTTGAAGTCTTTCTCAGAATTGGGCGAGATGAAAACTAGTGGAAGGAAGATGAAGATGATGAGGACCCGAAAGACGACCCTGAAACTGAAGCAGGGATTGGAAACAGAACAGAATTTGGCTGAGACGGGGGATTGTAGTGAACTTTAATAAATGAAGAGAATCAGGAACTAAAAGGTTGAGCGGAACCTTACAAAGACTTTGGACTTAGGTAACAGATTTAGAAATAGTGCAGAAACTGTGCGAGGCCTTTGGGCATCGGCCACTCGCTGCGGTGCTGGCCCAACCCTGAGCTGTTAATAAAGCAAACCCAGAGATACCCCAGCCTGGTCATTCTGTTTCTTCCTTGAACAGTGGCCTCACAGCGTCTCAGCTGGGCCCTTGTGTAAGGACGTGGCCTCCAGAAGAGGAAGCCCCAGGCTCCAATTTAGGGCCGGGTGCTTTTATCCTTGTGCCCCGCAGCTCTGCTCGATTCCCTCCATCCTCCCGTCCCGTGGGTAACGGTCCTGACTAACACCAGGAGAACACTTGGGCTCCAGAGGAGCAGAGAGGACAGAGGATGGTGAGGGGACGGACCACAGGTGACAGCAGCAATTGTGCACACACGGCAGTGGCAGCAAAATCCATTTTCCACAGACAACACAGCTCGACACTCCCAAAAGCTGCCTCTTCCCCTGATGCCATGGCAGGAGGCCACAAAGGGGCAGGCTGGGCGCTACGAGCCACAGCGGGTGCATGCTGAGAACCCGGAGATGGCAGCAAAGATGGGCTGCAGCCCGCTCCATCCTCCCAGATCAGCGGGAATGACTGCCTGAGGCTGGGCTGGGCACGGAGAGGGATCACAATGCTGGGAGAGGAACCTCCCGTGGGAAAGGCAGCTGCAGCCTGGGTGTGAGCTGCGTGATGCCAGTGGTAAGGGAAGGACTAAAGGACCCCCCATCGCACTCTGAGACGGGCAGAGCTGCTGCTCAGTGTCCTGCCTGAGCTCACTGACGGCTGCTTGCACCGCCTGACCGCAACAGCGGGCAAAGACAGGGTACCACCCCACACCCAGCAAGGGCTGGGGACACGTCACAGAACACCAGAACCATCTGGGTTGGAAAAGCCCTTGCAGCTCCTCCAGCCCCACCATGACCCTCCCCCTGACCGTTCCCAACTCCCCCAGATCCCTCAGTGCTGGCTCAGCCCGACTCTTCAACCCCCCCAGGGATCTCGGGGACTCCCCCCTGCCCTGGGCAGCCCATTCCAACGCCCAACAGCCCCTTCTGCACAGAAATCCTTCCTCAGAGCCAGCCTGACCCTGCCCTGGGCAGCTTGAGGCCATTCCCTCGGGGCCTGGCGCTGGGGCCTTGGCTCCAGAGACTCATCCCCCCTCTCTGCCCCCTCCTGGCAGGGAGTTGCAGAGGGCCAGGAGGTCTCCCCTCAGCCTCCTCTGCTCCAGACTGAACCCCCCCAGTTCCCCCAGCCGCTCCCCAGCAGACCTGTGCTCCAGACCCTGCCCCAGCTCCGTTGCCCTTCTCTGGCCACGCTCGAGTCATTCAATGGCCTTTTTGGGGTGAGGGGCCCAGAACTGAACCCCCTCAGCCAGGGGCGGCCTCCCCAGTGCCGAGCCCAGGGCTCAGATCCCTTCCCTGTCCCTGCTGGCCACGCCAGTGCTGACACAAGCCAGGATGCCGTTGCCCTCCTTGGCCCCTGGGCACACTGCTGGCTCCTGTTCAGCGGCTGTCGACCAACCCCGCCAGGTCCCTCTCTGCCTGCCTCAGCCAGCCACACTGCCACTGCTCACCTTGGAGATGTAGAAGGCCTCCGTGTGCTTCTTGTAGAGGGCGAGGATACCCGGAATCAGCTTCGGGAGCTGCTCCTCCAGCTTTTCACTGGGCATCAGGTAACTCATAGGCCCCAGGGCCTCCACCACGGCCAGTCTCAGCTGCAGGGAAGAGATGGGGTGTGAAGAGCGTGGCCTGGAGCCGGGACGGACAGGCCTGCCACAGCCTCGCCCCACTGCCACAGCGCTGCTCCTCCTGCCGCTCCGAGCAGCCTCTGAGCAGGGGCAGCATTTCCCCCAGCTTTGCTGCTTTAATCACATGTGGTCCTCAGCAGGGAAAGGGGACATCTAAACATGTCCCCCGTGGCTGCAGAGGACAAAATCTGGCTGGGCACCTCCCAGCTGTGGCCTGTCCCCTGCAAAGGGCTGCAGAATCACCCCGTGTTCCATTTCCCAGCGACAGGTTCTGCACCGTTACAGACGGGATGGGAGGAGGGAGGGAACCCAGCAGAGGTGCAGGGCACAAGGAGAAAAGCATCCAGCCCTAAATCAGAGCCAGGGGCTTCCTCTTCTGGGGGTCACATCATTAAGGCCCAACTGAGACACTACGAGGCCGATGTCAGACTAACAGCCCCTGCACCCCCCCGGCCTCACCTTGGCCTCCCGGTGCTGCAGCCAGCTGTTGAAGAGCACTTCGTAGGCGCTGAAGATCTCGTTGGAGAAGGTGTCCTTCCTGACCGTGGGGTCCGGGGCCTTGTCCAAGTTTGCTAAGTACTCCTGGATGCTCTCGCTGAAGTGCTGCAGAGCTAGGAGACAGAGCGTGGCGTTGGAGTTTTCCACACATACAAGGCAGTGTTTGTTTTAGCCCCACCAGAAAGCAGATGGCTGACGTGCTGTTCCACTGGGCAGCAGCTCAAGAGAGAGCAGATGCACCAGGACTCTCCCTGGCAGGCTGAGAGACTTCCCAGGAGGTGCCCCAGCTCTGAGGCATCCTGGCGGGCAGCCACACCAGAGACACAATGCTGCGTGCTCCTGGGCCATGGCTGATAGAACCAACTCCAGACCCAGCCGTGCTGACCCCTGGGAGCCTGGATTTCACAGAACCCCAGAACCATCTGGGTTGGAAAAGCCCTTGCAGCTCCTCCAGCCCAGCCATGACCCTCCCCCTGACCGTTCCCAACTCCCCCAGATCCCTCAGCGCTGGCTCAGCCCGACTCTTCAACCCCTCCAGGGATCCCGGGGACTCCCCCCTGCCCTGGGCAGCCCATTCCAACGCCCAACAGCCCCTTCTGCACAGAAATCCTTCCTCAGAGCCAGCCTGACCCTGCCCTGGGCAGCTTGAGGCCATTCCCTCGGGGCCTGGCGCTGGGGCCTTGGCTCCAGAGACTCATCCCCCCTCTCTGCCCCCTCCTGGCAGGGAGTTGCAGAGGGCCAGGAGGTCTCCCCTCAGCCTCCTCTTCTCCAGACTGAACCCCCCCAGTTCCCCCAGCCGCTCCCCAGCAGACCTGTGCTCCAGACCCTGCCCCAGCTCCGTTGCCCTTCTCTGGCCACGCTCGAGTCATTCAATGGCCTTTTTGGGGTGAGGGGCCCAGAACTGAACCCCCTCAGCGAGGGGCGGCCTCCCCAGGGCCGAGCCCAGGGCTCAGATCCCTTCCCTGTCCCTGCTGGCCACGCCAGTGCTGACACAAGCCAGGATGCCGTTGCCCTCCTTGGCCCCCTGGGCACACTCTGGCTCATTCTCAACCCCCCCAGTCCCTCTCTGACCTGCTGCTTTCCAGATTTTCCACCTGCGCTATTTCTACGCTTTCATTAGCAGCTGGGGTGGCCAAGAACTGCTGGCTCCTTGCCCCAGGCAAGCCAGCGCACTGCACCCCAACAGGTTCATCTGGTCCCTGGGCCAGCAAGCGCTGCGTGTGAGCACACGTTCTCATGAGCCAGGCGGGCGGGTGCGGAGAGCACGTTTGTGTAAAGGCTCGAGCACAAGGCTCCAGCAGAGGCCGGTGACTGCAGGGGATACCCACCTTCCACCTGCCCCCCGAGGAAGCCTTCCCCACGGATTTGCAGAGTTCCTGGGGCAGCCGAGGCATCACCTAACACCTCGAGCAGCGGCTCTCATTTGCAAACACCACATGAGTTTTTCTTCAGGAGCTCCTCTGCAGGACACCACTCGGCACAAACCTCTCCGGGCTGAGCCCCACGCCGGTGCCGAGCGCGATCACGGCAGGGAGGCTGTGGGTGCTCCCCGCATCTTTGCCCGAGCACCAGCTCCTTCCAGCCCCGTTCCCAGGACCCCCCAGGCACCAGGGCGCATGTGAACAGGCGCTGTGGGGCACGCAGGTGCTCCCTTCCTTAATACACGAATGTGCAGCGAGGCTCTTGTAGCCTCCTTGCCCTTCACTAGCCATTTCTTAAGGAAAGAGGCAGCCTGGGGCTTGCAGAGCCGGTGCTGTGCCGCCGACCCAGCCAGGCCCAGACCCTGGCTGCCAGCATCGCCGCCGAGCAGTAGAATGGGACCCGGGGCGGGGGGGCGAGGCTGAGGGAAGGGGTGAGGAGAAGGATCATGGCCTGCTCAAGGGTGGAAGCAGCCCCGGAGCAAACCTGCTCCAGGGCCTGGCTCAAGCAGCCTGCCCAGGACGAGCTCACGGGCCGCTCTCCTGTTGGAGATGGATGATTCCTGCAATCCTGGAGCAGCACCCCAGGGAAGGGGCCGCTGCGCCCATGCGATACCCCCACCCCTCCCCAGGGCAAGGAAGTCACCGAGGACGAGCCGGCTCAGCTCCACTGGGGAGGGAAACCTCGCAAGCCACGTCCTGCCTGAAGGGGCAAATTAACCCCCCTCCCTGAAGGCCTGGGACCCTCGGTGGGAGGTTTCCTGCAGTCAGAGAGCACGACTGAAGGAAACGAGCGGCCGGCCCCACGCCGCAGCGAGAGGCGCCGGAGGAGCACGGTGTGTTCTGGCACACCCGCCGCCCGGTGCCGCTGGAGCGGTGCCTGCGCTCGCCGGTGGGCGCTGGGGAGCCCGGTTGTGCCTGAGCCCTCGTGTTTGGGGGACAGAGACACCACCACGGCCCTGAGGATGTGAGATGAGCGAGGGCACACCAGCTCGCCGGGTCCCCGAGCATGAGCTCGATGCACCCACGTTACCACATCCAGAGGAGGAAGCAGATTCCCATGGGAGGAAGAGGAGGCGAGGGGGGGTCCCGAGGAAGCAGCCTGTCCACCACACGCGTGGCAGACGCGGCAGGGCTTGCACAGCTCCCTCCTCGCCCACAGCCGAGGTTTATTTTCAGCCCGGCGGGATCAGAGATGCTGAGTCACTCCGTGACCTCGTCCCGGAGCCAGATCAATCACACGCCTCCTCACCCTCGCTGAACGCAAGAAAGCGCTGCGAGCGCTGCCCTGCCTGCTGGAGGAGATCGTCATCACCCTCAGCGCTGAGCCCTGCTCTTCTGCTGCCCTTAATGGGGGGGCCAGGAACCCCCCAAGCCGCTCCCCGCGGCTCAGACGGGGTGGGAAGGGTTTGGAGGGGATATCCCGGTGCCTGGACCCCCAGTGGAAGGGGCCAGCGCGGAGCTCGCGCTGCCAGGGACGCACCCGCAGGTCTGGCCGCTCCCAGTTCCCACTGATGCCCCCCCCCGGGGGGGGGGCCGGAAAGGGGCCCAGCTCTCCCCCATCACACCCAGCCCCTTTCTGGAGCAAGGAGAGAAATCCAACCCCCCCAGCCAGCCCCCAAGCTGCAGCCACAGCACCCTCCTTTATGCTGAGCCCTCCTAAATTTTCTATGAGAAGTTTGTCTTGACAAAAGGGAACATTTCTGGCCAAAACCATCAAGTCCTCTCCCCCAGCTTAAAGGTAGATGGGTGCAACGGCAACAGGCAACGAACGTCATGCCTGGTTTTCCGTGTTTTTTTGGTGTTTTTTTTAAAAAAAGCCTGTAGCCAGGAGCCCAGGGGCAAGAGCTACTCCAGCCAGCGAGGTTTTAGGACGCAGCTGGGAAGCTCATTCCCCTCCCTGGAGTGGGGCCGCCGAGGGCACCCCTCACCCAGGTCAGAAAGCGGTGCCTGGCGCGCCGTAAAGCCAGGATCAGGTCCCTGCCTCCACCTCGCCATCCCTGCCGTCAGCCCAGACCAAGCTCCAGGTAACTACCCTGTAGCCCGGGACCTCCTTGTCCCCATCGCTTGCTGTGAGACACCCTGGGACAGTAAAACCGCCCTGAAAAGATCTGTCGGCATCGCGCGGTGTGCTGACTCCAGTTACCTCATCTGCCTTTCAGCTATTGCAAGTTTTGGCTAAAAATTACACAGAAACCATATGGAGCTGGAAATCCAGCGTGATGGCAGGCGATATCTTCCCTTCAGCAGGCAGCTGCTGGAGATGGGACATCCCCTCCCGGCAGCCCCGTACCCACCCCGCAGCCTCCTCCTGCTCTCAGGGGGTGTGGGGAGACACGTCCTCCTGTGCCCCAGCCATCAGCCCAGTTTTCTGCACGCTCTGAGGTCAATGGTGGACAGGAGCAAGGGGCTGACGGGGGGCTGGAAGGCTTTTAGGGTCAAGGCAGGACCTGCTACAGATCTGCATGGGCTGCTTAAAAAGGCTCATCCTCCCTCCGCTGCTCCCCCGCACCGGCAGTGCTTTGGAGGCTTCACGGGCTTTAGGGGATGAGTTAAGAGGTTGCAAGTGCCCTGCAAGAGCGAGAAACTGCCCGTGCCTCAGCGTCAGCAGCGACAGGAACCTTTGGGGAGGAACACGTGCGGAGACGGTACGTCACATTTCTCAGGACCAAACTTGGGGAGATGAGAGCAGGAAGCCGAAAGAAGCGATTGCTGGAAGCGAGGAAGGAGAAAGAGCTGCTGACAGTGGAGGGCTGCTCTGGAAAGAGCCCCCTGAACCTCAGAACAGAGTTTTACCTGGCTGGTCCTCCCCAACCATGCCCAGGCAAAAGGATCCCATATCCACTGGGCCAGGCAGTGCTGACAGAATCCCAGAATCGTCTCAGTTGGAAAAGCCCTTGAACTCCTCCAGCCCAACCATGACCCTCCCCCTGACCGTTCCCAACTCCCCCAGATCCCTCAGCGCTGGCTCAGCCCGACTCTTCAACCCCCCCAGGGATCCCGGGGACTCCCCCCTGCCCTGGGCAGCCCATTCCAACGCCCAACAGCCCCTTCTGCACAGAAATCCTTCCTCAGAGCCAGCCTGACCCTGCCCTGGGCAGCTTGAGGCCATTCCCTCGGGGCCTGGCGCTGGGGCCTTGGCTCCAGAGACTCATCCCCCCTCTCTGCCCCCTCCTGGCAGGGAGTTGCAGAGGGCCAGGAGGTCTCCCCTCAGCCTCCTCTGCTCCAGACTGAACCCCCCCAGTGCCCCCAGCCGCTCCCCAGCAGACCTGTGCTCCAGACCCTGCCCCAGCTCCGTTGCCCTTCTCTGGCCACGCTCGAGTCATTCAATGGCCTTTTTGGGGTGAGGGGCCCAGAACTGAACCCCCTCAGCGAGGGGCGGCCTCCCCAGTGCCGAGCCCAGGGCTCAGATCCCTTCCCTGTCCCTGCTGGCCATGCCAGTGCTGACACAAGCCAGGATGCCGTTGCCCTCCTTGGCCCCCTGGGCACACTCTGGCTCATTCTCACCCCCCCAGCCCCTCTCTGACCGGCAGCTCTCCAGCCACTCCTCCCCAGGCCTGTAGCCCTGCTGGGGGTTGTTGTGGCCCAAGGGCAGCCCCCGGCATTTGCCCTCAGTGAAACTCCCCCAGTTGGGCTCAGCCCATGGCTCCAGCCTGCCCAGGTCTCTCTGCAGCCTCCCCGCCCTCGAGCAGACCCACACTCCCACCCAGCTGGGTGTCATCTGACAAACCATCCCTGACAGGAACAGCAGCAGATCTCCCATCCCAAAAGAGGCAGCCAGTTGGCCAAATGACGTGCCAACACCAACCACCCTACACCAGTTCAGGGGTTTGGTTGTGCTGGCCTGAAGGAGGATGGTTCTAGCCCCAGAGATCACCTGGCCCCAGTTTCCAGAGAACACACCTGTAGAGAAACAGCCCGAGCGCCGCACACTCTCGCTTTGAGCTCAGAGCGGAACAAGAGCTCCTGAGGTCGCAGCAGCCCTTCAAATCCAGCAGTGGAGACTGACTGGGCTGCAGCGGATCCCAGCATCGAACTGAGACACAAAGCACCTCGTTTCCAGGAGAAAGGGGTGCTGCTGCCCGCAGTCCTGCCCCATCCCTGCAGCGCGCAGGGCCGCTCAGCCCGCCCATCCCTCGACGCACGGAGCCACATTCCCAGGCCTGGGGGGAAAGTATCAGCAGGGAATAAGAGTGACTGCGCCAGCGCCACACTCCAGCAGCTCCCGCCACGTCTGTCGCAGATTTTGAACCTCCACTGCCCCAGAACACCTCTTATTTCTGCCCCACTACGGAGAGAAAACAGCAAATCCTGAGGATCCTCTGGTGGGTATTAAGAAAGCTGCTGTCACGCAGCTCAGGGCATCGTCCCGTGGCTCGGGAGAGCGTCACCGCAGGCACAAAGCGACTGGGGCCAGGACCCGGTGTGTCCAGGCAAAGGTGGATCAGCTCCGGCTACAGACTGAGTGTAAGGACCTGAGGGAATTGATGCCTCCAACTTTCCTCGACACAGAAAACCTCAAGGACAAGCTGCAGCCTTTGGATTAGTCTAAGGGATGTCCCCCGAGGGAGGGCGGGTGTGTGAAGGATTCACCCCCCACTCCCTTGCAGCTGCACAACAAACTCTGTAGATATGGAGCCCTTAGATGGACTAAATCAGGTTGTGTTCCCCCCAAGCCCAGCCTCTGCCACTGAAGTGGCAACAAGAACTGATAAGAGATGATCATTTCTGGGGTGACTGAGAAGATCTCTGGGAACAGAGGAAAATCCAAAGCTGGGCAATGACCATCGACTCAGCAGGAACCCCTGCTCCACCTTTTCCCTCCTTTCCCATGGAAATGAATTGGTGGAATCCCTGCCCCTCCCCGTCTAGTATGCAAATCAGCTGATAACATGAATTTAAAAAGGCAACAGAAACTTTGCTGGGTGTGCACCCACCACTCAGGATTACTGGACCTGAGACAATGCTGGATCCAGGGGTGCTGATCCTGATTCCTCTGACTCTCTTTCTCTCCTTTCTTTTTCTTTCCTTTCCTTTCTTTTATTTCTTGCAGATTTGTAAGATACCACATTGCTTATTATCCTTTTCCAAGTTTAAATTGTTCTCTACCGCAAGTAAAACATTTTAATCAGTCGTTAGCAGTTAATTTTAACCACTCGGCGAGCCCACAGCTGGAGGAGGGAGTCACGGGAAGGGAGCCCCGTGACATCCTGCCAGCCCGCCAAAAGTGTCACATCCTGAAACCGGCTCATGAGAATGACAGAAGCAGCTTGGGCAAGAGCTGGCCCCGCACCGTCGCCGCATCCCGGCCTCCTCCCAGCTCCCGTCAGGGCTAAACGCTTGTGCTGTTGTGAGGAGCCAAGTTCATGGTCTTACTAAAGGGGCAGGCTGGTTTCTAAGTCCCTGGTGGTGCGTCCCTCCCTCCTTCCCGGTCCCAGCGGGCCGGTCACCTCGACCTGAGTTGGGATGGCTCTGGAGCATCCCTGTCCTCTGCACCAAAGGAGAAAGCGAAGGGCACCAGTACTCACTGGGCTACAAAATGGGAGCGACAGGGATCAGAGAGGAGGTGGAGGAGGACTTTTGGTGGATCCCAGTGACCCCAGAGCCAGCCAGGTCCCTGCTCCCAGGCACTCAGGAATGGTCCATCTGAGCCAGCTCTCCAGTCCCCACACACAGTCCCTGCTTTTCCAGGAAAAAGTCTCCCACAACACATCCAAAAGATCCAGAAAAACCTTACCGTAGCAGAAGACAGACTTCATGTGGTCCTGCTTGGCCATTCCCAGCATGGGCAGCATCGTCCCAAGGATGGAGTTCAGAAAAGGCACCATTCCAAACACTGGGGAGGAAGCGGGAGAGGCTCAGGATGCAGGACACAGACCCAGCAGGACCACAGGGGCACCCCCAAAAAACCCGCCTTGCCGCAGACAGGAGCCCCATTTTCACAGAATCCCAGAATCCTTCAGGTTGGAAAAGCCCCTCGGGGTCATCGAGTCCAACCCTCAGCCCGACTCTACAAAGCTCTCCCCTACCCCACATCCCCCACAGCTCATCCCAACGGCCCTGAAACCCCCCCAGGGATGGGGACTCCCCCCTCCCTGGGCAGCCTCTTCCACTCTCGGACCACTCTTGCTGGGAAACATTTTCTCCTCCTGCCCAGCCTGAGCCTCCCCTGTGGCAGTTTCCAGCCGTTCCCTCTTGTCCTGTCCCTGATCCCCTGGGAGCAGAGCCCAGCCCCAGCCTCTCTGCAATGTCCTGGCAGGAGCTGCAGAGAGGGATGAGGGCTCCCCTCAGCCTCCTCCTCCTCACACTCAACACTCCCAGCTCCTGCCCTGCCTCCTCACAGGATTGATTCTCCAGCCCTTCCCCAGCCTTGTTGCCCTCCTCTGCCCTCGCTCCAGCCCCTCCAGATCTCTCTGGGATTGAGGTGCCCAGACCTGGACACAACCCTCCAGGTGTGGCCTCAGCAGCCCCACTTGCTGCTGGCATCTGCAGATCTTTCTGCAGCCAGACTTCTTCACAGAAGTCCCAGCCTAGAATAATAATTTTTAAATTTGATCCTTCTGGGATGGCTGGAGAGAGGTGTGCAGCAGGGAATTCTCTAAGGACAAGGGCCAGGCAGTTCCAGTTTCCGCTGCTGTTAAGCAGCAAACGTTTTCAAGAGCTCAGCTGGGCAGCGAAGCCAAGCCACATGGGATTTCCGAGTTCAACACGTTTTTACAGGGACTCGGCTCCTCCGGGCATTGCCGGGTGCTCCCTCTCCTACCCAGGGCTCCAGCAAGCCCTGCCCAGAGCCAGTCCTCCATCCCTGCGAGGAAGCGCTTCCTCCAGCTACTGCGGAGAGAAGTGATGGAAAAATCCACGACTTTCCCCTTTCCCCAGGGCACCACGCAGAGCTCCCTGCCCCGTCCAGAGCCACTGGGAGAGCGGGGCAGCATGGTGCCAGGAGCCCCCCTCGGGCTGCTGCAAGATGAGCCACAACAACTGAGGCTGCCCATGACCCCCCAGACCAGGGGCTGCCCCCAGCTTCCCGTCCCAGCACTGGGGACGGAGCCCCAGCAGCTCCCAAGAGCTGGATTTTCCCAAATCTCCTCCCAGCACCAGCCTTGCCCTTCTCGTGCCCCACCTCTCCGGAAAAGCAGGGGAGTAAGTCCCCTGCGCTGACAGCGCTCCCCCATGCCACCCCGCTGCTGTTCGCTGGTTCTCCAGCATGTTTCATCACTAAGTTATTCCACAGAGCAAACGCTCAGCGGCTCAGCCTAAGCCGTGAGATCCAGGGAAGCTCGGTGGGAAGCACACAGGCCGCCGCAGAGGCGTCCTGCTGCCGTTGGGTACGGCACGAGCGACAGCACCCGGAGCACGCGAGGCCGGCGCGGCGCTTCCCGAGGCGCCCGGGTCACCGACTCACCGTTCGACACCGAGAGGTTTGCAAACGTCTGCATGACGAAGTAGTGCGGCAGGATGCCCGGCTGGAATTTGGTGAGCACTTCCTCCATCACCTTGTTGATGAAGCGCTGCCCCACCGCAACCAGGACGTTGCTCGCGGCTTGCTGCCAGTCCCGGATCACCTCCTGGTGCCGACGGGGGGGAAACCACCTCAGAACGGACGCGGCAGCAGGCACACGGCCTCCCCGGGAGGCTGCTTCTGCTTCATTTAAACACCACACAGCACGCCTGGCTCCAAACACCAGGGGAACTGCCCAGGGCGGACTAAACAACAGGCTCAAGGTTTAGATGGGATCTTTTCCCCACACGGACCTGCAGCCCCTCACGGCACGGCCTCCTTCCTGCTCTAACACCTGCCCAGGTCCTTTCCAGCACCCAAATTTTATTGAGTTGCGTATGTAAGCTGTGCTGGAAGAAAACCATCAGTCAAACCATCCCAGAGAGGAACACAGCCCATCCCCTACGTCCTGAATCCAGAAGACTGTGTGTAATTAGTCCTTTCCTTCCACCAAAGGGGTCCCAGAAACTGCTGGGGCAGCCCCACACCTGCAGAATTTACAGTGTCAGGGGCAGAAAGAGCCTGGCCAAGAACAATAAGAGGAGGAGCTGGAGCCTTTGGGTCATACCTTTGACTTGGTCATTTCATTAGACGCCAGGAAGATAACGACCTTCGCGGTGCTTTTCTCCAAGAGGTCAATGTTGTCCTTCACCACGGTTTCCATTGCCTTCAGGATGATCACCCGGTGAGGGTAAGCCAGCTGAAAACGGAGGGAGAAAGCAGCCGATCAGCCGAGCCCAGCACAGGCACCGCAGCTGTGCCGGGGCAAGTGAAACCTCCACATCCTCCCAGAATCCCCCTGGGCTATGAGATGCCCGGCAAACGACGGGCTAGCCCTTCCACCACACAGCCTGCACTAGAAACCAACCAGTTTTACCCCATTTCTCATCCACGACAGCGTATTCGCACCATTTCTTCACCGGCACAACCCCAGCACCTTGGACCAGACTTTGCAACCGGCCGGGTCTGCCCCTCCCATAGCCCAGATCCCCCCAGGCATCTCCCTCACTTGCTGACAGAGCCAACACCCCCAAATCCCAGAACCATCTGGGTTGGAAAAGCCCCTGAAGCTCCTCCAGCCCAACCATGACCCTCCCCCTGACCGTTCCCAACTCCCCCAGATCCCTCAGCGCTGGCTCAGCCCGACTCTTCAACCCCCCCAGGGATCCCGGGGACTCCCCCCTGCCCTGGGCAGCCCATTCCAACGCCCAACAGCCCCTTCTGCACAGAAATCCTTCCTCAGAGCCAGCCTGACCCTGCCCTGGGCAGCTTGAGGCCATTCCCTCGGGGCCTGGCGCTGGGGCCTTGGCTCCAGAGACTCATCCCCCCTCTCTGCCCCCTCCTGGCAGGGAGTTGCAGAGGGCCAGGAGGTCTCCCCTCAGCCTCCTCTGCTCCAGACTGAACCCCCCCAGTGCCCCCAGCCGCTCCCCAGCAGACCTGTGCTCCAGACCCTGCCCCAGCTCCGTTGCCCTTCTCTGGCCACGCTCGAGTCATTCAATGGCCTTTTTGGGGTGAGGGGCCCAGAACTGAACCCCCTCAGCGAGGGGCGGCCTCCCCAGGGCTCAGATCCCTTCCCTGTCCCTGCTGGCCACGCTATGGCTGATACAAACTCTCAGGAAATATTATTTCTCGTGCTGCTGACATTCCCAGGACCGAGCAGAGCAGGCCCCCACCTTGTCGTGCTGCCGGAGGTACTCGTCACAGGCGTTGAGGATCTCCTCGGGCTCAGATTCCCCCAGGTAGCACAAAGCATTGTAGATCTGCTCCTGGACCAGTGGGTCTTTATCCGTGGTGGCATCCATCAATGTCGTAGCAAGCCCTGAGCAAGACAAGCAAGTTGCAAAGGTTTTGCATTCTCTGGATGTGTCCTGGCCTAATAAGAGCAGGAAAAGAAGAGCCTCTGTGCATTTTCATCCATCGTTCCATCACCCACCTGCACAGCTCATCCAGCTTCACCGGGCCTTTTGTTTCCCACTCAACGAGCATCACCAAACCCCTCTTTTCTAGGCCCAGAATAACTCACCTTTAACACAAAGGTTGGCCACACGCTGCCCTTCCCCATTCCCCAAGGGCTCATTCATCCTCGTCCCCCAAGCCAAGCACCTCACATGGATTTTTTTTTATTGCCGACCCTACAGGCGCTGCTCAGCGCCGCGTCAGCCTCCGAGCCAAGGTGATCTTGGCTCTAAGGTTTCTCACTGGAGCGGAGAGAAGGAGGGATTTATTGCACGGGAGATTTTAGAGCAGCACCAGGGGATGGGCTGTGCTGGGCAGCTGGGTGCTGGCACCCTCTGAGGAACCTGCACAGGGCTGACACAACGTGGGACCTACCACGGGCACGCCTTTGAGCCCCATGGCCCTCGTTGTCGTGCCGCTGAACCCCCACCACGAGATGAGGCTCTGTGGGGGCGAGCGGATGCCGTCGGTCAGGAGCTAATACCCGGCAAAGTCCTCCCCGCTATTCCCATCCCGCCAGAGCTGCTCCCTCACACCCACCAGCCAGCGACTCTGCTCCAAGAGGCTAATTGTTATTGCAGAGTGGCGTATTTCTCATTAGGGCCTTCGTCGTAATAAGGTTAATTAGTTACAGAACAGGTCTCCTGTGCCACAAAGAGCCCATAGAGCATCGCGGGGCCGGCGACTGCACGTGGCCTCATCCGAGGACGCGACTTTATGCCGGGGCGTGAAGACTTGCCAGGACACCCGGCCCCGAGGGGACATCCCGCTGCCTCAAAAGTGTCAGGGGCTGCTGAAAAAGGGGGGCAGCATCCCTCACCCCTTCCCCTCCTGCTGCAGCCAGCGCTTCCAGGAGGAGCTGCCTGTCCCCGCGTCCGCCTGTCCTGCCGTATGGTCGCTCACACCCAGCCTGCAGCCAAAACCTGCCCCACTTTGGGGGTTTTTATTTTCCAAGGCACGGTGGGGTGGAGGCATTTGCCACGCTGCCATGTTAAAGCCAGTGTGACCTGGTGCTGCTGGGGAGGGTAATCCCCGCTCCCACCCCAGCCCACCCCTTCCCCGTGGCTTAATTAAGCCAGAAAATTCTTTGTTGCTTTAAAAAAGAAAAAAAAAAATAGATAGTCGTTTCAAAGCTGTCTGGGATTAATTTAGAAAATGCACAAGGGTTTACACCAGTTTAAACATTTAGAGACTATTTAAGCTTTTACTATTTGCAGCAGAGACAAGGCCCGAGATTAATTTCTAGGGCAGGGAATTACTGAGCAGAGAGAGCCGCTCCCTCCTCCCGTCCCCGACCCGTACGTCTGTCTCTCCAGATGCCGCAGAGAGCTACGGCAGCCCGGGTCCAGCGCCTTCGCCGGTTGCTCCGCCGCAGAGGCCGAGGCAGAGCTGGGCTCCCCGCGGGGCGAGAGACTTCCCACCGCCGAAACGGTGCGGAAAAGCCGCGCGGGAGCTGGGCAGAGCGGCCCCAGGCGAAGGGGTGGCAGCAGGGAAGGAGACTCCCCACAGCAGGGCCGGTGCCCTGAAGCCCCCTTGCCCGCTCCCCCCGTGCTCTGGGACTCACGTTTTATCCGTGACTCCATCATGCTCCGTGTTTTCAGCTTTCCCACCAGCAGAAGGCAGTTGGCAGCTTCCTCCGTCGCAAACCCGGGGATCCCTGGGGAACCTATTTTTACACGTTGCCTTGACTTTCACGGAGAAGACGGTTTGCCGTTCCGATCCGGGTCAGAAAGCCAACGCCGGGCGCAGCGAGAGCTGGGCAGGGCAGGGCAGGGCGATGCTCTACAGCAGCCGTGGGGAAAGCAGAAGCCCAGCTCCTTGCGGGCAGGCGACCACCTGCCCGAGTTGTGCCGGCGAGGGGCGGGCAGGCAGCGGGCACCGCGCTTCCATCGGCCCCAGGCGGGAGCCGGGAGCCAGAGGGACGGCAGCTGGGGCTTTGCTCCCCCCGGCCTTCGGGACCTGCAAACGGGAGGATGTTTTACACTGGCAAAACAGACTCCAAAGAGCTAAACCATCCCGTGCTCCTCGCCGTGCGGCGAGGAAATCGTCACCGCGGCCCCTCGATTCGGCCAGGCGGGTGCCCTGTTAGCGAGCCGAGGCCCCGCTCTAAATATTTGTCCCTAAAAACATACAGAAAAGCGAGGGAGCTACGTTTCCAGCACCTGCAAAGCCGGGAGCCCTGCCGTGGGGGTAAAGCCGGGCTTAACTCCTTGAACCGACCAGCTCCAAGCCAGCCAGGAACAAGTTTTCGGTAAAATAAGATTTGAGGGCCGACGTTTAAGCCTTTCCTTGATGCCCCAAGCCCAGCACTGCTCACACACCCTTCTCTTGCCCGGCCAGGCCACGCAGCCGGTCAAACCTGGTTTCCCTCAGGAAAAAAAAGTAGCCGGGGAGGGAACCTCAACGCCCGGGGCTGGCGAACGCCCCTCCGGGCTTCCCGGCAGCGAGGGCTCCGGTAACGGGTACCAGACCTTCGGCCCCGGTGGTGGGTCCCCATGGGCTGCCCCCACCAGGGTTATGTCCTTCAGGAAAGGGAAGGGGCGCACCGGCGGCTCCCCGGGGCGGGGAGGGGCGCACCGGCGGCTCCCCGGGGCGGGGAGGCGGGCGGGATAGCGGGCCCCAGAGCCCCCCGGGGAGCGCAGGCAGCTCCCCGCCGGCTGGGGGAAGGAAGGAACCACGGGCTGCAGCGGGTCCCCACCGCGCCGGGTGCTCCCCAACCGGGGGTCCCCCCGCCCCGCTCCCCCCGCCCGCACTCACCGCGGCCGCCGCCGGACCGGGACCTGCTCGGCCCCCGGCGCCGCTTCCGGGTGCGGCCGCCCCGCCCCCAACGCGCCCCGCCCCCTGCGGGAGGCCACGCCCCGCAGGTGACGACCGCGGCGGCGGCCCGAGGCGCATGCGCACGGGAGGGGGCGGAGCCTGGACCTGGATCCCGGGGTGCCCCGATATGGGGGGGGGGGGGGGGGGGGGCAGCAATCCCCTCCCCTGGATCCCTGATACAGAGCGGGGACCCCCTCCCCTGGATCTTGGGGTGTCCCAGTATGGGGGGGGGGAACCCCTCCCCTGGATCTTGGGGTGCCCCTGATTGCGAGGAGTCATCCCCTCCCGTGCCCCCTGCACCCCCGCTTCCCCCACCATGGGCACAGGACCCCGAAGGGGTCAGCTCACCCCGACCCTCTCCTGGGGCCACGGCAGATTTGGGCTCAAAACCTTTTATTTTACAAGGCACACTGGAGCAGCTCAGCCCTGGGGGAGCCCCGGGGGCCAGCAGCGGGGCATCCCCAGAGCGAGGGGCCCTTCCCGGCCGCCCCCTCTTGGGGAGCAGCAGAGCTGCACCAGACAAGGGGGAACCCTGCCCTGCAGCACCCCACCTTTCCTCCAGCAGCAGCGGGGAGGCGCGGGGCCAAGCTGCCCCCCCTGGGGGGAGCTGCAGTCCGTGGGTGACCCGTGGGGGAGGCCGAGCGCTCAGCCTCTCACCCCGACGGCTCCTCGGGGCACGGCGTCGAGCCCCCCGCTTCTTCTTCCTCCCGCTGCCATCGCTCCTGCTCCTCCTCCTCCTCCCGGTCCCGGCGCCGCAGCTGCTCCTCCACCTCCTCAGGGATTTTCACCTCCAGCAGATTCTCCATCCCCGGGCCGGGCTCGTCCCCGATCAGCACCTTTTCCCAGGAGGGGGGTGAGGAAGGCTCAGGAAGGGGAGGAAGGCCGGTGGGACCCCCCACCTTTCCCCTCACCACTGGGGAGCAGAGCGAGGAAGAGGCAGGACGGAGCCCTCGGAGCAGCTCCGCACCCCAGGACCCAGCTCCCTGTGCCCCCCCCCCCGAGGACCCCCCTCCCCACCTGAATGAGGTTCTCGCAGGCCGCCAGCACGTCGGGCTCCCGCTCGCAGCGGTGCAGCTCCCGCAGGATCACGTACGTCCCCTTGTCCCGCACCACGCGCCGGCCGGGTTTGGTGGCCGTGAGCTGAGAAGGAAACAAAGCGACAAACGTGAGAAAGGGGGGGGCTTTGTGTGGCCAGGAGAGAGGGGGGGACAGCAGCCCAAGGGAGCAGGGGGCTGTCACAGAGCCGCTCTGACCCGCAGCGCAGGGGGACGCCGGCTCGTTGGCACGTCATCCCCCACAAAATCAGGCTGGTGGGGGTCGGAAAGGACCTGTGGCCACCCAGAGGTGGTTGCCCAGGTCCACAGGGAGGATCTCCAAGGACGGAGCCTCCACCAGCTCCCTGGGCAACCTGTGCCAGGGCTCCGTCGCCCTCGCGGTGAGAAAAGCGTTGCCTGATGTTCACATGTAAGCTCCCGCGCCCCAGTCGGTGCCCGCAGCCACTGGGCCTGGCACTGGGCACCACTGGGGAGAGCCTGGATCCTCTTTACTCCCCGCCACAGGGATTTATAGACATAAATTCAACCCCCTGAGCCTTCTCCAGGCCGAGCAGTCCCAGCCCCCTCTGCCTTTCCTCACGGCAGAGACGCTCCAGCCCCTTTCACCGCCTCGGTGGCCCCTCGCCAGACCGTCTCCGTGTCCCTCCTGTACTGGTGTAAAAGAATGTTAAATATAACCTCTGGAATACTGGAAACAAGAGTTTAAGGCCTAGTGAAAGGTGCTCAGGGCTTCGCTAGCCCGTGAGATTCCCCAGGCAACCCCAACGCTGCTCAACAGGCCTGAGAAGTGTTCTTAGCCTGCTGCTTGTATAGTCCCAGCCCAAGGCTGGTTTAAAACCCCGGCAAGCTGATCCTGCAGAGACGGTTTTAACAAAGGATGGTTCGTTGGCCAAACACAGGGGTTCTGCTACTTTAAGGGAATTTAGTATCTAGAAACCGCTCGCTCTACCTAAGCTTTTCATAGAACATCTTGAGGTTTTTTTCTCAGAAGTCTAAAGGTGAATTATGATGAAGATTGTTTAAGAAGATGAGTAGCCGTGATGACCCAAGCCTGCACCAGTGAGCAGCGGCGTCAGAAGAACTGGAATGGGCTGATAAGAACTAGCTGAAGCTGTGGAATATAATGGACTTTTGAAACTGATGAAGAATTAAGAGCTGAAAGTTCCTGGAAAAACACCAAAGACTTTTTCTATTGCATATTGTTATGTACAACCATATATATAGAATATATATATAGCTTTCTCTTAGTCCTGGCCACTCACTGCGGTGCTGGCCCCACTCTGAGTTATTAATAAAGCAAACCCAGAGATACCCGCAGTCTGGCGACATTCTTTAACTGGGGAGCCCCACACTGGACCCTGTACTCCAGGGGTGGCCTCAGCAGTGGCAAGCAGAGGCCCCTCAGCCTGCTGTGCTCTCCCCAGGACATCATACGCCACAGGAACACACCGCTGGCTCACAGCCAACATTATGTCCACAGCACCCAGGGCCTCGTCCCAGCCTGTCGCATCCTGCTGCTGGGGCTGTTTCTTCATGTTTTGCTCCACAAAATCCTTGTTGGCCCATTTCTCCAGCCCGGTGAGGTCCCTCCAGATGCCAACATGCCCCTCCGGTGTTCCAGCCATTCCTCCCAGCTCGGCGTTATCCACAAACGTGCCAAGGCCGTGCTCTGCCTCATCACCCAGACAAGTTAACGAAGATGTTGGACGGGGCCGGACCCTGCATCGAGTGCTGGGGCACAGCACTAGTCACTGGCCACTGATGACCATCCTCCAGGTGTATGCAGTTTTCAATCCAGCTCACCCAGCCCAGCTATCACCACTTCTCCACCAGGATCTCCAGGCAAACGGTGAGTTTTGGGGCAGCCCTGGCCATCTTTCTCTCCCAGGAGCCCCAGCCCAGGCTCTCGCCCTCACCCCTGTATCACCAGCTGAGAGAAAAAAGTCGTTACCCCACTGCTCAGCACCTGCCCGGCCACACCTGGAATCCTGTGTCCAGTTTGGTCCCTGCTATAATAGAAAAAGCTGTGGCCAGGCTGGAGAGGGCCCAGAGAAGGGCCACGGAGGTGATCACGGGGCTGGGCAGCCACATGAGGAAAGGCTGAGAGATTGGGTTTGTCCAGACTGGAGAAGAGAAGGTGCCAGGAGATGTTATCTCCATGCTCCGGTGTTTACAGGGCGGCTACAAAGAAGGTGGCGAGTCCCTTTGTACAAGGAGCCCCACGGAAAGACGAGGGGTGACAGGTACACGTTACTCCTGGGGAGAGTCCAACTGGACACAAAAGGAAAATTTTTCACAGTGAGAACCACTGGAATAATCTCCCCGGGGAAGTGGTGGGTTCCCCAACACCGGACACTTTCAGGGTTCAGCTAGACCGAGAGCTGGACTTGTCTAGGCCAGGCTTTTGCTGGAAAGGCTGGGGTGGATGATCCCTGAGGTCCCTTCTGACCTGGGATTCCGTCATTTGCCCCAAGGGACCCACCAGCATGATGGCTTCCAGCAACATCTTCCGGATGTCGGGTTCTTCCTCGCGCTGCTTGTCCTGGGGCAGGTACTGCAGGTCCAGGGGCAGCCCTGGGGAAGAGGCAGAGTCAGGGGGAGCCACACGGCCAGCAACGGCCCCCAGACACCCACCTGGACACCCACTTACTTTCCATCTCATCCTCAGGAAACTCCTCGGGGCCTGCGAGAGGCAGGAGAAGGAAGGGCAGAATGTCGACCTCCTCACTCAGCAGCCACTCGTGGTCCTCTGGGGACAGCCTGGGGTCAGAGGAGCTGCCGCAGCCAGGGCAGAAAAGCTCAGCCCCCACCCAGCGGCTCCCCACTGCCCTCCACCAGCACAACCGGGGAGAGAATCGGAAGGACAAAAGCAAGAAAAACTCGAGGATCAAGATAAAAGCGGTTTAGTCAGCAAAGGGGAGGAAAAAAAAAAAAAAACCAAACCACAAAAAAAGGCCCAAGCGATGCAAAGGGGCTGATCACTCAGCACAGTGATGCCGCCCAGCCTGTCCCTGCGCAGGGGCTGCTTCAGCCCCTCCCTGACCACGACGCTGTAAGGTGGGGGACACTCCTCTGGCCCGAGGGGCTCAGCTCTCTCAGCTCTTGGCCACCCCCAGGCTACTTGTTACGGAGGCCTCGATGCTGTGTGTGCATTGCTCAGCACTGGCTAAACCCGGCTGGTGTTACTTGCCCTGGCTGAACCCGGGTCTAAGACACAGCAGCACCACACCAGCTGCTCGGAAGAAAGCCAACGCCATCCCTGCCAGAGCCAGCACCCCAAAGCTCCCGGCGGCACGGGGACAGCCTGCTCGCAGCCCGGGGTGAGGGCTGCCCGTCCCGCAGGCTAGGGCAAAGCTCAGCAGCTGGGCCTGGCTTAAGGCAGCGGCTGGGCTCAGCCCGGGGCTCTCACCGGCCTCGAAGCAGCAGTTCCTGAGTGCCCCCACGACTCCGCGGCGATGGGCAGTGGAGTCCTTGTACTGCGTGAAGGGCAGCAGCCGCTGCACCGAGCACCTGCGGGAGAGGGACGGTCACGCAGGGGCCGGAGACACCCCCCCCCCGCCCGCCCCGGGTACTGCCCCGCCAGGAGGCCGCCCCCCCGCCCCGGAGCCGTACCGGGAGCGGTCGAGGAGCGCGCGGCGGCCCTCGGGCAGCTGGCTGAGGTTGCAGAGCAGCGGGCCGAGCTGCGGCGGCGGCCGGGGCTCGCCGAGGGCCTGGAGCAGCGGCGTCAGGCCAGACCCACGCTCCCGCAGGCCCCGCAGCACCCGCCGCGCCACGCCGCGCTCCCGGCACAGGTTGGCCAGCACCCCGCAGGCCGGCCCGGCCGGCAGCAGCCCCAGCAGCGCGGGCAGCGCGGCCAGCAGCGGCCCGCGGGCGGCCGGCTCGGCCGAGACGTTCACCAGGCAGCCCAGGGCATCGCGGGCCGCCGGCGGGCACGGTCCCGCCGCCAGCTCCAGCAGGGCCGCCACGACAGCCGGCCGCCCCGCCAGCATCCGCCGCCCCGCCGCGCTCCCTGACAGCGCCAGCGCCGTCTCCGCCGCGCCCGCCCGCGCCGCCTCGCCCGCCGCCGGGGCCAGCAGCGCCGAGAGCTCCGTCAGCGCCGCCTCCACCTCCGCCGCCGCCATGGCTGGCGCGTCCAAGATGGCGGGCACCTCCAAGATGGCCAGTGTCACCTAGCAACCGCCGGGACTCCTCACGGCGATAGGCTGTCCCCGAGCCAATGAGCGCCGCGTAGGCGGGGCCACGCCGCGGCTGCGCCAATCTACTACAGAAAAACTGCCGAGGAGGGCGGGGCCCGGCGAAGAAAGGGCTTCTGGGAATGGAGGTCCGCCCCGCCGCTGCGAGGCCACGCCTCCGACTGGGCCCCGCCCCTGTGGCGCCGCGGGGTCCTAGTGCGAGCGGCGCGGGCGCCGGTGCCCGTGGGGGGGTCGCGGCGCGGTGCTGCCGTGTCTCCCCGTGGGCCTGCGCCGGACGCACCCCGGGCTGCCCACGCCTGACCGCGGCCAGCCCCGCTGCCTCCCGGTCGCTGCGACCCTCCCGGCCCCACCCGGCCTTTCCTCGGCGGGACGAAGGCTGCAGCAGCCCCCGGCTCCCCTCGCCCCTCCGCCGCGGAGCTCCCCGATGCGCTCCCGGGATCTCCCGGGTCGCTTGTTCCCTGCCGCGGTGGCCACCCAGCAGATCTCGGGGTGGCCAAGGCCTCCGTGAGGAGCGGGGTGCCGGGGCTGCCCCCGGTGCGGTCCCGGCAGGAGCCCGGGGTGGTCCGTGGGCGGCGCTTCCAGAATCAGTTTCTGTTTCTCCGCTCGAGAATCCTCTTACCCAGAAGGGAAGGAACCGCCCTCTCGGAGCACCCCCGGTGCCTTTCCCGGAGCCTTCCCGGAGCACCCCCGGTGCCTTTCCCGGAGCCTTCCCGGAGCCTTTCCCGGAGCACCCCCGGTGCCTTTCCCGGAGCCTTCCCGGAGCCTTTCCCGGAGCATTCCCGGTGCCTTTCCTGGAGCATCCCCGGAGCATCCCTGGTACAATTCCCGGACACCCCCCCCACCCCCCCCACCCCCCTCCGAGCATCCCGGGTTCCTTTCCGGTCCCCCGTCCCCCTCCAAATTCCCGTCCCAGCCCCGTCCAGGCCATCGCCGGTGCCGGTGGCAGCCCGGGCCCCCGCCGTGGGGTGGCCGTGAGCGGGACCAACCCCGCTCCCTGCACCGTCCCCTCGGCTGGGGCCCGTGTCCCCGTCCCCACGTGGGCCCATGCGACGCCACGTTCCCCCGTCCCGCCGGGGCCTCTCCCCACCCCGCGCCCAACCCCGGAGCCCGAAGCGGTGGCGGTCGGTGAGCCCCGAGGGCGACTGGGACGCCCCGTACAAGGGTCCCGAGTCGGGGCGCAACGGGGACGCCCCCGACCTCCTGGGCAGGCTGGAGCGGCTCTGCGACAGCAGCCCCCGGCAGCTCCAGCCCTTCCTGCGGGACCACACGCTGGAGCTGGGCCGGCTACTGGCCCGCGGGCACCTGAGCCCGGCCCAGGTTTACGTGCTGCTGCGGGCCCTGGGGGCCACCCTGGAGCAGGGGGGACCGAGACAACCCTCCACGCCCCTCCTGACCCTGCTGCTGACCCGGGACTTCATCCTGGGGGACCTGCTGAGGTTCATCACCGAGCTGGATGCCTTCCAGTGCCGGGAGGGCCAAGTGTCCCAGGAGGTGATGGGGGACACGGTGGCCGCCCTCCACCGCCTGCTGACCGCCTGCCCCAGCCACGTCCAGACGCTGCTCTGCTACCCCATCGACCTCCTCTTCTGCACCGTGCAGCGGCTCCAGGCCCGCGGCTTCCAGTTCTGCTGGCTCACCCAGCAGCGCCTACACGACGCCAGGCGCCGGGTGGACGCGGCTTTTCCCCACCGCCACCGCCCCGCCGGCGCCTGGCGGGATGATTTCCACGAGGTGCCGGTGATCCCCGCGCCTGAGGAGCTCTTTGGGGAAGCGGGGGGCCGGCTGCGCCCCAACCTGCTGCACGGGCCGCACGAGAGCGCCGCAGCCTACCTGGACCTGCACTTCCGACTGCTGCGGGAGGATTTCCTCAAGCCGCTGCGGGACGGCATCGCCGCCGCCGTCTCCCTCGGTGGCCCCGACGGCGACAGGGCGGCGCTCAGCCTCTACCGGGGGGTCCAGCTCCACACCGTGGCCGCCACGCCGGCCGGCCCCATCTACCTGGCCCGTTTCCCGCCCCGCACCGGCCCGGCCGCTGCCGAGTGCTTAAAGAGCGGCTCCCTCACCTGCCTCCTCTCCGAGGACTGCAGCCACGTGCTCTTCGGCGTGGTGGCCGGCGTACAGAAGCAGAGGGTGGCCCGCCGGGACCGTGTGTGGCTCCACATCCAGACCTACGGCCACCAGCAGCTCCTCGCCCACCTGGGGAGAACCAGCTTCACCATGGTGGAGTCCCCGGCCTTCTTCGAGGCGTACCGGCACGTGCTGGAGGGGCTGCAGGAGCTGAGCCCCGCCGCCGTGCCCTTCGGCCGCTACCTGGTGCACTGCAAGACTTCCGTCCGCCCCCCCGCACACTTCGGCGCCAACAAGCTCTTCAGCCTCGCGCCGCTGCTGCCGGATGGCGTGAAAAAGGTGGGTGCCTCTCCTTTGTGGGACCCCCCCATCCCCACAGCTGGCAGAGCCCAGCCGGGGTGTGACGCCTCGGGTGCCCCATCCCCGCTTTCGGTTTCAGGGGAAGGAGCCGGTGGTGGATCTTTCCGCTGTCAGCCTGGAGGACCCGGAGATCTGGTCCCCCAAAATTTTCCCCCACTTGGACGAGTCTCAGCTCGCAGCCATCCGGCTGGCACTGAGCAGGGAGTTCGTGCTCATCCAGGGCCCCCCCGGCACAGGTAGGTGTTGGCGTTGGCACCCCAGCACTGCCCCCCCCCCCGCCCCTCACCATCCCCGCTGGGGGTCTGTGGGGGCAGAGCGGGGCTCTCCCTGCCCCCAGCGCACGCCGGCACTTTCCTCCCCAGGTAAAACCTTCATCGGACTCAAGATCACGGAGCTGCTGCTGCGGAACCAGGGGGGGGATGCGTGCAGGGAGCAGCCACCCCTCCTGGTGGTGTGTTACACCAACCACGCCCTCGACCAGTTCATGGAAGGTGCTGGTCCCAGTCCCTGTCCCCTCCCTGCAGACCCCTTGTGCCCAGCAGGGCTGTGCCAGCAGCGTGCCCGTCCCACCGGCAGCACGATGCTCATGGGTGCCATCACTGTTGCCTGTCACACCCCGGCTCCCTGGGGGCGCGCACTGGCCCATGGGCGGGCACAGGCTGGCAGGGCGGTTGGAGGGCAGGTTGGACATGGCCATGGGGTCGTTGGGCATGGCCATGGGGTTGGGAGGAAGGTTGGGCATGGCCATGGGGTCATTGGGCAAGTTGGGCATGGCCATGGGGTCAGTGACTATGTTGGGCAGAGCCACTGGGTCATTGGGCAGGTTGGATATTGCCACGGGGCTGGGGAGCAGGTTGGGCATGACCATGGGGTTGGGGGGTAGGTTGGCCATGGTCATGGAGTCAGTGGGCAAGTTGACTATGGCCATGGGGTCATCAGGCAGGTTGGGCATGGTCATGGGGTCATTGGGCATGTTGGGTATGGCCATAGAGTTGTTGGGCATGGCCAGGGGGTCGGTGGCCATGTTGGGCATGGCTGGGGTGTTAGTGGCCACGTTGGGTGTGGCTGGGGAGGTTGGCGGCCATGTTGGGCATGGCTGTGGGGGTTGGTGGCCATGTTGGGCATGGCCATGGGGGTCGGTGGCCATGTTTGCCGTGGCCAGGGGGTTGGCGCTCCGGCTGCCAGCCTGCCCCTTTCCTCTGCCAGGCATCCTGCAGTTCCAGCCCTCGTGGGTGGTGCGCATCGGGGGAAAATGCCGCAGCGAGAAGGTGATGGGCTGCTCCCTGCCACAGCTCCGGCAACGGGAGCTTTGCGGGCTGGGGAGGGCCAGCAGCCGCCGGCAGCACGCGCAGGTATGGGACCGGGGCCCTCTCCCACACTCTGCGGTCACCCAGTGGCTTGCTGGCTGCGGGGGCTTGGCGTGGCCCGCTCTGGCTTCAGCCCAGCGGCTCTTGCCCCCCCTCCCCAGCTGCGAAGCGCCTTGCAGGAGCAGGAGCAGAGCGTCGCCTTCTGCACCGAGGTGCTGGGGCTGCTGCGCCGCGGCATCCTCAGAGCCAGCGAGCTGCAGGACCAGATCGGGAAGGACAACCTGCTTTTTAAGGTGGGCGCCGCTGACACAGGGGGCCTGGAGGGGGGGCTGGGGGTGAGGTCAGCCCCCGACCTTGTCCCTGTCCCCCCCCAAGGGTGCCGTACATCTGGACATGCTGCAGTGGCTGGAGGTGCAGCTCCCAGAGGACGGGAGCCCGCGGCGAGGACGGGACCACACCGCAGGTGACCCTTGTTGCCGTTTTCAGCCCCAGACAGGCTCATGGAGCGGGGGGAGCCCCCAGCACGACTTGCATTGGGCACAGTGGGGGCCACCAGGAGTGACCCAGGAGGAGTGGGACCCCCCCTGCTCCATGCAGGGGTGGGGGCAGCCACCCAGGGGACAGAGGAGGGGTGTCCCTGTCACAGTGATCCGCCGGGGGGTGCCGGGGGGTGCCGGGGACACCACCGCCAGCTGCCGCCTCTCTGCCCCCAGGCACGGAGCAAGGGGCCGGGGGGGGCTGTGGGGGCCCTGGGATGGACGAGAGCTGTGAGCTGCTGCACCGGGACGAGCGGTGGCTGGACGAGGAGGAGGAGTTCGACCTGGCGGAGGCCGAGAGGAGACAAGCCCGGGAGAAGTTTGCCTACATCATCCCCGAGGAGGAGGAGGAGGAGAGGTACGGCCCAGAGACCGCGCTGGGGCTCGCTGGGGGTGAGGGGACCTGATGGCTACATCCGTCTGTCTGTCCCCAGCCCGCTGGACACCCAGCTGGCCCGCTGGCTACAAGACACCAACGCCATGACCGACAGGGAGATCGGCTACCTGAGGAGCCTCTGGCAGCTCCGGCTCAGCGACCGCTGGCGGCTCTACAGGTCTCACCGCCCCGTCCCCCATCACGGCGGGTCCCTGGGGCGGGGGGTCCCTGTCCCCAGGCTGTCCCCCGCCGTGACCCCCGTCCCGTGCCGGTGACAGGCGGTGGCTGGGCGCCTACAGCGCGGCGCTGGAGGAGGTGCTGGCGAGGCGGCTGGAGGAGTACGAGCAGAGTGCGGCCCAGCTGGCCCAGCACCGGCTCCAGGAGGACCTGCGGATCCTGCGGCAGAGCCGCGTCATCGGGATGACGACCACAGGTGAGAGAGACACCGCGCCAGGGCCGGGCTTGGGTTCCAGCGGTGGTGCCAGTGTCTGCGACGGGGCAATTTCTGGTGCTGGTGTTGCTTCCAGTGGTGGTGTTGGTGCCAACGCAGTACCGGTGCTCGTGGTGGCAGTGCTGGTGGTACTGGTGCTGGTGCCACTGATGCTAGCGGTGCTGGTGGTGCTGGTGCCAGTGCTGGTGGTGCTGGTGCCTGCCCCCAAAGGTGCGGTGGGAGGCAGGTGAGGACCCCAGGGTGGAGGAACGGGGTGCTGGGTGGACCCTGCCGGGGTGCCGGCTCCTTCACCCAGCTTGTGGTGGCCCCAGGGGCTGCCAAGTACCGCAAGCTGCTGCAGAGCATCCAGCCACAGACGGTGATCGTGGAAGAGGCGGCGGAGATCCTGGAGGCGCACGTCCTGACCTGCCTCACCCCCTCCTGCAAGCACCTCATCCTCATTGGGGACCACCAGCAGGTACAGCACCTCGTGCCCCCCCTACCCCGGTGGCCATGGGCACAGCTCAGCGAGCCACCGCCGCTCCCTCTGCAGCTGAGGCCCAAACCGGCCGATTACACCCTGGAGAAGAAATATCACCTCGGCATCTCCCTCTTCGAGCGGATGATCAACAACGAGATCCCTCACGTGCAGCTGCTGTGCCAGGTGAGCCAGACTCCCCCCCCTCACGGGCGCGGGCACTGCCCCCCCCGGGGGGGCTGCTGCCGTGGCTGGAGCTCTCCACCGTGTCCCTGGCAGCACCGCATGCGCCCCGAGATCTCCCAGCTGCTCGTCCCCTTCTTCTACGAGGCGCTGAGGGACCACCCGGCTGTCGGCAGCTACGAAAGGATCAAGGTGGGTGGGGGGGAAGAAGCAGGGTAGGGTGGGTGTGAGGATGGGGATGGTCCCCCTGACCGTGTGTCCCCCCCGCTCCGGGCAGGGCGTGGAGAGCAGCGTCTTCTTCATCCAGCACGTGGGGGCTGAGAACCTCGGCAGCCACGCCGGCAGCTACAGCAACCGCTCGGAGGCCGCCTTCCTGGTGCACCTCTGCAAGTACCTGCTGGAGCAGGGCTACGAGAAGGGGCAGCTCACCGTCCTGACGCCCTACAGTAGCCAAGTGGCCACCATCCGGCAGCTGCTGGCCAGGAGGGACATGGCCGAAGTGGCCACCTGCACCGTGGATGACTTCCAAGGGGAGGAGAACGACATCGTCCTGCTCTCGCTGGTGCGGAGCAACCCGGAGGGGCGCATCGGCTTCCTCAAGGACCGGCACCGCCTCTGCGTGGCTTTTTCCCGCGCCAGAAAAGGCTTCTACTGCGTCGGCAACCTGGAGGGCATCGCGCGAGGCGCCGGCGGGCAGCTCTGGGCCGAGATACTGGCGGCCCTGAAGAGCAAGGGCCTGGTAGGGGACGGGCTGGCGCTGACCTGCCAAAACCACCCCGAGGTGAAGGTGACGGTGCGGGACGCCTCCGACTTCAGGCGAAGCCCCGAGGGCGGCTGCACGCAGCGGTGCCAGACGCCGCTGCCCTGCGGCCACCCCTGCCCGCGCCGCTGCCACCCGCGCGACCGCGAGCACCGGCAGGTTCGCTGCTGCCTGCCCTGCGCCCGGCTGCCCTGCCCGCGCGGCCACCCCTGCCCCAAGCTCTGCTGGGAGAAGTGCGGCCCTTGCCTCAGGAAGGTGGAGAAGGTCCTGCCCCGCTGCGGTCACCGGCAGCGCCTGCCGTGCCACGTGCCGGCGGAGCGCTGGTGCTGCCAGGAGCCCTGCCTGCGGCCCTTCGCCTGCGGCCACCTCTGCCCGCGGCGCTGCGGGGACGACTGCAGCCGGGACAAGTGTGGTTTGAGAAGCTGCCGTGGGGACAACCGCGACGGGGACGACCCCAACGGGGACCACCATGGTGGGGACAGCCACGATGGGGACGACCACGGCGAGGACGACCACGGCGAGGATGACCATGGCGAGAGCGACCAAGGCGGGGACAGTGGCAGTGAGGTGGCGGAGGAGATCCCGCCGCGGTGCGAGCACCCAGCAGGAGCTGCTGGCAGCCGGCAGGCTCGCAGCTGGCAGAGCCTGGCATGAGGCTGCCCTTGTAGCCGGTGCCACTGCCCGTGTGGGGCCCGACCCGTGCTGGCTGCTGCCGCTCTGTGGTCACTTTTCAGCTGGGGGGGAGTCCCGTGGTGCTGCTGGGGGGGTCCCTCCAGGCCGGAGCTGGGGGCTGCGGCGCTGCCGGCATGGTGCTGCCCCCAGTCCTGCTCCCCAGCTGTGCCGGGAGCCGCAGCCGCCCCAGCACCTCCCCGGCTCCATCCTGGCACCTCCACAAGTCCCAGTTGATCCCGGACAAGCCCATCGTGATTCCCAGCTCGATCCCAACAGTGACGCCAAACTCAGCCACAGCCCACAGCAACCCCCAGCTCCATCCCGGCTGCGCCCACAGCAAGTCCCAGCTCAATCCCAGCTGCAGCCTCGGCGATTCCCAACAAGATCCCGACTGAACCCGCAGCAATTTCCAACTTGATCCTGTCCGGAGCCGCGGTGACACCTGAAACACCCCCCCACGCACCCCAATGCCTTCGGCAGCCACCGCTGGGCTCGGGCTCTTCCCTTCGCCAGAGCCGAGGTGCCAGCGTGGTGCCACATGGGTGACACTGCACGGAGGGACAAAACCTCCATTCCCCCCCCTCAAGAGGTTCAGCCTTGCGGGGGTTCGGCCACAACCAGGGACCTCGCTACCCCCCGTAGCCCGCTTTAACCCCCACCCTGCCTCACTCAGTAATTAAAGCCCGACCAAAGCCGCCCTCGTTTCTGCCACCCGTTCATCCTCGCCCCTCAGCGTCCGCGCTTCTCCCGGCAGTTGCCTTTGGTTGTCCCCGCCAAGCCCGGTCCCCCCCTGGGAGTGGGTGGTCCCGAAGGTGCCACCCTCAGGGAGGAGAAGACTTTCCCTGTGGGGACGGGCAGCTCCCGTGATGGGACTGCTTTCTGGGGGGGGGCAGATGCCCCCAGGAGAAGCCCCCTCACCCCCCCAACCTGTGGAACCAGCAGGTGGCGGCGAGGTCCTGCCCCACTCCCACCTCCCACCCGTGTCTGGAGGAGCCGCGGAACTGCCAGAGGCTCCAGTTCCCCCTCCTGCACCCCTCGGCTGCGGGGACGGGCAGAGCTGCAGCCCCCGCCCCGGGACCACCGGGAGCCCCAGCATCCACCTCACCGGCTGTACCCCGGGGGCCCTGAATCCATTCCACCGCTGCGGGGGGGTTACTGTGTCCCCTTGATGGCGGCTTCTGAATGACTCCAGGAGCCACCTTGGTCCTTCTAAATGACTCCAGGAGCCACCTTGGTCCTAAATGATTCGAGGAAGCCACCTTGGTCCTTCTGAATGACTCCAGGAGCCACCTCGGTCCTTCCAAGTGACTCCAGGAGCCACCTCGGTCCTTCTAAATGACTCCAGGAGCCACCTTGGTCCTAAATGATTTGAGGAGCCACCTCGGTCCTTCCAAGTGACTCCAGGAGCCACCTCGGTCCTTCTAAATGGCTGGAGGCTGCTGCTTTCAGGCGCGGTGCGGTGTGGCCGCGCTCCTGGGGAGGGAAAACACCGTTTCTGCTGCCGTGGCCACGGTTTTCATCAGTCGGTGCCTTGCTAATGGTGCTTGGGAACCAGCGTGGTGCTGTGGGTCCCGCCGCCGTGGTATTTAATATTTTGGTGAATAAAGGAGCACAGGGTCCCTTCATTCAGCGTCAGACGAGTGGGTGCTGCGCCGAAGCCCCAGCATGGCTGGGGACCATGCCGGGAGGGTGGGGAAGGACCCACTGGCGGCACAGCCCACGGTGGCCAGAGGTGCCCTGGCCGGTGGGAGCTCGGCAGTGGCACGGAGCCGGGCAGGGCCAGTAGCCCCGACATCCCAGAGCCCGTCCTGGTTCTGGGGCCGCGTGGCACTGTGGCCACACCACCTCCAGCATGTTCTGGGGGGCTCCACGCACTGTACTGGCAGTAGGAAGGGCCAGCAGAGAGTGGCAGTGGTGGCCTGGGAGGCACCAAGAGCCCCCGGCTCCCACACAGTGGCAGAGGGGACACCCCCATAACCCCCCGGTACCTTCCGCAGCCCCGATGTCACCCCCCGCGGGGTCCCTGAAGGAAGCGGGTGGGGGCGAATCACAGAAAACCTTTATTGGTGTAACGATACATTGCTATGCCGTGAAGTTCAAGTTCCCTGACAGGGCTCGGGGGGGGGGGGGGGGCAGGAGGGGGGGGCAGGCAGCCACAGCAGCACGCTGGGAGGGGGGCGGACGACAGCAGAGAGGGGACCGGGCCAAATCCTGCTCTGTCCCACTGGGGAGCCCCCGTGGGTGCAGGGAGAGGGTCCGAGGGTCCCTGGAGCTGCGGTGGGAAAAGGGGAGAGTCCGAGCCAAACCCCTCCCCTTCTCCAGAGGGAGGAGGAAACAAACTCCAAGTTCAAACCAAGCTACGGGAGGGGAGCCGGGGGGGGGCACCGCGGTAGCTGCCGGCACCCACCTCCACGCCCTCTGCACTGGGGGAAGGTGTCTGTCTGTCTGTCTGTCTGTCTGCCTTCCCTCTGCACCCCGAGCCTGGAGCCGGGTCTGCAACGTCACCCAGAGCCTCTCCCCTCCCACCAAGGACAGGCCAAGGACATGGGGGGGAGCCCCCCCCATAGCAAAGGGTGTCTCCAGCCTCGGAGCACCCACTCACCTCCCCAACCAGCCTCTTCCAAAAGCTGCTCAGCCCCCTGGGAAGAGGGAGACACCCCCAAAAAGAGCAGGGGTGGGGGGCAAGGAGCTGTGGCAGCGGTGCTGCCCCACTGGGCCCCTCTTTGAGGGGGCGGGGGGCATTTTGAGGCAGCTCGGATGCTGCGGCAGCCGTTGCCCCTCGTTTGTGCGTGCGCTCAGCTGAGCTCTCCCTGCCCCGAGCCTGCCAAAAACTGCTCCCCGAAAAAACTTGGGGTGCCTGGGCAGGGAGGGAGGGTTTGCCCCCGTGGTAGTGGAGGGGAGGGGGGCAGAAGTGCAGGTGGGAGCAGCAGCACTGCATTCCCATCATGGGCTGAGATCACCCCCAAAACCAGCCACTGCAGCTCCCCCCGGTGAGGGCAGAGCTGTGCGGCTGCTTCCCCACCATGCACTGGCCTCCAGCCTGCCAAAAGTGGGGTGTAATTTAAAAAAAAAAAACCCAAAGAAAATCATGGGAGTCGTGTGGGCCGAGGCGCCCTGTCCAGCGTTCGCCCGTAGGACGCTGGTAGCACCCGGCAAAGATTAAAATAACAAACCAACCAAACTGAAACATCAGTAAAAAACCACTGTGGGAGGGCAAGAGCAAAGCAAACCTCTTTGAAACAAACGGACTCTTCTCCAGGGAAGGAGCTGAGGACAGTTCGTGGGGAGTTCAAGAACGCTGGTTCCGGAGGCGGCCGGGCAGAGGCGTCCCGGTGCCGGTGCCGGGGACGGACGGCGTTCGCTGGGTCACCAAAAAGTGCTCGAGGGAAATTCAGGCCAGCTTCGGCGTCACGAGGAGTTTGCAGGTCAGTGCAGCCAACGAGATCAGCGATAAAGTGCAGCAAAGCTTCTCAGAGCTCCCCCCCTCCACGGCTGTCCGGTGAGTCCCGGCCCACGCCGCAGCAGCCCCCCCCGGGGGTGAGGGGAAAGGGGTCGACGGGCGTCTTCGGGGCCAGAGGCCGCGGGCGCTTTCAGTCTGTGGCGCTGCGAGGGGCCGTGGGGTGTTGGGGGGGGGTTCCAGTGTACGCGGGGCTGGGGGGGCAGTTTGGGAGTGTGGGGCGACGGCGAGGCGGGACGCAGGCAGGAGGGCGGGTGGGGAGGGGCTGCCGGGCGCCTCCGAGCGGGGCCAAAAACTCACATGCAAATCACCTGCAACCTGGGAGCGAGAGAGGGGTGTTACCGGGGTGCCGAGTGGGAAGGGCAGGATGGGGGCTCTGGAGTGGGGGCTGGAGCCCCTCTGCCCCCTCAGGACAGGGGCTGGAGCCCCTCTGCCCCCTTGGAGCAGGATCAGAGCCACTCTCTCCCCTCGGAATGGGAGCCAGAGCCCCTCTCCCCTCAGCAGCCACCCCTCCGGGCCAAGCCATCCCGCCCAGCTCCCGCACCTCTCCTCCTCGATGCTGCCGCTCTCAGTGTCGCCGCCGTCCCCGTTCTCCTCCGCGTCCTCTTCCCCGAGATCCATGTCCAGCTCGTTGCCAGCCTCCAGGCGCGTGTACGCGTACCCGCTGGAGGGAAAGGGGCGGCACCGCGTCAGCGCCCAGCGACACCCCTGCGCACCGCCGCGTCACGGCGGGGGGACATCCCGCTCCTCTCTCCGGTGGATGCAGGTCCCTGCCCAAAGTCTCCTCCGCACCCGAATCAAGCCCACGGGAAGGAGGGGTTGGCAACAGGCAATGCCCCCCCAGGGGTTATTGTCCCCCCAATCCCCACAGGCAGCTGCCTGATGCCAGGCAAAGGGCCTCCCCTCCTTCCCATGGCTCCCGAGGCTTGTCCATGTGTCTCGGAAGGATGGAGGGAACAGGGCTCTGCTTGAGCTCCATTCCCCTTGGAAAACAAGGATCTACCAGCTCAGGGGCCAAAGGAGCCTCCTCTGCCAGGACACAGGGCAATCCCCTTTTTTAGGGTGGGTTCAGAGGCGTCGCGTGGCCCGACCTGATGGAACGGCAGGTAAAAAAGACGATCCTCTTCAGCCTCTTGTTGTAAAAGAAGTAGTTGAAGGACCAGAGGCTGCCGTCCTCTCCAAAGGGGTCTGAATCCAGGTCAGGGTTGTAGCTGCAACAGCAAGAGGAGGTGTGAGAAAAGTGGCCCTGGGTTCTGTTCCGAGAGCTCACCCTGCTGGGAAAGGGGGAGAGAAAGGGGGAGACTGGGCCAGCTGGGAGCTGCCTGGGCAGGCAGCACGTGGGCAGGAGCAAGACGGCGCCCCCAGAGCCAGGCAGCGCAGGGCTGGTCAGAGCTGCGGGCCATGGGCCAGCGTGTGTGGCTGGCAATAAGCCCTGTGCCCACGGGCCGGCTGCAGAAGGAGGGTGAGAGCCAGCCCAGCTGCTGCAGATTTCCAGGGCGGTGGAAGTCCTGCATGGGAGGGGAGGGTGGCAGCAGTTCCCCCTCCACAGGAGCCAGCAAATGCCAGTGAGGAGCCCCCCTGCCCCAAAGTCCCCAAAATCTAACCTTTCACAGGAAAATAACTGTTCCTCCACAGGCCCAGGGGCGAGCACTTGCCCTGTTACCTGTAGATGTCACACTCGGACAGACAGATCTCCTCGTCGACTGCATCCCACAGGTGAGGTTTCAGGGCGTTGAAATCCTCCCGCACCGCAGAGAAGAGGCTGCAGTTGACAGCATTCACCACCTACAGAGACAGGGCAGGGGCGTGAGGAGCAGCAGAGCCGCTGCCTGCTCCCCTCCCACCCTCCTCTTTCTCCCCGTCCCTCCTGAATTGAGAGGAGAGGCCGGAGCACGACCAGGACCACAGAGGGGGAGAAGTGAGACGGCCCAGGCGAACTCAGGGCCCTGACGTGGAAGCAAGGGGCCAGGCTGGAGTGGAGTGCTTGGCTGGAGAGGGAAAACCCAGCAGAGGATCTGCGGGGATCACGCCAGGTGACAGCAAAGAGCGTGGCGGTTTCCTCAAAGCCTCTCCACAAAAAGGGTGAAATTCCCCAATCCGAGAGGACACTACCCGCTCCGTCTGTGGACAGACAGGGAGGGAGGCCCTGCAGAGCCGGCTCACGCACCCAGTTGAGGCTTGGCTCCCGGCTGAACTCGTGGCTCTTGGCGGCGCTGAAGTCGTAGTCTGGGCGGAAGGACTCGTTGAGCGTCGCTATCAGGTAGAAGAGGGTCTTGCGGCTGCATTTGTCGCTCAGAGGTCCCTCCTCGTCGCCGCTCTGACTCTTGCTGAGCCTGGGAGGCAGAACCGTGGGTTAGCGGTGGCTCCAGCACGGCCTGGGACAACACTGAGTACGAGCCAGCAGCCAACAACCATCCCCGGCTGGTGTCGGAGGGCGCGTGGCCAGCAGGGCTCGGGCAGGGCTCGTCCCCCTCGAATCCCGGGTTCGGGTCTGGGCCCCTCGCTCCGGGAAAGACACGGAGGGGCTGGAGCACGTCCCAAGGGCAGCGCAGCTGGGGAAGGGGCTGGAGCACGAGTCCTGGGAGGGGGGAGCTGGGGGGGCTCAGCCTGGAGAAAAGGGGGCTCAGGGGAGACCTCGCCGCTCTCTGCAGCCGCCCCCGAGGAGCTGGGGGCGAGGGGGGGTCGGTCCCTTCTCCCCCGGGAGCGCCGGGAGGGAGGAACCGGCCTGACGTTGCGCCACCGGGGGAGGTTCAGGGGGGATGTTGGGAACAATTTCTCCAGCGAAAGGGTCGTCGAGCGCCGGAACCGGCCGCCCAGGGCAGCGGGGGAGTCGCCAGCCCGGGAGGGGGGACGCGGGTCAGGGGGGGCCTGGGCAGGCCGGGGGGACTCGGTTGCACTCGGGGAGCTCTGGGGTCTTTCCCGACCTCAGCAACCTGGTGACTCTATGGACAAGCCAGCTCCGGGCCACAGCCATGACACCAGCCACCGAGGAGGGTCCTTCCCAGCAGGAATCCCGGCCCCCTGCCTGCAGACACGCTGCTACCTGCAGTGCAGAGCTCAGCAGAGAAACCCCCCCAGCCCCTGGTACCTGCTGGGGCTGATCCCCGTGGTCTGGGGAGGCGACAGGGCCTCCAGGACGTGCGGCTGGCCCTCCTGGCAGAACTGCTTGAACATGTGCTTGTCGTCGCCAGCCATCTTGCACGAGTAGCTCTCGATCCTGCGGAGACACCCAGCACCACGCTTAGAGGCCACCCCAGCCGCTAGCCCAGCCGTGGCGGGACCTGGCCACCAGCATCACTGAGGTGCCAGCCCAGCACCACAGCGGCGGTGGGGACTTGGAGGAGGCAGCTAGTGCAGCCAAAGAATCTCCGGTCCCCAGGAGTGACACTCCTTCAGGCCGCTGGGCTGAACCTACATGTGGAGATACAGAATTTTGGCCCAGGAAGGCGCGGACGGGGCTGGCTGGACTGAATGGGGAGGTAGGAGCCATCCCAGCACGCTCTCCCGGCCTCCCTGCTAGCACAGGAAGCTCAAGAGAGAGGCAGAAGGCAGCCAAACCGATGCCAGTGACAAGCCTGAAAAGGATCCCTTCGGCCACAACCAAAAATAGATCCGCAGCTGGCGAAGGACCAGCCCCCTGGCAGCTGGCACAGTGGAAGGACTCTCGCTGCCATCCCGAGCCGAGATGGCCGCCGGCTCCCGACCTGCCCTGTGCCGACACACACAGAGCGGCCAAAGGAGCTTGTTGGAGGTGCCTGGAAAGCTCTGAGGGCTGGAAGATTTATATTAAGAAAGGCTGAGAGAGTTGGGGGGTTCAGCTGGGGAAGAGAAGGCTCTGGGGAGACCTTAGAGCGGCCCCCCAGGGCTGAAAGGGGCTGCGGGAAAGGGGGGAGGGACTCATCATCAGGGGAGAGGGATAGGACGAGGGGAATGGTTTTAAGCTGAGAGAGGGGAGATTTAGATCAGATCTAAGGCAGAAATTCTCCCCTGTGAGGGGGTGAGGCCCTGGCACAGGCTGCCCAGAGCAGCTGTGGCTGCCCCCTCCCTGGAAGGGTTCAAGGCCAGGTTGGACGGGGCTTTGGGCAACCTGGGCTGGTGGAAGGTGGCCCTGCCCGGGGCAGGGGGTGGCACTGGATGGGCTTTAAGGTCCCTCCCAACCCAAACTGTACAGAAAATCTCTCTGGTGCCCCCCAGGTGATCGCCTTTATCAGCTTCTTTACCAGTCCCCCTGCTCTGCCCTGGGGTGGACAAGCCAACCCCAGGGACTGCCGGGCCACCAAGCCCCTGCCCTGGCATCACACCCACGACTCAGAAAAGCTCCTGACAGAGCTTCCAGCCACTCGGTGATCGCCGAGGAAGCTCCTCAGATCCCAATGTTGCTCCTTGCTGGAGCTTCCCTGCCCCAGAGAGAAGAATATCAAGGGCTGCAGGAAGAAGGTCCCCCAAAGGACCCACCCAGCACCAGGCTTGGGCTGTTTGGAGCCCCCCACTTTGAGGGGAGACACTGCTCGGCGGTTAAACAGCAATAGCACCAAAACGGCACCAAAACAACCGTGGGAAAGAGGCGGCAGCTGCAATCCATGAGGAATCAACCTCCCTTCCTGGCCTGCCTCAGCGCCCGCATCCCTCAGAAGCAAAACCAAAGTCCACGGGGTCTGGATTTGCACCTCAAAAGCCTGAGAACCAGCAGAGCCGCCAGTGCTGCCGCGCCCCCCAGCACCATGACACGGCGTCACCGCTGCCGGTGAGCTCTGTACCGGGGTGGGACGAGACGGGCCCAGCCTGGCACTGGAGGAAGTTAGGAACAGCTCGGCAGCAGTCAGCTAGAGAAATGGGGAGCTGGACTGGGACAGAACTGGTTTTAGGGGCAGCAGAGTGGACAAATGGATAGCCTCCAGCATATAGAAAAGGGGCTGTGTAAATTCAGCTGTAACACGGGGCAGCAGAGCAAGATGAAAAAAAGAAAAGTTGTCGAAGCGTGTTAATGATCGTATAAAAATGACCCCAGGTCGATCCTAGAGCGAGGACGGAGAAATCATCAACGTGAACATCATCTTCTTCCCGGGGAAGGACCCGGAGGGCGACAGCTCACCCACCTCCTGCAAGAGCCAGCAGAGCAGCGGGAGGGAGCTCCACCTCCAGAAAGAGGGAATGAAACAGGAGCGCGAGTGTGTGTAGCAATTAAATTGTAATAACTTACAAAAAATTAAATAGTAATAACTCACTATTGTTATTGCCATTACTGTAATTAAAGTCGCTACTAGAGGCTTTCTCTGTATAAGGGTGACCTCACTGCGTTATCATTCCTGCTCTGTAATAATGAGAGGAGACCAATAACAATTCCTGAGTAAGGATGAATAAGAATCACTAAATAATTACAATTATACTAATAAGAGACGGTTACACATACAAGCTGCGTCCCCTCTTTGGCTGTAACAAGCTCCTGAGCCCTCATACCTCACGTCTCACCCTGTGGTGCCCCACGGCTCAGTTCGGGGCACTCGCCCCGGGACACGACACCCCACAGGGCTGTGGGGCAGAGTTCTGGGGCAGAGCCACGGACCTGCTCGTTAGCGAGCGACCTCCTCGTCAGCGAGCGCGCAGGGGGCCACAGAGGGAGTAGTGGCACGAGAGCAGAGTGTGGCACTAAGCGAGCACGGCCTCTCCTCTGCCCGCTTTTTGATGCTTTTCCAGAGGAAAAAAAAAAAGTGAGAAAGCAGCTCTGCTTCCCCGCCAGAGCCAGCACTCACCTGCCGATGATGTGAGCATCGCCCGTCTCCACCGTCAGCTGAGAGTTTATTGCTTCGAAACTTGAGTTCTCCAACAGCTTCATTGTCTCGGCTTCCGGAGGGACTCCCCGTGCCACGGCTGCTGCAAAATGTGCGTATCCTGCAAAGAGAGAGAGCCTTGCAGCCGGGGACGGAGGTGCCTGCAGGATGCAGTTTGGCCACCTCGGATTCGATGATCTTAAGAATTTTTTCCAACTTAAAGTGTTCTGTGCCCCGCAAGCAGCGCAGGGGGAGAGCCGGGAAGCCCACACCCCTTCTGGGCAGGGCAAAAAGACAGATGGGCACCCACGCCCCCATCTCTGGGCAGATATTTCTCCCCCAAAACTGGGGAGGATCATGCGGCACCGGCTCTGCTGCGGGCTGAGGGTGGCACAGACAGCCCCCAGCCAGGCCCCAGGGTGGGCTCTGGCAGCAGGCCTGGGGCGGCCGCCGCAGCACCTCGGGGAGCTGCTCCTCCATGGTCTGCCAGAGCCCTCAGTACTGACACCAGGACTAGTTAACGGGTTAACTCGTTAAAGGATGGGCAGATGGCTGGATGAGAAGGGGGAGGGTGGCCTCTCCATGGTGCCTGGCCCCAGCCCATGTTCCCTCCTCTCCTGGACTGAAACAGGAGAAGCTGTAAACAGGTGGGGAAGCGGGGCCGGGGCTCTCGGGAAGCAGCAGCCCCTTCCAGGCCTCCCAGGGAAGATACATCCCCACCCCTGTCCTGGGCATCATGACAGAGTGGGAGAAAAACAACACCCAGCCCTTCAGTTTCAGGATTGGAGGCGGGAAGGGGGACGCTGCGTGCCCGTGACACCGACACCATGCCAAGGCCAAGGATACTCTTACAGCGACGTTGCCCATCGTGACTAAACCCAACACTGTGCCAGCCAAAGCAGCGCTCAAGGAAACGTCGTCTCTGCCAGGCAGCTTTAAGGCTCAGCTTTAGTCCCTCTCTGACCGGCAGCTCTCCAGCCACTCCTCCCCAGGCCTGTAGCCCTGCTGGGGGTTGTTGTGGCCCAAGGGCAGCCCCTGGCATTTGCCCTCAGTGAAACTCCCCCAGCTGGGCTCAGCCCATGGCTCCAGCCTGCCCAGGTCTCTCTGCAGCCTCCCCGCCCTCGAGCAGACCAACACTCCCACCCAGCTGGGTGTCACCTGCAAACTTAAAAGACTTTGGAAGATGGAGAAGAGAAAATTGGGGAATCAAATGTCAACCCGGAGGGTACAGGGGCAGAAAGTGGAATATTTGCTGGAGTGTCCTCACGTCACAAGCACATCTCCCTCCCCCCGGCACAGCGAGCAGCCGGCAGCGCTCTCCAACACCTCTTCAACGATGCAAAAGGCAGGAGGCAAGTTGAGCATTTGCAATAAAACAGCAACCCGGAGCAGCCATGCTGCTTGAGCAAAGATGCTGCTCTGAAACCATGAGCCCACGGATCCCTCAGATGCTGAAACGTGCCCCAGCACCCAACCCCTCGCCCTGCAGGGATTGCTCCTGGCGCGCAGGAACCGCACCGAGGCAGCGAGCTCTGCTCCTCGCACTCTGCGAAGAGAAAGGAGACAGACACCGTGAAACACGGAGCTGGTGGTCCGTTTCCTATCGAAGAATCGCTCTGCAGGAGAAGTTGGGACCATGTGCTAGCCCGCTTTGGGCCAGAGCAGACCTGGCAAGGATGAGACGGGAAGGACTAACCGAACCCTCAGCCTGCTTCTGACGCTGAATACAACAGCTCGCTTATCCACAGCGGGAATTGCACAGGAGATGGATTTTCTCACGCCAGCACAGACTGAGACGCTACCTCAGGCCTTCCACCCTTAACCCAAGCTGGGGTCAAAAGGTGTTAAACGGGGCGTTCAACTGCACTTTGGCATGGCAACACCCACCCGGCGCCGAGAGACGGAAGCAGGCAGCTGCCGGGGCTGCGTGGAGCAGGAAGGAGCCGTCCCACATCACCCGTGGGGCTGAGGGCAGGGAGGTTTCACGGTTACGGTTACACTCAACCTGAGGCAGGTCATGCCTGGCCCTGAAAACACGTCTTGGTTTCCTTCCTCGCCCTGGCTGGTTTAGCACACAGCAAACATCGCCGAGGAGGCAGGTCAAAAATATTGCAGAGTGCTAATTTTAAATTTAAACCAGCTTAATCTAAAGGGGTTTGGGTATCACGGGGTCTAGAGCATGCTTCGGTGCCAGCAGGGACCACGCAGCAGGGCCCACGGAAAGCCACCCCATGTCAAAGCTGGCAGAAGCTGAGCCTAGGCGAGGTAATAAGCAACCTAAAGTGGAGAAGAAAAAAATAAAAATGGATCATTTTTGGGTAAGGGAAGTCGGCCTGTGAATACGAGCTGTGTCCTCTTGACAAGGAAGGCCATTAGTGGTGTGGTGCAGCTCAGGGCTCTCCCCACGGAGGGATCGGCCCTGACACCCTCTGCGTTACCTGAGAGGGAGACCGAAGCGTCGGCGGGGCCGCAAAAGGGACCCTGAGCCGGGGGGGAGGAAGAGGAGGGAGGAGGAAAAGCAGAATTAATGGGGAGCTGGCGCAGACACCGCAAACAGGAAAATGGAGGCAGGCCCAAGCCCGGCCCGGCTGCTCCGGAGGGCCCACAGAGCAGCCCCGAGGCCCTGACAGGCACCACAGCCAATTCCCGGGGCCCGTCCTGCCCGTCCGGACACCGGGCGGGAGGCGGCTCAACGGGCCGGGCCCTGAAGGTGACAGGGCCCGGCGGGCGGGGACCGGCAGCACCGTCCCGGCATGCACCGCGCGGCAGGCTGAGGGCCCTTGCCGCGGGGACTACAGCTCCCAGCGTGCACCGCGGCCGGCGCCCAGCGCCAGGGCGCTGGGCGCCGGCCGCGGTGCACGCTGGGAGCTGTAGTCCCCGCGGGAGTGGTTTCTCCGAGGGGATGGGGGGGAGGCGGCGGTGGGAGCGGGCTTACCGGCGTTGCCTGCTCTCGGTCCCGGCGGGGCCTCCTCGCCGTGAACTGCTCCTTCAAGCTCGGGGCGTTTGTAAAGGGAGGCGTCTCCGGGGAAAGCTCGAGGAGGGCGAGTGTGCCGCGGTCGCCGTCCGCCGTCTGGCGCCGGCCCACCGGGCCTCCGCCCACCTCGACATGTCCCCGGCTGCTCGGGACGGAGCGAGCGGCTGAGCGAGACCTGGGAGTCCCCCGGGGCGGGCGAGCGGGCGAGCGGACGACCCTCTGCTCAGACACCGGACGACAACAAGCGGCGAGGCCCCACCCGCGGCCCGTCCGTCCCCAGCGGCGGCTGACAGCCCGCTCCTCCCCATTGGAGGACGAGACTAGCAGTCGCCGCGGATCTCCCCTCCCGTTGGCTTAGAGGGACGTCAGTCAGATCAGAGCGCCCGCCCTCCGCGGGGCTAAACCCGAAGCCCCTCCCACAGGCTGGCGCGCTCGGGGTTTTGATTGGCTGCCGGGGACAAAGACGGGGGGAGCGGCTGTCAATCACTGCGGGGGTGCGCGCGGCGCCCCCACCCGGCTCGGCGGTGCACGGCGGGAGGCGGGGAAAGGGGCGGGGCGATGCGGCAGCGGGGGCGGGGCGAGGGGCGGACCGTCCGGTACCGGAACTGTCGGGCGCGGGGGGCGCGTTTCTCGCCGGACCGGGCCCTCCGGTACCGGAACGCTCCGTTCCGGGTGGGGGGGGCGGGTGTGTGTTGGCGGGACACAAACACACACACGGGACGGGCGGAGGCGCCGGCGGAGGGAAGCGGCGGCGGCGGCGGCGATGGCTCTGCCCGGTGCCCCCGCCCCGGCCCCGGCCGCGGCCCCGGCGCCGCCGCCGCCGCCCACCGTGCTGATGGCGGTGCGGGCGGGGCTGGCGCGGGCCTCCCGCCTCCCGCCGCTGCCCGCCGCCGCCGCGCTCCGCCTGCAGCTCAGCGTCGAACCGGCGGCCGACGGCCACCGACGCTTCCGCCTCGGCCTGCGGCACCCGGAGGCGGCCGGCGGCGCGGTGAGACCGAGGGGCCCCGGGGATGGGGGCGGGGGGGTGGCGGCGGCTGCTCATGAACCCACCCGGTAACCGGGCAGGGCGGGGCCGAGCGGCAGCAGAAGGCGGGGGGTAGGGGGTGTGTGTCCGGGGTCCCCGAATCCCGCCGGTGAGGGGGAGCGGCCCTGCCCTGCCTACCCCTGCCGGTAATTCTGCCGTATCCTGCCCATCGCTGCCCGTGCCCCTGCCCGTGCCCTGCCTTGGGGGAAGCCGGTTTCTGGGCAGCCCCCTGGGTTCTCAGCGTTGATTCTCCGTCGTGCCGGTACCGGGGGGTCTGGCAGCTGCCGGCGGGGGGGTGCAGCGCCGGGCAGGGCTGTGCTGCCACTCTCCCCGCAGGCAGCACGTCCCTGTGCCGCTCGGCTTTTGGCGTCGGTTGAGTTCTGCCCTGTCCTCTGTCCCCGCCGAGGGACCGGCCGTTGGTTCTGCTCGCGGGGGGGACAAACGCTGGAGCCCCTCGCTGCAGGGTCCAGCTGCAGCGCCACTTCGGTGCCATCAGCTCCCGGGGTGGGCCGGGGGTGAAAGGACCTTAAGCCCCTCCAGTGCCACCCCCTGCCCCGGGCAGGGCCACCTTCCACCAGCCCAGGTTGCCCAAAGCCCCGTCCAACCTGGCCTTGAACCCTTCCAGGGAGGGGGCAGCCACAGCTTCTCTGGGCAGCCTGTGCCAGGGCCTCACCCCCTCACAGGGGAGAATTTCTGCCTTAGATCTGATCTAAATCTCCCCCCTGTCAGTTTAGACCCATTCCCCCTCGTTCTATCCCTCCCCTCTGATGACGAGTCCCTCCCCCCTTTCCCGCAGCCCCTTTCAGCCCTGGGGGGCCGCTCTAAGGTCTCCCCGGAGCCTTCTCCCCCCAGCTGAACCCCCCAACTCTCTCAGCCTTTCCCCCCAGCAGAGCTGCTCCAGCCCTCGGACCATTCCCGTGTCCCTCCTCCGGCCCCGCTCCAGCAGCTCCATGTCTGTCCTGTGCTGGGGACCCCAGAGCTGGACGCGGGGCTCCGGGGGGTCTCACCAGAGGGGAGCAGAGGGGGACAATCCCCCCCCTCTCCCTGCAGCCCGGCTGACACTTGGCTTTCTGGGCTGCCAGCGCCCGGTGCCGGCTTGCGTCCTGTTTGTCACCCCCCAGTATCCCCCAGTTCTCCATGGGGCTGCTCTCTGTCCGTCCATCCGTCCGTCTGTCCTTCCCCCAGCCCACGCTGATACTGGGGCTGGCCCAGACCCAGGGGCAAGACCTCGCCCTTGGCCTTGTTCACCTTCATGACCTTCACACAGCTCCTCCAGCCTGCCCAGCTCCCTCTTTCAGGAGCAGACCCGCTCCTGGCTGATTTTTCCCCAATTTGCTCAGCTGCATGTGGGCTGAGACCTTTCCTGAGGCCTCAGCTCTTGGGGTGCTTTTCCTCCCCCTCCTCGCTCCGGGTTCGGGTTTGTGCCGGGCTGGAAACCTCCCCCCTGCCGCATCGCCGCTGCTGGGGGTGGCGTGGGCTCCGTTAAACCCGCGGGGGCTGCGCGGACGAGCCAGGAGCCGCCTTTCCCTCCAGTCCCCCGCCGCTTGAGGACGGCAGTTGGTGCTTTTCCTGGCAAAGTCTGAGGTTTCTGGGCTTTATCTGGGCCCCGGCTCATGCTCCCCTTTCCTGTGCCGCCACCCACGCTGGCGCGGCGTGGGGTTGGTTGTGCATGAGGGACGAGCGACGGGAAGGGAAACGCAATCCCTGGCGAGGCTCCACGGAGTCCAGCCCTGAGCCCGCCTTTCCGTCTCCCCTCTCAAGGTCAAAGTGCTGCGGGGAGCGGCTGTCGCGCCCTTGGGACACATGTGCTGGCCTCACCGGGGCCGCGTTCCCAGTCCGGCCCGCGCACGGGTGGCAAATGCTGTCGGAGCAGCTGCTCTGCGGCCGTAACGCGGGCCGGCTGCTGGTGTAAAACCCTCCTGGCTGCGTTAATCCCGCCCTGGGCCGGTGTAACGGGAGCCTGCGCTGGCTGCGGGAGCTGCTTGGAGGGCTGGGAGCTGGGAGGGAGGAGGGGGACACCATTGCGGGTCCGGCGTTGAGGTGGAGGAGAGAGGTTAAACAGCCAAAACCTCCCATCCGAGCCCTGGGCTGGCTGCTAGGCGGCTCCCAGACCCGGCGAAGGCAGAGGATAAGCTGGAAGTGACCTTCACCCCCCGCTTTGCCTCCCCTGACGTCCCCCCGTGGCCGGGGGCAGCACCCCAGGGTGCTCTTTGGCACAATGGCAGGAACCCGGGGAATTGAAACCCTGTTTTTCTGAGCCTTTTCCTGCAATGGCTGGGAGCTGCAGGGCTGCGGGGCCGTGTGTCGGGGACGGCCGGTTCTGACTCAGGAGGTGGCCCTGGCAATGCCATGTCCCCGGTTCCTCCCTCATTTGACTCCTTCCCCCCGGGATGTGGGTGCTGAGGACCCCCGGGAGCTGCTCCCGGGTCGGCTTTACCCCCGCAAAGGGCAAGCAGGGGGCTGTACGTCGGCTTCTCTGTTCTTCCCCCCCCCCCCCCCCCCCCATTCCTATAATCCTGGGGACAGCAGGCCAAGGGGGACTTGGCAGGACGTTTGGGTGAAGGGCAAAGAAACCAGCAGTTTCTCTTAAAATTGCTTCCACCCCCCTCCTCATCCTCGTCAGTGGAGGCAGCACTTGCCTGCTTCCTGCCTGCTGCCGGGGGGGCAGGTGGCTGCGCAGGGCCCGTCCCCGTGCCCCGGCTCCTCCCGAGCTGCCATTTTATCAGAAACAGAATCGAAAGCTCCTGTGTAAAGCCAAGCTGGGGGGACCCCAGAACAACCGGGGTGCTTGGGGGTAGCTGGCAGGGCCTGGCAGGGAAAGCCGAGCCCCCCCGCTCCCTCTGCCGAGGCGTGTGTGTGCGTGGGGAAGGGTTTTCCCACAGTTTGTAAAAGGGGGAAGGAACCAGCTTCCCCCGAGAGCTGGCGCCGTGGCAGCGCGACCGCTCCGAGATGTCACCTGCGCTTTGGTTTTGCAGAAGTGGGGTGTTTGGTCATGGGGGGCGGCTGGTGGAGCCGGTCACAGCCCTGGGTGTTGCGCGGTGGGCCCCGGCCACGGGGACGGGACGGCTGTGGGGCTTGGAGACAGCCCTGGACACGAGGCGGGGGGGCATTTTGGGCAGCGTTTGTGGTTCAGTGCCCGGGGACGGAGGCTCAGTCAATGTTTCTGCCTGCGCTGGTGTTGTGAGAGGCCCCGGGGCCGTGAGGATTTTCCCCCTTGCCCGGCGTGTCCTTGTCATGGCGTAACCCTCTGGTCCTTCTGCTTCCCCCCAGAACGTGGCTGCGTACGACCTCAAGGACATCTCGTACAAAGTGAGGAGCCCCATGTGCCACGAGCTGACGGTCCTCGGCTCCTCGGACGAGCCCCTGGTGTTTGACTTCGAGGAGGAGCGGGAGGCCCAGAAGTGGTGGACGATCGTCAGCAGCTCCCTGCGGGAGGTGCAGAAAGGTCAGTGGGGCCAGCAGTGGCCCAGGGCAGCAGGGACACCACAGGGGACCTTTTGGGGCAGGGGGGGTTTGTTCCCCGTGTGCATTGGAGCATCTGAAGGGCCGGAGGAGACCTCTGGGGGAGGACAGTGGGTGACAGCGGGTGACAGCCCTGCCCTGAGGCGTTCCTGCCTTCCCTCAGCCGCCGAGAGCAGCCTGGCAGCCCAGGCCTCGGCCCTGCCCGCCGCTGCCGGGGCCAGCTCTGCGGATCAGGATCCGGAGGCAGCTCTGTCCTTGGAGCTTTCTGAGAAAGGTATTTGGGGGGGTGGGGGGGGGGTAGGTTTCTTGGCTCATTTGGTGTATCAGCAGTTGCCAACCCCCTGCGGGAGGCTGGCTCAGACCCGGGCCCAGCTGCTCCCCAGCCTGGGGCTGACCACAGGCTCTTTTATCACCGAGGTCGGGAAAGACCCCGGAGCTCCCCGAGTGCAACCGAGTCCCCCCGGCCTGCCCAGGCCCCCCCTGACCCGTGTCCCCCCTCCCGGGCTGGCGACTCCCCCGCTGCCCTGGGCGGCCGGTTCCGGCGCTCGACGACCCTTTCGCTGGAGAAATTGTTCCCAACATCCCCCCTGAACCTCCCCCGGCGGCGCAACGTCAGGCCGGATCCTCCCTCCCGGCGCTCCCGGGGGAGAAGGGACCGACCCCCCCTCGCCCCCAGCTCCTCGGGGGCGGCTGCAGAGAGCGGCGAGGTCTCCCCTGAGCCCCCTTTTCTCCAGGCTGAGCCCCCCCAGCTCCCCCCTCCCAGGACTCGTGCTCCAGCCCCTTCCCCAGCTGCGCTGCCCTTGGGACGTGCTCCAGCCCCTCCGTGTCTTTCCCGGAGCGAGGGGCCCAGACCCGAACCCGGGATTCGAGGGGGACGAGCCCTGCCCGAGCCCTGCTGGCCACGCGCCCTTCGACACCAGCCGGGGATGCCGGTGGCCACCCAGAGACACCCTGATCCCATGGGATGAGCCCCCCCAAGGCACAGGCGCAGAGGTGGTGGCACCCGCGGTCTGAGGCCCCTCTGGGCTCTGGCTTTGCCGGCGGCAGCGGTCGCGCCGTGCCCCGGGGAGGGCATTTGCCATCTCACAGTTGTCCCTCTCCGCCCCGCCGCAGAGGACCTGGCGCTCCACCTCGCCCAGGCCATCGAGTACGGCGACGAGGAGGCGGCCTCGCAGTGTGCAGTGGCCCTGGCCCGCCAGCAGGCCACGCTCAGCATCCTCCTGAAGGAATCCAACTACCCCACGGAGGACATCAGGTGAGTCCCTCCGTCCTCCCCCATCCACGGAGCCCATGTGGAGGGCGACGGAGCCCCAGGCAGCCGCTCGCTCCCCCCTTCCCTCCCAGTGCTGGGGAGGAGAAAAACAACTTGAAAGGCTCAGGAGTGGAGATAAGGACGGGGAGGGGTTGCTCATTGGTTATCGGTCACAGGCAAAAGGCAGGCTCCGTAGGGGGAGAAAAAGGACCTTATTTAAATTCCAAACCCCAGCAATAACGGCCCTTAGCAGACAGAACGGGACGGCGAGAAGCGTTGCCCTGTCCTAAACCACCTCCCCCCACCCCTCCCTTCTCCCTGGGCTCAGTTTTGTTCCCGGTATCTCAACCTCCTGCTCCCAAAGCGCAGGGGATGGGGGGTGTTGTCGGGGGAGAACGCTCTTCTGCCTTCTCCCCCTGCTCCATGTGCTGCCCCTCTCCCAGGAGACGGTCCCCCCCCCAAACTCCCTCCTCCCTGAGTCCTCCCCAGGGGCTGCGTCTGCTCGAGAGCACTTGTGCCCTCCTAAAGTCTGTCCTGAGAGCTCAGCCTAAACGAGGGTGCTGTGGCTGCAGCTTGGGGGCTGGCTGGGGGGGTTGGATTTCTCTCCTTGCTCCAGAAAGGGGCTGGGTGTGATGGGGGAGAGCTGGGCCCCTTCCCGGCCCCCCCCGGGGGGGGCATCAGTGGGAACTGGGAGCGGCCAGACCTGCGGGTGCGTCCCTGGCAGCGCGAGCTCCGCGCTGGCCCCTTCCACTCATGGTCCGTCATCCCGGCGGCACCATCACGAATTGGCCCGGCCATGGCCAGCACCGGGTCCAACCTGAAGCCGGGGGGGGGGCTTTGAGAAGCTTCTGCCAGGTGGCCACCACTGTAGCCCCCCCCGCCCCAAACACCACCGCACACTCCCAGCACACTCCTGTTCCTCCATGGGAGCCCAACCTGCCCCAGATGGGCTCGTGGGTCGCTGGACGTTGGGGTCACTTGCCCCGTGGCCCTTGGCTCTGTCTTTTTGATGTGGTTTTACCTCTTGTGGTGGCGACTGTGAGTCTGTTGGGGCCAGCGGAGCCTCCTGCAGCCCCTGGAGCTGAGCTGCTCTGGGAATTCCCTCCGTCGGGATCAGTCCACAGGCAGCTGGGGCAGCCGCAGCGTTCCCGGAGGGCTCTGGGGTCCTGGGTTTGTCCTTCCCAAGCTCCCGGGAGCAGGGGGGGGCGGATACAGCAGCAGGACGTTGGGTGCTGCCAGAACAGCCGGGAATGCAGAGGGTGAGCCCGTCCGGGCAGCAGCCGGCGTGGCAGGGACCTGATTCCATGGGGGTTTCAGGCTCAGCTCAGCCCCGCTGCGGATTTTCCCCTGTCTGGGGGACCTGGGGACCCCCAGCAGCCTCTCCCTCGGGCCCTGCGGGGGACCCGCTCCGCAGAGCTCTGCCACGTGCAGCACAGGCTTGGAAAAGGCCTCCGAGAAGGTTAAAACGCTGATTTTTGTATCAAGACGGTGGCCGGGACTAGGCCGAGGAGATTCATGGATAAACGTCGGCGTTGGGAAGAGCTGGAGGCACTTTGGATTGGGCTGGAATGGGGCTGGGCTTGTCTAGACTGGGCTTTTGCCAAGAGAGGTTGGAGCAGACGATCCTTGAGGTCTCTTCCGAGCTGGAATTCTCTGATTCTTGAGCTGTGTCTCGTGAGTCAGTGCCCCGGCGCGGGTCGGGGAGCTGCAGGGCACGGCAGCGGGGCAGTGTGCTGTGCCAGCACCGCCAAAACTCCCGACGAGCTTCCTCAAAAACCTCGGGAGAGGGAAACGATGGGGGGGAGCGTCCTTTGGGTCGTGACCGGGCGTGAGGCGCAGGCTGGGAGCAGAGAGTGGAGGCGTCTGCGGCGACGGGGCTGTGCCAGGGGCGCACAAACGACCTAGGAAAGGTGCTGAGCGGCGAGGTCGGGGCTTCCAGCTGGGTCTTGGGGCTCCGAGCCCTTGAACTTGGTGCTGGTAGATGCAAAACGGGCACGCAGCAGCAGGCTGGCGACTGCGGGTGCTGCAGGTGCCAGCGGCATCGCTCGGCACGACCCGCGGTGTTGGGGAGAGGGGAGGGAACCCCCCGGCGATCCCACTACCTGCAGGTTCTGCCTTAACGCTCGGAAAATGCAGCTTTTTCCCCCTCTGGGTCGGGTGCAGGGAAGGGGCGGGATGGTCAGAGGCAGGAAACGCTTTTACTGGGAGAGCTGGAAGGGTTCAGGCTTTGCGCTGGGGGAGAGGCAGCGGTGGGGCGAGGGGCCGGAGCGGACCAGGGGAATGTTTATTCCCATGGACCAGGAGACTCAGGGGAATTGGGAAGCACCAGGTGTAGAGCAAGGATAAGGCAAAAAGTGGAAATTGCTGTTGAGGCTGCAGGGAAAAGGCTGGAGCAAAGAATAAACAAAATAGGGGGGAACAAGTTCCCTGTGAGGGTGAAATGTGGGGTTCGGGGTGTGGGCTGAGAGCTGCAGGCAGGGCACAGGCCGGGGGGGTCTGTCCCAGTTTCCTGGGACGTGATGGTGGTTGGAAACTCGGTGTCAGACCTCCTGGGACTCCCCTGTGGGGCATCAGCCTTGGCTCTGCGGGTCGAGAGCGTCGTACCCGGCGAGCGGCCGGTGCCGGTGCCCCGGTGGCACGGCCCGTCCCCCTCTAACGGCGTCGCTCTCTCCTCCAGCATGAAGGTCGGCGTGGAGGATGCGACGTCTTCCGCAAGCATCACCCTCAGGGTCCGCGCTCACACTACAATAGCAGCGCTCAAGCAGCAGGTACGGAGCCGGCGCCGGTGTGACCCCCCCTCACCCCATAGCCCCCTTTTTTAACCACTTGTACCAGCGCTGGGGGAGCTGGGCTCTCCCCCCAGCTTCTCTCCCATCGTGGAGCCAGTTCTTTGCTGGTTCTCGTGGCTGCCAGCTCACCCTCCCCGCTTCTCCGGCTGCCCAGGTCTTCCAGGATTACGGGTTCCACCCCTTGGTTCAGCGCTGGATCATCGGGCAGTGCCTCTGCGTGGACGAACGGACCGTTTCCTCCTACGGCATCCGCAGGGACGGTGACATGGCGTTTCTCTACCTGCTCTCGGCCAAGATGGCCGAGCTGACCGAGCAGCGCTACGAGGAGGACCAGGCGCAGGTCATGCTCAGCTCCACCTCCTCGCTGAGCAACGACGACGCCGAAAGGCACAAATACAACACCCTGCCCAACATGTCGCCTAAAAAAGGTCTGGCTCTCCTCTGCCCTCCCTGCAGCCGCTGGCTGGGATGGCTCCAGCGCAGGGGGCCAGAGCCGGGTGTAGGGATGGGGGACACTGGGGTGCTGGGGGGTCGCTTAGGCCGGTAGAAAAGGCTGAGTGGCTTCTCTGGGATGGAGCTGGTGCCCTCCCTCTTGGAAATCTGCCCCTTGCCAGCACCCTCTGTGCTGCCCAGCGACCTTGGGAAGAGCCTTCGCAGCTTTTCTGTTCGTTCCAGAACGCGGGCGGTGAGGAGAGGGGCAACGTCCACACCCGGGGGGCTCCTCTCCCCACAGATCGGGGTCCTGCACCAGGAGCCATCGGGGCTCTGTGGCACTGCGAGTGGGCTCAGCGCCGCTGGCCAGCCGGCCTGTGCCGATGGGCTGGGGCAGGGCTGCTCCCCGGGATCCATCCCTCCTGGGGTCCGTGCTCCCCGGGATCCATCCCTCTTGGGGTCTGTGCCCCCTGGAATCTGTGCTCCCCAAGATCCATCCTTCCTGGGGTCCATCCTCCCCAGGATCTGTGCTCCCCAGGGTCTTTGTTTCTCTGGGTTTGCACTCCCTGGGATCCATCCTCCCTGCCCAGGGCTGACCTGGGACGAGCAGCCTCTTCCCTGGAGACAAATGCCCCCCCCAGCCCAGGGTGGCACGCTGGCAGCCAGCCCCGGTGCCGGTCCCTGGGCTGGTTGTAACGTTCCCTCTTTCCCCGATGTCACTCCCCAGGCTGGGGCAACGAGCCCGGCAGGAAGATGGACATCGGCGAGATCAGCCAGCACCTGGATGCACTGCAGATGGGCGACCTCAGCGGCCAGTCGAAGCCCGTGGCCACCAGTCTGCCCTCACCAGTGCAGGTACGTGGCCCACAGTGCCTCCCCGCCATCACCACCCTGCTCTGCCCCCCCGGATCCTCCCTTTGTCCCAGTCTGGGCGTTCTGGGGGCTCCCTCCATGTCCTATCCCTCCTCTCCTTTTTTCCCCCTCTCTCCAAAGCATTTTATTTCCCAGTTCTGCATCTCGCGTGTCCCCACAGGCGGGCTGGTCGTGTCCAAAATGCACCTTCATCAACAAGCCCACGCGGCCGGGCTGCGAGATGTGCAGCACGGACCGTCCCGACGACTACGTGGTCCCCGGCACCTACAAGCCAGATGAGACGGAGCTGTGGAGGATGCAGCAGGAGCAGGAGGGGATCCTGCAGTACCAGCAGGTACTGGGGGGGGGGACACTTGCCAGCCCTGGGGAGGATCGGGGCACCCGTGCGCTTCTGCGGTGTCGCGGGTTCCTGTGCCGGCTGCTGGGGGAAAACGGGTGGGGAAGGGAGAAGCGGACGCCCCGAGGGGCAGCACGGGGTGTGGAGGGCAGGAGGGGGCTGCTGCAGCCCCCGTCGTCCCCCCCACCGTGCCGAGGGGCGGCAGCTCCAAGGTGCTGCGTGGTGAGCGCGGAGTTTTGTGGCTGTTGGAGGAGACGGCGGCGGCGGGAGTCGGGCTGTGTGCGTCGGCAGCGGTTTGTGGCAGGGCAGGGATCTGTGACCCCCCCCAAACCCCCCCAAAACCTCCCAAACCCCCTGGGCAGAGCTCGGCAGGACGCAGCACCCCGGTCCGGCGGGTCCTTCTTCGCAGCCGTGGGGCTGCGCTTCCTCCCGTCACCCATTTTGTAGAAACCTCTCGGGCAGTTGAGGCTGGGGGGGCAGGGGGGGCTCCGATGGGACCTCCCGGCCCCAAGCTGGGGCTGCGCTGTGGGACTCGGGCTCAGGCACTGACCAAACCTTCTCTTCTTTCTTTTTTCTCTGGTGCCGGGATGCCGCTAGGAAAAAGGAAGGAGAGAGGATGGCTCAGCTGCGCGCTGCGTCCTGGGCTCGGCCTCCTTGGATGACTTCATCCACCTGTCCTCCGAGTTCTGCTAGTGGCCCCGTGCCTGGCCCGCCCCGACGCCCCATCCTGCCCCGTCCCCCCCCTCCCCAGGGTCCCCCCAGTGCCCCCGCGTGCGCCCAGTGGCTGCCACCAGCCCCCCCCACCGCCCCCTTTGATCAGACCCTAGAGCTGATGCGGGAAATTTCTGCAGAAGAGCCGGCGAGGCCCCGAGCTGCCAGGGCGGGGGGACACGTGCCACTTGCTGCAGGGGGGGGACACAAGGGTCTGGACCCCTCAGGGCCACTGCAGCTCCCGGGTTTGTGGCATCAGGCATGCTGCTTGTCCTCCCTCTGGCACCAGCGGGGAGGGGGGCACATCCCGGCCCCCCCAGAGGAGCTGCCGCTCGCTGTCCCGGCCACGGGAGTTTTTAATTTTCCTCCCCGCCACCGGCAACCCTGAGCCTGTCACTAGCTGGCCCTGAGCCTGCTGGGCTCGTTGAGGGGGGTCTGAGCCCCCCCGGGGTAGGGATGGTGTGAGGGGGGGGGGGCCGGTGCTGTTATTGGGGTTTCAGGGAAGAGCCAACGTGGCCGGGGATCAGCAACATCTGTGCTCAGCCTGGGCCTCTGCTGGGGGGCTCAGGCTTGGGGGGGGGCAAGCTCTGGGGGTCTCAGGCTTAGGGGACCCTGCTCCAGGGGGTCTCAGGCTTGAGGGGGCTGTGCTTGTGGGGGCCTTCAGCTTGGGGGACCCTGCTCAGGTGGTCTCAAGGTTGGGGAGACCCTGCTCCAGGGGGTCTCAGATTTGTGGGGGCTGTACTCAGGGGGGTCTCAGGCTTGGGGGGGCCATGCTCTGGGGGTCTCAGGCTCAGGGGGACCCTGCTCAGGGGTTCTTTAAGGCACGAGGGGGGGGGTCCATGCTCTGGGGGTCTCACTCCCCTTGCTCCGTAGGTAGAGGGGTGGGTGGCCATCAGCAGGAACAGGCAACTAGCCCTCACTGGGACACTGGCCCCACTGCACCCACAGGAATAGGTTGGGGGGGGGGGGGGGGGGGGGGCTGTTGGCCGAGGTGTGACCACAGGTTTGGGGGTCCCCGGTGCCGTGAGCCCCCCCCCGGGCGCTCTGTGCCGCCGGTCCCTCTGGCTCCCAGTTTGGTTCATCGGTGTTGCGCTTGGCGTTGGAGACGGTGGCCCCCGGGCCAGGGGGTCGGACGGGACCCTCCTTTGGGTTGTGCCCCCCGAGGGGCCGCGGCTGGATTCCTTCCCTCATTAAAGCCTTACCCCAGCAGCGCGGCTCTGCCATCTTCTTGTGCTCCCGGCGGGGGGGGTCGTGCCGTGAAATGGAAACGCAACCGGCGGGCGCTTCCTCGGGGGGTGACGCCAGAGCCGGGGGCTGCTGGGCCTCGGTGCCGCCGCACGGGGCCGGGGGCCAGGAGCGGAGGCTGGAGCTCGGGGAGGGGGCGCGGGGTGGGACTTGGGGGGGTGGGGGCAGCGTCTCGGGGAGACGCCGAACCCCGGGGGTTTGTGGCCGCGGCGGTGCCCCAGCGCTGTGTCGGGCGTCCCTGGGGCCCCGCTGCCACCTGCGCCGTGCACGGGAGGTCGCAGGGTTCAAAACTGGTTAAAGTGCCCCCCCAAACGCTGACGTGGACCCTCGGGGGACCTCGATGGCCGCTGGGGCTCGGCCCTCACCTCCCTCGGCTTGGCCACGGGCCGGGGAAACGCCGGCCTGCGGGTCGGTGCCGCGGGCCTCGGGGTGCCGCCAGCGGCACGGCCCCAGCTGCTGCCCTTTCCCTGGGGGGTGTCCCCACAAATCCAGACCTGACCCCCCCCCCAACCCCCGAGTGCAGCCGGGCTACCAAAGCCCAGGGGGAACTTGGGATAGGTGGCCCTGGTCCCTCGCATGGTGGCCACGAGGGCTGCGAGAGGCGTGGGGGTCATCCCGGTGGGATCCGGCCACTTGCCTGGGCTCGCAGGTGGCCAACGCCGGGGTGGGGCCTCTCGGGGGTGGGGGGGTGTCGAGGTGGGTTTGGGGTGCTGGGGGCTGACGGGGGCTGTTCCTCGCCGGCAGGCGCTGGAGGCCGAGCGGCTGAGGAACTTCCAGCAGCTGCTGCAGCTGGAGGAGGAGGTGCTGGTGGCCAGCCGGGAGGTGCTGGAGTGTCGCATCTGCTACCAGCAGGTGGCCCCGGGCGAGGGGGTGCTGCTGCGCGAGTGTCTGCACTCCTTCTGCAGGTAAACGCCCCGCGCAGCCCCCCCCGGCTCCCCGAGCCCCCCCACAGCGCGGCGACTGGCCCCACAATCCCCCAGCGCTCAGGGTGACTGTCCCCGGGAGCCCCCCAGCCCTGACACCCCCAACCCTCCCCCTGGCTGGCCCTGACCCCCCCCCATCGCGGTGACCAGCTCCAAACCCCCCCTGCCATTGCGGTGACTGGCCCTGAGACCCCCCAAGCCCCCACCATCGCAGTGACCGAACCCGAGCCCCCCCAGTGACCAGCCCCGAGCCCCCCACCACCACAGTGACCGACTCCAAGCCCCCCCAGCCCTCCCAGTGACCAGCCCCGAGCCCCCCACCATCACAGTGACCGACTCCGAGCCCCCCCAGTGACCAGCCCCGAGCCCCCCACCATCACAGTGACCGACTCCGAGCCCCCCCAGTGACCAGCCCCGAGCCCCCCACCACCACAGTGACCGACTCTGAGCCCCCCCAGCCCTCCCAGTGACCAGCCCCGAGCCCCCACCATCACAGTGATGTGCCCCAAGCCCCCCACCCTGGGGGTGACCGGGTGCTGCTCCCCCAGGGAGTGCCTGCGCCAGGTGATCAACTACAGCGAGGAGCCGGAGGTGGCCTGTCCCTTCCGCGACGACTCCTACGCCTGCAGCAGCCACCTCCAGGAGCGGGAGATCCGGGCGGTGAGTGTGTGACGCCGCCGGGGCCGGGGCGGGGGGGGGCCGCATCCTGACCCTGCCCCGTCTCTCTCGGCGCAGCTGGTGACGCCGGAGGAGTACAAACGTTTTCTGGAGCGGAGCCTGGTGCTGGCCGAGCGGCGCAGCCAGAACAGCTTCCACTGCCAAACCACCGACTGCCGCGGCTGGTGCATCTACGAGGATTCCGTCAACGAGTTCCGCTGCCCCATCTGCCAGGCCCTCAACTGCCTCCTCTGCAAGGTGAGACCCCCCCCGCCACCACCACGCCGCAGAGGGAGCTCGAGGGGGGGTCTGTGGCGCTGAGCTGTGTCCCCCCCCGGGTCCCCAGGCCATCCACGAAGGGAAAAATTGCCGCCAGTACCAGGACGATCTCCAGGTCAAGGCGCAGAACGACTCGGCTGCCCGGCAGACCAAGGACATGCTGCAGGTCTCGGGGGGGGGGGGGGGGGGGGTGTCTCAGGGAGGTTGTGGGGGGGGTCTAAAGTGTCCTTCTGTCCCTCACGGCCACCCCTGCGCCCCCCCAGACGCTGGTGCAGCTCGGGGAGGCGATGCAGTGCCCCACCTGCCTCATCGTGGTGCAGAAGAAGGACGGTTGCGACTGGATCCGCTGCACCGTCTGCCAGACCGAGATCTGCTGGGTGACCAAGGGGCCGCGCTGGGGGCCCGGGGTGAGCGATCCTGGGGGGCTGCCGGGGGCAGCAGGGACCGCCCCCCCCGGGCCCTGTGAGCCTGTGGGGGTCCCCTGACCCTCACCTTGACCTTGTGCCCCCCCCCCCACCTCCGCCTTCCCCAGGGTCCTGGGGACACCAGCGGTGGATGTCGCTGCAACGTCAACGGGCAGAGGTGCCACCCCCGCTGCCAGAACTGCCACTGAGCCCCGGGGGGTGTGGGGGGGCCCACCACGGCTGGGGGGGGCCCCACTGAGGGTCACTGGGGGCTGCTCCCTGCCCCCCCGCCCCCCAGCACCGAAGGACGGCCCGGAACCAGCAGCGGGACACGGAGCTGCGGATGGACACGGAGTGGGGAGGGGACGCGCGGCCCCAGGACTCGGGGGGGGGGGGGGGGTTGGGGGGGGTGAGGTGTGGGGGGGCAGGTCGGGGGGGTCCCACAGAGCCTCTGCAGCAGCTGGGGGAGCGGCAGGGCCTGTCCCAATAAACCCTCTGCGTGCCAGAGCCTCGCTGCCAGCGCTGCCACAATTCCCCCCCTCCCCACCTCCCTGCCAAAAAGTGGGGGCAACCGGCCCCTTCACGACCCCCCCCCACAGACCACGCCACCATTTTCCCATTCAACAACCCAATTTTATTTCTGCCCCCCACCACACCCCTACCCCGAGCGCAGGCGCCGCCCCCGCCCCCCCTCCTTGGGTCTGGGGGGGGGTCGATGTTAAATAAGGAGCCGGGGTGGGGGTTGGGAGGGGGTGCCAGGAGTTGTGCGTGGCCCAGGCGGTGCGGCTGGGGTGGGGGCACCCCCCCCTTCCCCCCCCCCCCCCCTCCAATTATTTGGGGGGCCGGTAGATCAATTTTCTGCTCTTCAGAACGGACCATTTGTGGCGTTTCATGTAGTAGATGAGGGGGAGGAGGAGCCCTGAGATCATCAGCATCTGCGGGGGGGGGGAGGGAGGAGGGAGTCGAGCTCTGCCCCACGGTGTTTGAAGCGGGGGGCACCGCCAGCCCCCCCCCGGGGGAGGTGGGGGCAAACACCCACCTTGAGGCCCATCCGTTTGCGGTGGTCGTGCTCCGGCTCGGCCGCCCACCGCAGGAAGGTGCAGACGTCCTTGGCGATCTGGGACATGGTGGCCGGGGTGCCTGGGGGGGGGCAACGTGGGGCAGGGAGGCTCAGCACCCCCAAAATGAGCTCCCCCCCCCGCCCCGCCACTACACACCCCGTGGGACGGGGCCCATCTTACCGTCATCGAATTCCAGGATCTCGTTGTAGATGGGGGGGGCCATGCCGATGGCCTGCCCGGGGAAGTAGGGGTTGTAGTGCAGCCCCTCGCGCAGCGTCACGCCGGCGGGGGGGTCGCAGTAACCGGTGAGGAGGGAGAACACGTAATCCTCGCCCCCGTGCCTGCACCAGGGAGCAGCGAGGGGGGGTCAGCACCAACCCCCCCAGCTCCTCTTCCCATTGCTGAGAGACCCCGAGCTCCCGCGGGGGTCCAGAATGTGCCGAAGTGTGCGTGTGCGCGTCCCCCCCCCAGCCCCCAGCGCTCACCGGGCGTTGACGATGTAGCTGAGGTCGGGGGGCAGCGCCCCGTTGTTGGCCGCCCGCGCCGCCTCGGCGTTGGGGTACGGTTTGGGGAAATAATCGGAGATTTTACCGGGGCGGGTGAACATCTCCCCGTTCTCATCCGGCCCGTCCACCACCTCCACCTGCGCCGGGGAGCGGAAAAAAAGTCCCTGAGCTGGGGGGCGGCGGCGCTTTTGGGGGGTGCAGGGAGGGTGCTGGGGGGGAGCTGGGGGTGCAGGGGAGGGGTCACCTCCTCGGCCAGCGCCTTGGCCTCCTGCTCGGTGTGGGTGACGCCGATGAGGTTGCGGTAGGCCAGGTACTCCATGCTGTGGCAAGCGGAGCAAACCTGCTTGTACACCTGGAAGCCGCGGCGCAGGCTGCGGGGAGGAAGAGGAGGATGAGGAGGTGCCACGTCCCGGTTCTCTGTGCCCCCCCCTCACCCCCCCCCAGCGCGGTACCTGCTGTGGTCGAGGGCGGCCAAGGCCCCGCCATGGCTCCAGGGGAAGCTCGGGGGGTGCATCTCCAACTCGCCGGCGGCCAGGGGCGAGCGGAGGGCCAGGGCCAGGCCGCCCCCCCCCGCCACCAGCACCCCCAGAGCCGCCAGCGCCGCCTTCCCCCCGCGGGAGAGGCCGCTGAAGGATGACATGGCGGCCTGGGGGGGCGGGGGGGACACGGGGCGCGGGACGGACACACAGACAAGACACACAGACACAGGCGTCAGGGTTGTCACAGGGATGGGGAGGGGGGGGCGCTGAGCTGGGCCGTGGGGGCCCTTGACAGGTCATGGGGGGCCGGGGGGGGAAACCGGGGGCACCGGGCATGACATGGGGGGGCACCGGGGGGAAGAGGCTGGGCTGGGGGGGAACTGGGGGACCGGGGGCAAGAGGCTGGGCCCGGGGAGGAAAAGCGGGGGCACCGGGCAGAGCCGGGGGGGGGGGGAACCGCGGGCACCAGGAAGCGATGGGGGGGAACCGGGGGCACCGGACACGGCACGGGGGGACCAGGGGCAAGAGGTTGGGTTTGGGGGAGGAACCGGGGGCACCGGGAAGGGAGAACCGGGGGCACCTGACATGGCACTGGGAGACGGCAGGGAAGAGGCTGGGCCGGGGAAGGGGACCGAGGGCACCGGGAAGGGATGGGGGCACCGGTGCTACCGGGCATGATATGAAAGGGACTGGGGGCAAGAGGCTGGGCCCGGAGGGGACCGGGCAGAGGCGGGGGGGTGGGGGCGGGGGAACCGGGACCACCAAGCAGGGATGGGGGCACCGGGCAGGGACCGCGGGCACCTGATATGACATGGGGGAACCAAGGGCACCGGGCAGGACATGGGGGGACCGGGGGAAAGAGGCTGGGCCGAGGGGGAACCGCGGGCACCGGGAAGGGGCGGAGGGGAACCGGGGGCATCTGACAGGGCATTGGGGGACCGGGGGCAGGGCCGGGACGGGGGGGAACCGGAGGCACCGGGAAGGGATGGGGGCACCGGGGCCACCGGGCACGACATGAAGGGGACTGGGGGCAAGGGGCTGGGCCGGAGGACACCGAGCAGGACGTGGGGGGGCACCGGAGGGGCGGAACGGGGGATCCCGGGCCGGGTATGGTTGAGGGGGGGAACCGGGGACACGGCGCGGGGCCGGGCCCAGCCGCTCGGTGCCGGGCGCGGGTCTCACCGGGGCGGGCGCGCCGGGTCCCCGCGGCAGCAGGAAGCGGCCGTAGGGCCGCAGCGGGAGGTTCCGCACCGCCACCGCCGCCATCGCTCCGCTGCTCCCGGCGGCCGCCGCGCCGAGGTCGAGGGGACGCCGAGGGGCCGCCTCGGACGCGACGTCACACGGCGCCGGAAGTGACGTCACAAAAAAGAGCGAGCGCCGCCGTCCAGCGCCGGAAGTTACGTCACCCGACGCAGGAAGCGGCGTCACACACAGTCCCGCTCTCCCCTCCCCCCAATTCATCAGACAGAACCGGCTCCGCTCCCGGCTCCAGTTTTATTGCAGCGCTGCGGCCCCCCCGGGGGGGCGAGACCCCCCCGTACAGCCCGGGAGAGGGGGGAGAGACCCCCCAATACAGAGCGGGGAGCCCCCAAACCCCCCGTACAGAGCGGGGAGCCCCCAAACCCCCATACACACTGGGGGGGGGGAGTGAGACATACACCCCCCCGTACAGACCAGGGAGCCCCCGACCCCCCCTCCATATAGACCATGCAGAGACCCCCCGTACAGCCCAGGAGAGGGGGGAGAGAAGCGAGAGATATGCCCCCCCCCGGCTCCGTGCAGCCCTTGTAGGCCTGCCCCCCCCCCGCAAGACCAGGGAGCCCCCGAACCCCCCATAGGGCCCCCCCTGCTGCCCCCCAGTATCCCCACACCCTGGGGAGAGCCCAGAGTGTCCTCCCAGTGTCCCCCCACCCCAGGGAGAGCCCCCAGTGTCCCTCCCCAGCAATGACAGGGTACAAAGGCCCCCCCCATACAGCCCCCCCCTGCACCCCCAGGGGCCGCAGCCTCGCCGCAGGGTTCTCCCCCCCAGGCAGGACCCGCTGCCACCCCCGGGGGGGGCAGCTCAGACAGGCCGTGTCCCTGTCCCGTGGGGGCTGGGGTCTGTCCGTGGGTCCGTCTGTGGGTCTGTCTGCGGGTCTGTCCCAGTTTAGGGGTGCAGGGGGGGGCCCTCACTTCCAGAAGATGCCGTTCCAGAGCAGCAGCCAGAGGGGTGAGAGCAGAGGATGAGGAAGAGGAAGGGCAGGAGCTGTCTGTCCATCCATGGGTCCGTCTGTGGGTCCGTCCATGGCTCTGTCCCTGGGTCCATCCCCGTTTGGGGGTGCGGGGGGGCCCCTCACTTCCAGAAGAGCACGTTCCAGAGCAGCAGCCAGGCGGGGTAGGCGCAGAGGGCGAGGAAGGGGAAGGGCAGGGCCCCGTAGAGGTGGTGCTGCAGCAGCCCCTCGCCCACGGCCGCCAGGAAGAGCTGCCAGCCCTCGCCCGCCGCCGCCGGCGCCTCCACCAGCTCCCGCTGCAGGAAGATGCCCAGCAGCAGCGTGGCCGCCGGCGTGGCCAGCACCAGCAGCGCCGCCAGCAGCACCCTGCGGGCCAGCGGCCGGCCTCAGCTGGCAACCAGGAGAGATATTCCCCCCCCGCCCCCCCGTGTCCTCACACCCTGCAGGAGATACCCCTCGGTGTCCCCACACCCTGGGGAGAGCCCAGAGTGTCCTCCCAGTGTCCCCCCACCCCAGGGAGAGCCCCCAGTGTCCCTCCCCAGCATCCCCCCAGTACCCTCACATAACGGGGAGAGCCCAGAGCCCCCCCCAGCATCCCCCCACCCCATGGAGAGCCGCCCCCCAGCATCCCCCCAGTATCCCCACGCCCTGGGGAGATCCCTGAGTGTTTGCCTGGCATGTCCCCTGCCCCAGGAAGAGGCCCCCCCCAGTATCTCACCACCCCACAGAGAGACCCCCCAGCATCCCCACACCCCCAGGAGAGCCCCCGCCACCCCAGGGAAAGCCCCCAGTGTACCTCCAGCACCCGATGAGAGCCCCCACTATCCCCCCAGGGAGAGCCCTCAGCATCCCCAAAGCCCAGGGAGAGCCCCCCCAGTGTCCCCCCACCCTGGGAAGAGCCCCCTGTATCCCTCCAGCCTCCTCCCACCCCCACGAGAGCCCCCAGCATCCCCAAAGCCCCCCGGTACCCCCCTCACCCCACCAGAGTGTCTCCACCTCCCCCCCCCACCGCATCCCCGCTGACCTGGGCCCGTTGGGCTGGACGGCGGCGGCGGCGGGGACCATGGTGGCGGCGAGGAGGAAGCCGAGGGAGAAGTTGAGGAGCGCGAGGCAGCCGAGCTGCAGCGCCAGGTACAGCAGCGCCAGCAGCTTCAGCGTCATCCAGCCCCGGTCACTGCTGGCACCCGCCAGCACCCTGGGGACACACACACACGCACTCAGCACCATGGCCACAGCACCTTACGGCACCCCCGCCACCCCGTGGCTACCCATGGCACCCCCACGGCACCTCGCAGCACCCCACGGCTCTCCCCAGCACTCTGTGACTCCCCGTGGCACCCCACAGCTCCCTGCTGCACCCTCTGGCACCCTGCAGTGCCCCATGGCACCTCCTGGCAACCCACAGCACCCCATGGCTCCCCTCAGCACCCCGCGGCTCCCCACGGCACCCCCTGCCACCACGCAGATCCCTGCGGCTCCCCACAGCACCTCACAGCACCCTGTGCCTCCTCAGGGGCACCCTGCAGCACCCCGTGGCACCTCCTGGCACCCCATGACTCCCCATGGTGCCCTGTGGCACACTGCAGCTCCCTCCTGCACCCCCTGGCACCCTGCGGTGCCCCATGGCACCCCCCTGCAACCCGCAGCACCCCACAGCTCCCCATGGCATACTGTGGCTCCCCCCAGCACCCTGTGACTCCCCAGGGCTCCCCACAGCACCCCACGGCACACTATGGCTCCCCCTGGCACCTCATGACTCCCCATGGCACCCTGCAGCTCCCCAGGGCACTTTCTGGCACCCCAAGGCACCTTACAGCACCTCCTGGCACCCCGTGACTCCCCACAGCACCCCATGGCACCCTGCAGCTCCCTGCTGCACCCCCTGGCACCCTGTGGTGTCCCATGGCACCCCCTAGCACCCTGTGGCTCCCCACGGCACACTGTGGCTCCTCCTGGCACCCTGCAGCTCCCCAGGGAACCTCACGGCACCTCCTGGCACCCCACAGCTCCCTGGTGCACCCCCTGGCACCCTGCAGCTCCCTGCTGCACCCCCTGGCACCCTGTGGTGTCCCATGGCACCCCCCAGCACCCTGTGGCTCCCCACGGCACACTGTGTCTCCCCCTGGCAGCCCGCAGCTCCCCAGGGAACCTCTTGGCACCCCACGGCACCTCCTGGCACCCCATGCCTCCCCACAGCACCCCATGGCACCCCACAGCTCCCTGGTGCACCCTCTGGCACCCTGCGGCTCCTGGCTCCCCACAGCACCCCCATGGCACCTCGCGGCACCCCATGACACACTGTGGCTCCCCCTGGCACCCCACAGCTCCCCAGGGCACCTTGCAGCACCCCATGGCACCTCCTGGCACCCCATGGCACCTCGCAGCACCTCCTGGCACCCTATGACACCTGCTGGCACCCTATGACACCTCCTGGCACCCTGTGACTCCCCATGGCACCCCACAGCACCCCGCGTTAAGGCCTCAAATCGTCACGGCCTGACGGAGAAATGGGGGCCACAGGGGTTGGGGGGAGGGGTTTTTTGGGGGGGAACTGCCGAGGGCCGCCCGGCTCTGCTGCCCTGCACCGAATTCCTGAGGGAAGGGGGGAGAGGGCGGCGGAGCCAGAGCAGAGGCTGGGGGGGGGACGGACACCCCCGTGCTCCGATTTACAGTGATAACCCCGAAGGGAAAAGATGGGCAAGAGGGAACCGCCGGAGCTAACGGGGGTGACTGCCCCAAAACTGCGGAAAAGGTGAAGGAATGAGGCTGGAACACCCACCTGCCTGTCTTGGATGCAAATGAGCCGGTAAAATGAATTAAGATGAACTTTAGAGGTGACAGAGAAGGGTGCTGGGGTGCACCCCCCACCTGAGACACCACCCGCTGGAGCCTGGGGTGGGCGTCAGCTTCCTCCGACTCTTTGTCTCCCTTTCTTCTCCTTTTCCTTCCCCTTTTTCTTTTCCTCCTTCTCTTTTTGTCTTTTCAACTCTTTTCCCTTCTCTTCCCTTTCTCTTTCCTTACCCTTTCTTCTCTTTTCCCTTTTTTTCCCTCTTTCTTTTCCTCTTTCTTCCCTTTCCCCTCTTTCCTACCCTTCTCCTTCCCTTTCCCTTCTCCTTCCCTTTCCCTTCTCCTTCCCTTTCCCTTCTCCTTCCCTTTCCCTTCTCCTTCCCTTTCCCTTCTCCTTCCCTTTCCCTTCTCCTTCCCTTTCCCTTCTCCTTCCCTTTCCCTTCTCCTTCCCTTTCCCCCCTTTCTTCCCCTTTCCCCCCTTTCTTCCCCTTCCCCCCTTTCTTCCCCTTTTCCCTCATTTTTCCCCTTGTCCCTTCCCTTTCTCACACACCACTTACCACCCTTCCCCAAGATCAAGTTCTTTCTCCCCCCAGTAAAACATTTCACCTTGTCCTTTGGTGTCATTCCACCTTAACCCAACCCCAGGGGATCACGACACATCTATAACTCCCTGGGGTCCAGGTGTGGGCCATACCCCCACCCCTCATCACCTGTGGGTGCTGTGCGGCAGCGCCATGCCGGCGACGTAGATGGCAATGGCGGTGAGGACGACGGCCTCGGCCTCGGAGACGGGGAAGTGCTGGGTGGCCACGCGTTGCCCCAGCACGGGCAGGCAGTAGAGCGCCAGCCCAGCCGCCTGGCAGATGAGCACCGGGGGCACCAGCACCAGCAAACCGGGCCGGGAGTCCTGACAAAAAAGTGGGATGAGGATGAGGAAGATGGTGGGAGCGGGGAGGGGAGGAAAGAGGGGATGAGGGGGAGGGCCCCCACCTCGGCGGCCGCCCGGTCGCCGTCCCAGGGCCGCTCGGTGCCGCCCGGCTCACACTTGCTCAGCTTCAACCAGAGGTCCAGGGCGTGGGGGTGGGTCAGGGAAAGGAGCCGAGCGCCTTGGGCTGCCCCTCGCCCGCCTCCCGGCCCCCCAAAAAGGATATCTTGAGGATGAGGACGAGGATGAGAAAGCCGAAGGCTGGCATGTAGATGCCGATGGAGACAAAGCGGGACAGGGAGGGCAGGAGATAGAAGAAGTAGGACTGGTGCAGCCGCTCCAGGAGGTTGTTGAGTTTCCGAAACATCCCCTCCAGCGTCCTGTGGGCACGGGAGAATGTTAAATATAACCTCTGGAATACTGGAAACAAGAGTTTAAGGCCTAGTGAAAGGTGCTCAGGGCTTCGCTAGCCCGTGAGATTCCCCAGGCAACCGCAACGCTGCTCAACAGGCCTGAGAAGTGTTCTTAGCCTGCTGCTTGTATAGTCCCAGCCCAAGGCTGGTTTAAAACCCCGGCAAGCTGATCCCACAGAGACGGTTTTAACAAAGGATGGTTCGTTGGCCAAACACAGGGGTTCTGCTACTTTAAGGGAATTCAGTACCTAGAAACCGCTCGCTCTACCTAAGCTTTTCATAGAACATCCTGAAGTCTTTCTCAGAATTGGGCAAGATGAAAACTAGTGGAAGGAAGATGAAGATGATGAGGACCCGAAAGACGACCCTGAAACTGAAGCAGGGATTGGAAACAGAACAGAATTTGGCTGAGACGGGGGACTGTAGTGAACTTTAATAAATGAAGAGAATCAGGAACTAAAAGGTTGAGCGGAACCTTACAAAGACTTTGGACTTAGGTAACAGATTTAGAAATAGTGTAGAAACTGTGCGAGGCCTTTGGGCATCGGCCACTCGCTGCGGTGCTGGCCCAACCCTGAGCTGTTAATAAAGCAAACCCAGAGATACCCCAGCCTGGTGAAATTCTTTAACAGAGAGCAAAGAGGAGGGGCTTCACCCCCTGAGAAACCCCCCACACACTCCAGAACAGCCTGACACTCACTTGCCCACGGTGGTCATGTCGTACTTGTACTGCCGGAAGCTGTTGATGCCGCGCAGGGTGATGGCCTCGATGCGGTAGCGGAGGAAGAGCCCGTGGTCGCCGCGGGGCCGCCCCGAGGCCTGGGACAGCACCATCAGCAGCAGCGTCTGGAGGCTGTGGGCGTAGGCGGGCAGCGAGTCCCAGTCCGAGCGCGGCAGCTGTGGGAAGAGTCGGGAAAAGAAACCCCAAACCCTGGAGCTCCCTGAGTGCAACCGAGTCCCCCCGGCCTGCCCAGGCCCCCACTGACCCGCGTCCCCCCTCCCGGGCTGGCGACTCCCCCGCTGCCCTGGGCGGCCGGTTCCGGCGCCCGACGACCCTTTCGCTGGAGAAATTGTTCCCAACATCCCCCCTGAACCTCCCCCGGCGGCGCAACGTCAGGCCTGTTCCTCCCTCCCGGGGGAGAAGGGACCGACCCCCCCTCGCCCCCAGCTCCTCGGGGGCGGCTGCAGAGAGCGGCGAGGTCTCCCCTGAGCCCCCTTTTCTCCAGGGTGAGCCCCCCCAGCTCCCCCCTCCCAGGACTCGTGCTCCAGCCCCTTCCCCAGCTGCGCTGCCCTTGGGACGTGCTCCAGCCCCTCCGTGTCTTTCCCGGAGCGAGGGGCCCAGACCCGAACCCGGGATTCGAGGGGGACGAGCCCTGCCCGAGCCCTGCAGGCCACGCGCCCTCCGACACCAGCCGGGGATGCCGGTGGCCACCGTTCAGCCTCACGAGTGACTCACCTTGCCCTGGATGGTGCAGAGCAGCCCGTTTTTCTGGCAGAAGGCGTGGAAGAGGTTGAGGAGATCGAGGTTGGGCAGCTGCCCGTTCAGCCCCTCCACCGCCACGTCGAAGCTGGTCACCACGTCGCTGCTCAGCTCCAGGGAAATGGCCGCCTGGATGGCGCCCGCCCGGCCCAGCGTCCCCGAGGAACGAACCTCTGCGGGCAGAGGGACGGTCACACCGGGACAGTCACACCAGGACGCTGCCACCACGAAGGTCACCCCCAGGCCCTCGCCTCACCGGTGACGTTGACATCATGGTAGGCCTCCAGCCAGGCCTCCATGCCCAGCAGGTCGTGCTCGTTCACCAGGAAGATGATGTCCTTGGCCCAGTAGATCTGGCCTAAAGGGAACGGGGGGAGGACGCGGGAGCAATGGAGCAGCTCTGGCAGAGCCCGGAACAGCTCCGGGAAGGCTCAGAAGAGCCCAGTCCCTGCCCCGGCACAGCCTGGACTGGCCCCAGCAAAGTCCCTGCCCCAGCACGGCCCAGCCCGAGTCCTGGCACGGCCCAGTCCCTGCCCCAACAGAGCCCAGTCCCTGCCCCAGCCTGGCCCAGTTCCTGCCCCAGTCCCTGCCCCAACAGAGCCCCGTCCCTGCCCCAGCACAGCCCAGTACAGCCCCCAACACTGCCCAGTCCCTGTCTCAGCCCGGCCCAGTTCCTGCACCAACAGAGCCCAGTCCCTGCACCAACAGAGCCCAGTCCCTGCCCCAGCACAGCCCAGTCCCTGCCAATCCATCCCAAATAAAATCCAGGGCCCCCCATCATTCCCACCCCTCCCATTCCCACAGGCAGGGCCCTGCCCAGTAGCATGGACACTCATCACCCCTGAAACCCCCCGTCAGGCATCACTCCTCAACCCCAGAACCCCCCAAAACAGCACCGGGCTGCAGGAGGGGGCACTGAACCCCCCGCCGTGCCCCTGCCCTGGGGACTGACCTCGGAAGTAGGCGGCGAGGGCCAGCATGAGCCCCACGGCCTGGTTGTTGTGGGGCCCCTCGGTGCAGGGAACACTCAGCACCAGCGACTCTGTGCTGGCGGCGCGGGGGGCCCGCAGGATCCCGTACACGTTGGTGCCCTTCACCATCTGCCAGGAAACGAGGAAGACTTAGGGTTACAGGGGGGTCTCTGCTTGATTAATTTTCTACTAATATAAATTGCTTCCTGTCTGTAATCTTACTGTGCTGCAGCATGGAATTTTTTTGCGCTTTTTTTCCCTTTTTTCCCCCCCATCTTGCTACACACCTGCTGAACATTGATTCTTATAGGCACTGCTAGCATTTTGGTAGACGGAGTGAAAAAATTTTTCATGAAATACTCTTTTAGAAGCCTTTGGGAGTAATCATGTGAGAAAAAACAACAAAATTTGACCCTTCTGAAATGATGGTAGTACACTAGTATTTTGTGTTTGTTGCAAAATGATGGGTTACAGAAAGGAATTCTGCCTGCCCTAAAGCTGGGGTGGGGGAGAAAGTGAGAAAGCTGCTGTGTATATTACACCTTAAATATCTTGTATAACCGGGAACTATAAAAAAATGCAGTTTCTTAACACCTGTGTGAGTCTTTCTGAGCTACGGCAGAAAAGTGGGGATGAAGGCACCCAGGTAAGAGGGTGTCGGTAACCCGCTTTTGTACTGGGTCTCAACTTTTAACTGTTTTATAGGTTTTGGATTTGGGGGTGGGGGATTGGGCCTCACGTATCGCTCGCGGGTCTCGTCGGGGAAGGGCAGGGTGCGGGCGAAGGGCTGCTGGTACACCTCCAGCCCCAGGCTCCACATTGTCTTCTCCAGCCAAGCCACCGGCATTCCCCTGCGGAGACCGGGGCTTGTGTCAGCCACAGCGTGGCCAGCAGGGACAGGGGAGGGGTCTGACCACTGGGGAGGCCGCCCCTCGATTCCTGGGTTCAGTTCTGGGCCCGTCACCCCAAAAAGGCCATTGAATGACTCGAGCGTGGCCAGAGAAGGGCAACGGAGCTGGGGCAGGGTCTGGAGCACAGGTCTGCTGGGGAGCGGCTGGGGGCACTGGGGGGGTTCAGTCTGGAGCAGAGGAGGCTGAGGGGAGACCTCCTGGCCCTCTGCAACTCCCTGCCAGGAGGGGGCAGAGAGGGGGGATGAGTCTCTGGAGCCAAGGCCCCAGCGCCAGGCCCCGAGGGAATGGCCTCAAGCTGCCCAGGGCAGGGTCAGGCTGGCTCTGAGGAAGGATTTCTGTGCAGAAGGGGCTGTTGGGCGTTGGAATGGGCTGCCCAGGGCAGGGGGGAGTCCCCGGGATCCCTGGGGGGGTTGAAGAGTCGGGCTGAGCCAGCGCTGAGGGATCTGGGGGAGTTGGGAACGGTCAGGGGGAGGGTCATGGTGGGGCTGGAGGAGCTGCAGGGGCTTTTCCAGCCCAGATGATTCCATGAACCCCACAGAATCACGGATCAACCCCACACCAGCCCCTCCACCCCGAGCAGCACCCACCGCTTCCCAGCTCTCACCCCACTTTCTTCTTGTGGCCGGCGAACTCCCGGGCGTAGGAGAGGGCCCTCTCGCCGAAGAGGAACTGCTCCTCCACCATGGTGGAGCCCATGGCGTTCTCCGACATGTAGGTGCGGGGGGCGAGGGGCTGGAAGGCCAAGGCCAGGAACCAGCCCAGCCCCGCCACATAGCTCAGGGCGCTGCGGGAGGGAAAACAGGGTGTTGGGAGGGGAGGGGGCACCCAGCCCCGTGGAGGGCCCCCCCGGCACTCACCAGAGCGGGGTGTTGAGGCGCAGGACAAGGCGGGACAGTGCCCGCCGGTAGTGGGGGTCCGACAGCAGCCCCATGGCGGCGGGGGGTGTGTTGCTAAGCCCAGGCTGTTTTGGGGGGAAACAGGGTCCCCACGGGCATGAGGGGGGGCTGCTCCCACAGGCCCCCCCTCACTGGGGCTGCCCACAGCTCCACCTGACACCCCCCCCCCCAGGTACCCACAGCCCCCGATGCGCCCCGCGGGCCTGGCCCCAAACCCGGCCCTGCCCCACACCCCCCCTACGCAGCCCCCCCGCACCCCAGGGCCCTGTACCGCCCCCCCGGCCCCACTCCTGCCCCCCCGCCCCACCTCTGGGTCCCGCCGCCCGCCCAGGCCGCTCAATCGCCGGCGGAGCGGGCCAGGCCGCGGGGCGGAGCCCAGAGACATCGATGGGCACCGCCCGGCCCGCTCTGCGCATGCGCCGGCGGCACGGGGGCGGGAGCGTGCGAGGGCGCCGGGTGTGTGTTGGGGGTGTAAGGGGGTGAGTGTGCAAGGGGTGTAAGGGTGTGTGTGTAAGGGGGTGAGTGTGCAAGGGGTGTAAGGGGGTATGAGTGCAAGGGGGTGAGTGTGCAAGGGGGTGTAAGGGTGTATGTGTGCAAGGGGTGTAAGAGTGCGTGTGTAAGGGGGGTATAAGTGCAAGGGGGGTGTAAAGGGTGTGAGTGTGTAAGGGGGGCTGATTGTGCAAGAGGGTGTAAGGGGGTATGAGTGCAAGGGGGGTGTAAGGGGGTGAGTGTGCAAGGGGGATATAAGGGGGGTGTGTGTGCAAGGAGGGGTGAGTGTGCAAGGGGGTATAAGGGGGGTGTGTGCAAGGAGGGGTGAGTGTGCAAGGGGGTGTAAGGGGGGTATGAGTGTAAGGGGGTGAATGTGCAGGGGGTGTAAGAGTGTGTGTGTAAGGGGGTATGAGTGCAAGGGGGTGTAAAGGGTGTGAGTGTGCAAGGGGGTGTAAGGGTGTGTGTAAGGGGGGTAAGTGCAAGGGGGGTATAAGGGGGTGAGTGTGCAAGGGGGTGTAAGGGTATGTGCAAGGGGGGTGAGTGTGCAAGGGGTGTAAGAGTGCGTGTGTAAGGGGGGTATAAGTGCAAGGGGGGTGTAAAGGGTGTGAGTGTGTAAGGGGGGGGTGATTGTGCAAGGGGGTGTAAGGGTGTGTGTAAGGGGGGGTATGTGTGCAATGGGGGTATAAAGGGTGTGAGTGTGTAAAGGGGGGTGATTGTGCAAGGGGGTGTAAGGGTGTGTGCAAGGGGGGTGTAAGGGGGCGAGTCTGTGCAAGGGGGGGTGGGTGTGCAAGGGGTTGTAAGGGTGTGTGTAAGGGGGGTAAGTGCAAGGGGGGTGTAAGGGGGTGAGTGTGCAAGGGGGTGTAAGGGTATGTGCAAGGGGGGTGAGTGTGCAAGGGGTGTAAGAGTGCGTGTGTAAGGGGGGTATAAGTGCAAGGGGGGTGTAAAGGGTGTGAGTGTGTAAGGGGGGGTGATTGTGCAAGGGGGTGTAAGGGTGTGTGCAAGGGGGGTGTAAGGGGGCGAGTCTGTGCAAGGGGGGGTGAGTGCAAGGGGGTGTAAGAGTGTGTGTGTAAGGGGGTATGAGTGCAAGGGGGGTGTGTAAGGGGGGGTGATTGTGCAAGGGGGTGTGTGTGCAAAGGGTGTAAGAGTGTGTGTGTAAGGGGGGTATAAGTGCAAGGGGGGTGTAAAGGGTGTGATTGTGCAAGGGGGTGATTGTGCAAGGGGGGTGATTGTGCAAGGGGGGTGTAAGGGGGGTATGAGTGTAAGGGAGTGAATGTGCAAGGGGGTGTAAGAGTGTGTAAGGGGGCATGAGTGCAAGGGGGGTGTAAAGGGCGTGTGTGTAAGGGGGTGTGAGTGTGTAAGGGGGATGATTGTGCAAGGGGGTGTGTGTGTATGGGGGTATGAGTGCAAGGGGGGTGTAAGGGGTGTGAGTGTGCAAGCAGGGTGAGTGTGCAAGAGGTCACCTAGCAGGGGGCAGGTGTGCAAGGGGGTGTGTGCAAAGAGGGGGTACATAGTGGTCCCCAGTATCCCCCAGCCCAATGCCCTCAGTTTCCCCAGTAACAACCAGGCCAGTGCCCCCAGTATTCCCAGTAGCACCCAGCCCTGTGCTCCCAGTATCCCTGCACACCCCCAGCCCAGTGCCCCCAGTATTGCCTACATCCAGCCCACTTCTCCCAGTAAGCCCACACAGCCCCAGCCCAGTATCCCCAGTAACTTCCAGCATCCCCCTGTATCCCCACATGGCCCCAGCCCAGTGCCTCCAGTTTCCCCATTAATGCCAGCCCAGTGCCCCCAGTATCCCCAGTAACCCCTAGCATTCCCTTCATCCAGCCCAGTGCCCCCAGTATCCCCAGTATCCCCCAGCATTCCCTACATCCAGCCCAGTGCTCCCGGTATCCCTCAGTAACCCCAACCCAGTGCCTCCAGTATCCCCAGTAACCCCCAGCCCAGTGTCCCCAGTAACCCCAGCCAAATGCCCCCAGTATCCCCCCATAACCCCAGTCCAGTGCCCCCAGTGTCCCCAGTAACCCCCAGCCCAGTTCCCCCAGTATCTCTCCATTAACCCCAGCCCAGTGCTCCCAGTTTGCCCAGTAACCCCAGCCTAGCACTCCCAGTTTCCCCAGTAACCCCAGCCCATCACTAATTACCACAGACCAGGGAAGTGCTAATTAGCGAAGGGGGGGGGGGGGGAACCCCAAAAGCAAGGGGAGAGCCCCATGTGACCTCCCCCCCCCCCCCCCGATCCGTTTTTGGGGGGTTTCTCCCCATTTCGGCCCCCCCGGGGGGGGCAGGATCAGGCTCCCCCGCCCTCCCCCAAGCCCCGGGGTGGGGGGGGGTCCCCAAAGTGTTTAATTCATTAAAAATCATTAATAAAATCGCTAACGAGGCGGGAGGACGGTCCTGCCAATCACACAAACCCCTCCAGTTTTGGTTAAAAAAAAAAAAGAAAAACCTCCAATTTTGATACAAGCCCCCTAAAACCCCCTCCGGTTTTGGTAAGAAAAACCTCCCAAACCCCTCCAAATTTGGTAAAAAAAACCCCAAAACACAACCTTCCAATTTTGGTAAAAAAAAACCTCCAACAACCTCCGATTTTGGTTAAACACAAACACCACCCCCCACCCTCCAATTTTGGTAAAAAAAAACCAACCAAACCTTCCAATTTTGATAACACACACCCCTCCCCCAAACCCCTTCAAATTTTGGTTAAAAAACCCCAACCCAACAACTCCTCCAATTTTGGTAAAAAAAACCCAAAACACCCCCCTTTGAATTTGGGAAAAAAAAAAAAAAAACAAACCAACCTTCTAATTTTGGTTAAACGCCCCCCAAACCCTCCAATTTTGGTAACACCACCCCCAAACCCCTTCAAATTTTGGTGAAAACATCTCGACCCAACACTCTTAATTTTGGTAAAAAAACCCCAAACCATCCAGTTTTGGTTAAAAAAAAGCCCACAACCAAGCTTTTCAATTTTGGTAAAAAAAAAAAAAAGCCCCAAACTCCTCCAGTTTTTGGAAAACCCAAACCCCTTCAATTTTGTTAGTCTCCCCCCCAACAACCCTCCAATTTTGGTAAAAAAAACCCCAAAACCTAAACCCTCTAATTTTGGTAAAACCCAACAATGCTCCAATTTTAATAAAAAAACCCCAAACACCACCAAACCCTCCAATTTTGGTACCACACCCCCCACCCCCCCCTTCAAATTTTGGTAAAAACATCTCAATCCAACACCCTAATTTTGATAAAACAAACAAAACATCCAATTTTGGTAAAAGAACGCCAACAACCTTCCAATTTTGGTTAAAAAAAAAAAAAACAACAAACACACAACCAAACCTTTCAATTTTGATTAAAAAAAAAAAAAATAAAAAAAAAGCAAGCCCCAAACTCCTTCAGTTTTTGGAAAAACCAAACCCCAAACCCCTTCAATTTTGCTAATCTCCCCCCAAAAAACCCTGCAATTTTGGTAAAAAAGAAAAACCTAAACCCTCTAATTTTGGTAAAAAGCCAACAATGGTCCAATTTTGGTAAATAAACAAAAAAAACAACCACCAAACCCTCCAATTTTGGTATTCCTCCTCCACTCCCCCTCCTCAAATTTTGGTTAAAAAAACGCCCCAAACTCCTCCAGTTTGGGTAAAAACAAAAGAAAAGAAAAAACTAAGCCCCACCAATTTGGGGAAAAAAACCCCAAAAAAACAAAAAAACCAAACCACAAGCCCTCCAATTTTGGTAAAACAAATCAACCCACCCTCCAATTTCAGTAAAAAAAAAAAAATTCCCAATTAAACCCTTAACCAAACCCTCCAATTTTGGTAAAAAAATTTCAAACAAACCTTCCAATTTTGGTAAAGCCCCAATTAAACCCACCAATTCTGGTAGAAAAACCCCAACCACCAAATTCTCCAATACTGATTAAAAAAATCACCATCCAAACCCTCCAATTTTGGTAAAAAACCCTGCAACTAAACATTCCCATTTTGGTAAAAAACCCTGCAACTAAACATTCCAGTTTTGGTAAAAAACCCTGCAATTAAACGCTCCAATTCTGGGAAAAAAAAATCCCAACCAAACCTTCCAATTTTGGTAAAAAACCCAACCAAACCCACCAATTTTGCTAAAAAATCCCCAACCAAACCTTCAAATTTTGGTAAAAACCCCACCAAACCCACCAATTTTGGTTAAAAAAACTCCAACCAAACCTTCCAATTTTGGTAAAAAATCCAACCAAACCACCAATTTTGGTAAAAACCCCCACACCCAAGCTCCCCAATTGTGGTACAAAATTGCCAACCACACTCCTCCAATTTTGGTAAAAAAACCTTGCAACTAAATGCTCCAATTCTGGGAAAAAAATCCCAACCAAACCCTCCAATTTTGGTAAAAAACCCCCTGCAACTAAACGCTCCAATTTTGGTTAAAAATCCCCACCCAAACCTTCCAATATTGGTAAAATCCCAACCAAACCCTCCAATTTTGGTAAAAAACCCTGCAACTAAATGCACCAATTTTGGTAAAAAAATCCCATAACCAAACCCTCCGATTTTGGTAAAAAACCCCCTGCAACTAAACGCTCCAATTTTGGTTAAAAATCCCCACCCAAACCTTCCAATTTTGGTAAAATCCCAACCAAACCCTCCAATTTTGGTAAAAAACCCTGCAACTAAATGCACCAATTTTGGTAAAAAAATCCCACAACCAAACCTTCTAATATTAATAAAAGAATTTCAAACCAAACCCACCAATTTTGATAAAAAACCCTGCCACTAAACGCTCCAATTTTGGTAAAAAAATCCACACCCAAACCTTCCAATTTTGGTAAAAAACCAAATAAACCCTCCAATTTTGGTAAAAAACCCTGCAACTAAATGCACCAATTTTGGTAAAAAAATCCCACAACCAAACCTTCTAATATTGATAAAAGAATTGCCAACCAAACCCACCAATTTTGGTAAAAAACCCTGCAACTAAACGCTCCACTTTTGGTTAAAAATCCCCACCCAAACCTTCCAATTTTGGTAAAATCCCAACCAAACCCTCCAATTTTGGTTAAAAACCCTGCAACTAAATGCACCAATTTTGGTAAAAAAATCCCACAACCAAACCTTCTAATATTGATAAAAGAATTGCCAACCAAACCCACCAATTTTGGTAAAAAACCCTGCCACTAAACGCTCCAATTTTGGTAAAAAAATCCACACCCAAACCTTCCAATTTTGGTAAAAATCCCACAACCAAACCCTCCGATTTTCGTAAAAAAACCCCAACAACCAAACCCTCCAATATTGATAAAAGAATTGCCAACCAAACCCACCGATTTTGGTAAAAACCCCTGCCACTAAACGCTCCAATTTTGGTAAAAAAATCCACACCCAAACCTTCCAATTTTGGTAAAAAACCAACTAAACCCTCCAATTTTGGTAAAAAAAGTCCGGAAAAAGGGGCCAGCCACCCCCTGGGCCCAGTTTGGCGCTGACGTCATTAGCAGAACCGTGGTTTTAATTGCAGAAAAGAGGAGAGGCGGGGGGGGTGGCGGGATTGCCCCCCCCCGCCGCTATCTCACCATTTCCCAACCTTCACAAAAACCCCCCCAAAATAATTGGAAAATTCCCCATTTTTTTTTATTCTACTAGTAAAACAGCCGGAGGCCCCGCTGTACAGAACGCTCCCCGCTTCCCCCCGCCCCCCAAAAAACCCCCCCAAACCCCCCGCGCCCCGTCACCGCCGCGGAAGGATCAGACGTTGCCGACGCCGGCGCATGCAGGTTTACCTCCATTTTTTTTTTTTTTTTTTTTTTTTTGGCACGCGTGTGTGTTCGTTTCATTGGTTTTACCTCAATTTTTTCGTTTTTTGTGCCTGTGTGTTCGTTTCATTTGGTTTTACCTCAAATTTTTTTCTTTTTTTTTTTTACACGTGTGTTCACTGCATCATTTTTACCTCAACTTTTTTTTTTTTTTTTTGCGTGCGCGTGTTCATTTCATCACTTTTACCTCAACTTGTCATTTTTTTTGTGCCTGTGTGTGTTCATTGCGTCGTTTCTTCTTCAACTTTTCTTCTTTTTGGCGCGTGTGTTCCTTTTGTCATTTTCACCTCGATTATTTTTTTTTTTTGTGCGCGCGTGCGTGTTCGCTTCGTCGTCGGTTTGTTTTTCCGCCATTTTCCAACCGCTTTTTCGGCCGAATCGTGGCGGCGACGGCTGCAGGGAGGGGTTGGGGGTGGTTTTTTTTTGTTTTTTTTCTGTGTGTGTTTTTTTGTTGTTTTTTTTTTTTTTAGCTGCCACCCCCCCTCACCGCCCACAGTCTCTATTTTTGGATTTGAAATATAAAAAGCCGCAGGTTGATGTTTTTAGCCGCCAGCAGTTTGTTGCACTCGACCGAGTCGACGATGGGCAGCGCCATGTAATCGGTCTCGTTGTTCTCGTTGCTGAAGACAAAATGGTAGATGACGGGGTGGATTTTGACGTCGTCGTAGGGCCCCTCGAGGAGGAGGAAGGAGCACTCCATCGGCGAGTTGATCTTGCTCTTCAGGATGAGCTGGAAGGAGAGGGTGCGCTTGCAGGAGAGGTTGGGGTTGCGCTCGGAGTCGTTGACGCGCGCCTTGAGCACCCAGGTCTGGTTGAGGACGGTGAGACGCGGCGTCTCGTAGTAGAGGCGGGTGATGAAGTCGTCGGTGCGGTACGGGCGGAACTGGACCTCTGCGGAGAGAAAATGGGGGGGTGTGCGTGTGAAAAAGGGGGTGAAATGGCACCCGGCGTCAGCTCAGGGGAGGGTTGTGTGGAAAGGAAAGGGGTGAGGAGGAAACACGAGGGGAAAAAAATTTAAAAATAACAAACAAATGTGAAATACGAAATAAAAAATACGAAAAGAAGATTTGAAAAAGCATGACGTGGGAAATAAAAAGAAGAAAAGAAGACAACCCCCCCCACACACGCAATAGGAAATAAAAAGAAGAAAAAAAGACCAAAAAAAAAAAATGAAAAAGGAAATAAAAATAAGAAAAAAAGACCAAACCCCCCCCCGCACAATAAAAGTAAGAAAAAAAGACCACAAAAATATCATGAAATACTAAATAAAAAATAGGAAAAAAAAAAAAAAGATCAAAAAATCCCCACACAATAGGAAATAAAAAGAAGAAAAAAAGACCAAAGAAACCTCATGAGATAGGAAATAAAAAATAGGAAAAAAGACAAAAAACGCCACACAGTAGGAAATACAGAATACAAAAAAAAGAGAAAAAAAAAACACGAAATAGGAAACGCAAAATACAAAGACACAAACCCCCCACCAAATAGGAAATACAAGATATGAAGAAAAGACAAAAAAGCTCATGAAATAGGAAATAAAAAAGATGAAAAAACAAATATGAAATAAAATATACAAAATACAAAATGAAAAATACCCCACAAATAGAAAAAAAACTCACAAAAAGCAAAAAAAAATTAAAAAAATAAAGCCCCCAAGAAATAAGAAATACAAAAATATGAAAAAATAAAAAATATGAAATAAAAAGTACAATAAAATAGAAAAAACTCTATGAAATATAAAGTTAAAAATACAGAAAAAATAGAAAAAAACCTACAAAATACAAAGTAAAAAATATGGAAAAAATATAAAGCCCCCACGAAATAGGAAATAAAAGATAAAGAATACAAAAAAATAAATATGCAATAAAAAATACAAAATTCAACATCAAAAAACAAAGTAAAAATATAAACCACAAAATAAAAAATAAGAAATACGAAATTAAAAAAAATATACAAAATCCCCCCAAAACACAAAATAAAAAAATTAAATATGAAATAAAAAACAAAACATGAGATAAAAAATACAAAATATGAAATAAAAACCACAAAGAACAATATAAAAAGACAAAAAATTTAAATTAAATAAAAAACAATACAAAGTAAAAAAACAAAACACAAAATAAAAAAAAGAAACACAAAATTAAAAAATTAAATCGAAAAATAAAATACAAAATAAGAAATGCAAAGAAAGAAATAGAAAAGAAAAAATACAAAACAAAAATTAAAAATACAAAATATGACATAAAAAACCAAAATAAAAAATAATAAAAAAATATGAAAAATCAAAAATTAAAAAAATTCCTAAATGAAAAAAAAAATTTTTTAAATCCAAAATAAAAAGATTTGGGGCAGGCAGGAGCAGCCCCGGCCCCACCCTGCAGCGCCAAAGCCGCAGCCGGAGGCCGCTCCCCCTCCCCAGGACACGGCGCGGTGAGAGGAGCCGGTGCCGGCGGGGGCAGCTCCCGGCCACCGGCCACCAAAAGGCTTCACCAGTGTCACCAGCAACCGCCACCATCCCCCAAAACTCCTACCAGTGTCCCACCACGTGCCGGGAGGTTTTACCAGTGTCCCACCATGTGCCAGCAACAGCCATTGGCTGCTGAAAGACTTTACCGGCATCTGGTAACGTGTTGGCCACCACCACCACTTGCCAGGTTTTACCGGTGTCCTACCACGTGCCACCAACCACCAGTTGTCAGTTTTTACCAGTGTCCTACCACGTGCCACCAACCACCAGTTGCCAGGTTTTACCGGTGTCCTACCACGTGCCACCAACCACCAGTTGTCAGGTTTTACCGGTGTCCTACCACGTGCCACCAACCACCAGTTGCCAGGTTTTACCGGTGTCCTACCACGTGCCACCAACCACCAGTTGTCAGTTTTTACCAGTGTCCTACCACGTGCCACCAACCACCAGTTGCCAGGTTTTACCGGTGTCCTACCACGTGCCACCAACCACCAGTTGCCAGGTTTTACCGGTGTCCTACCACGTGCCACCAACCACCAGTTGCCAGGTTTTACCGGTGTCCTACCACGTGCCACCAACCACCAGTTGTCAGGTTTTACCGGTGTCCTACCACGTGCCACCAACCACCAGTTGCCAGGTTTTACCGGTGTCCTACCACGTGCCACCAACCACCAGTTGCCAGGTTTTACCGGTGTCCTACCACGTGCCACCAACCACCACCAGTTGCCAGAAGGTTTTACCATCATCTGGTAACGTGCCAGAAACCGTCTCCAGCTGCCAGAAGGATTTACCGGCATCAGACACGTGCTGGCAACCGCCACCGGCTGCCAAAAGGTTTTACCACTGGCCTATGATGTGCCGGCAACAGCCATCAGGTGCCAAAAGACTTTACCGGCATCTGGCAACGTGCCGGCAACCGCCACCGGCTGCCAGGTTTTACCAGCATCCAACGACATGCCAGCAACCACCACCGGCTGCCGAAAGCCTTTACCATCAGCCAAGAACGTGCCAGTAACCACCATCAGATGCCAAAAAAGTTTTACCAGCGTCCTACAACGTGCCAGCAACTATCACCAACTGCCGAAAGATTTTACCAGCACCCTGTGATGTGCCGGCAACTGCCACCGGCTGCTGAAATGTTTTTTACCGGGGTTCTACAACGTGCCGGCAACCGCCAACAGATGCCAAAAGGTTTTACCAGCACCCCCAGCATGATGGCAACCACCACCAGCTGCCAAAAGACTTCACCAGCAGCCAATAATGTGCCGGCAACTGCCAGAAGTTTTTACCAGGTCCCGTGGCACGCTGGCAACTGCCACTGCCTGATGAAAGGTTCTACCAGTGTCCTACACCGTCCCAGCAACGGCCACAGGATCCAAAAGATGTTACTGGTGTCCCACAACGTGCCGGCAACCACCATCAGATGCCAAAACGTTTCACCATCATCTGATAATCTGCTGGCAACCATCTCCAGCTGCCACAAGGTTTTACCAGCATCAGACAACGTGCCGGTAAAAGCCACCAGGCCCTTGGAGGCTTTACCAGTGTCTGACAGCACGGTGGCAACCGCTACCGGTTGCCAAAAGGTTCTACCAGCGTCCTGTGGCACGCTGGCAACCATCACCAGTTGTCGGAAGGTTTTACCATCATCCGGTAACGTGCCGGAAACCATCTCCACCTGCCAGGAGGTTTTACTGGTGTCAGACACGCGCTGGCAACCGCCACCAGATGCTGGAGACTTTACCAAAGTCTGGCAGCGCACTGGCAACCACCACCAGATGCCAAAAGACTTTACCAGCATCTGGTAACGTGCCAGCAACCGCCACTGGCTGCCCAAAAGATTTTATGTGTTCTACAAGGTGCCGGCAACCACCACTGGCTGCTGAAAGCCTTTACCATCAGCCAAGAATGTGCCGTTAACAACCACCAGATGCCAAAAGGTTTTACCAGCATCCCACAGCGCACTGGCAACCATCACCGGCTGCCAAAAGACTTTACCAGCATCTCATTACGTGCCAGAAAATGCCACCAGCTGCTGAAAGGTTTTACCAGTGTCCTACGATGTGCCAGCAACCACCACCAGATGCCAAAAGATTTTACCAGCACCTGATATCCTGCTGGCAACCACCACCGGCTGCCGAAAGTTCTACCATTGGCCTACGACGTGCCAGCAACTGCCACCAGATGCCAAAATGTTTTACCATCATCCGGTAACATGCCAGAAACCATCTCCAGCTGCCAGAAGGTTTTACCGGTATCAGACACGTGCTGGCAACCGCCACCAGATTCCTGGAGGTTTTACCAGTGTCCTACAATGTGCTGGCAACCGCCACCAGATGCCAAACGGTTCTACCAGTGTCCTACGATATGTCAGCAACCACCACTCGATGCCAAAAGACTTTACCAGCATCCAACAATGTGCCGGCAACCGCCACCGGCTGATGAAAGGTTTTACCCGTGTCCTGTGACGTGCCAGCAACCACCACCAGATGCCAAAAGGTTTTACCAGCACCTGATAACGTGCCGGCAACCGCCACCGGCTGCCAGGTTTTACCATTTTCCTGTGATGTGCCGGCAACTACCACCAGATGCCGAAAGACTTTACCAGCAGCCTGCGATGGGCTGGCAACCACCAGCAGATGCCACACGGTTCTACCAGCATTCTAACGATGTGCTGGCAACGACCATCAGATGCCAAAAGCTTTTACCATTGTCCTGCAACGTGCCGGCAACCACCAACGGCTACCAAAAGGCTTTACCAACATCTGATAACGTGTCGAAAATGGCCACTGGCTGCCCAGAGGCTTTACCAGCATCCAACGACACACCAGCAACCACCACCAGCTGATGAAAGGTTTTAGCAGTATCCTACAGTGTGCCAACAACTGCCACCGGCTGCTGAAAGGTTCTACCAGTGTTCTGCGACGTGCCGGCAACCACCACCAGATGCCAAAAGATTTTACCAGCATCCTACAATGTGCCAGCATCCGCCACCAGCTGCCAAAAGGTTTTACCGTTGTCCTATGACGTGTTGGCAACCGCTACTGGATGCCAAAAGACTTTACCAGCATCCTATTAAGTGCTGGCAACCGCTACCGGCTGCCCAAAGGTTTTACCATTGGCCTACGATGTGCCAGCAACCACCACCATATGCCAAAAGATTTTGCTGTATCCAAGAACGTGCCGACAACCGACTCCGGCTGCCAGAAGGTTTTACCAGCATCAGACGTATGCTGGCAACTGCCACCAGATGCCAAAAGGTTTAACCAGCATCCAATAACGTGCCAGAAGTCACCATCAGATGCCAGAAGGCTTTACTATCACCTGATAACGTGCTGGCAAAAGCCATTGGCTGCCGAAAGGTTTCACCAGCACCCTCCGGCGCGCCAGGACAGACAGACAAGATACGGTTTGGGTAGCAAGGCAGAATTTATTGGGATTCGGCGTACAAACCATCGAGTGAGGCAGCGCAGCCAAACCTCACCGCGAGGCGCAACCGCCGGTGACGCAGCCCGGAGCCTCCCGGTGCGAGGCCGCGGCACCGAGACGCTCCCGGCTGGGCGGTGGCGAAGGCGCCGGGAGCTTGCGGTCGCGGCGTAGGGACCGCGGGCTGGCCGAGCGCACGGGACGGCAGCGCTTCCAGGAGAGAGAGGGAGGGAGAGGAGAGCCCGGCCGGCACAACCTGGACAGAGGAGGGGGATCCGTTATTCCAGCCACACCACATTCCCGTCACTGGGCTTCACCACAGCCCGGCACCGCGGCGTCTCAGCACCGCGCTGCCCGGCTCTACCGGGGCTGAGCCGTGGCACACGGAGAATGCAGGGTCTGGACTGTGGCTTGTGGATTGTGCCGGAAAGTTCCCAGCACAACCCAGTTGCCAAAACGCCTGGGCCGCTCTCACCAGATCCCCGATCACACTCATGATGCCGGGGCGAGCCATACGCCCAGCACCAGTGCCCCTGCTCGTGGCTGAGGGGGAAATCCTTCCCCCCTCCAGCCCCAATTTGCCATTTCCCTCGCTGGTTAATTTGCATCCCGGCGTTTCAAACCAAAACCGTTCTTAGGCGGCTGTTCTAGGCCTGATTTTAACACCGACATACCAAGAAAAGATCCAGCTTACCTGCTTTTGCAGCTTAAACGGGGCTTTTCACCCCTGTTAGCGGCCAAGCGCAGCCGCCGCGGCACCGGCAGCTTTCCGGCGGCTGGGAGAGGGGTTCGGTAAAACCCCTCGGCAAAGCAACAACGGCTGAAGGTGACGGTGAGCGAAGCATCGCCGGTGCTGCTCCAGAACTCGATAAAAACATCCCAGAGAACATCACGTAGTGTTTTGGAGTTTTATACTCGCGTCACGAGGCTGGAAGCTCGAGCCGAAACGCCGCCACGGACTCGGCACCTTTCGCCGTTACCAAATCGATCGCCGCGCGGGGAGAGAAAAAAACCAGCAGCGCCGAAACGGCGTCAGCGCCGGAAGAGACGCGGGCAGAAGGGCCGGGGAAGGCGCCGGCGTGCCGAGGGAGCCATTACCTGTGTAGCCGATCTTCTCGAAGCTGAGCAGGCTGAAGATGCTGTTGTAAAGCTGCATTTCTTTTTTCCTCGTTTGGTCCATTTCGTCTAAAATCTCCATCAGCTCGTTGCCGGTTTTGGTGGGGTGGGTACATTCGGCTTCGTGCACCGTCAGCTCGTGGTAAGGACCCTGCCACGGGCACCCGATCCGCTTGTATTTGCACTGGGTCACTCTGGGGGGTTTAAAAAATTCATGTGAATATTCACCAGATTGGGACGAAACGTGGCCAAAAAAAAAAAAAAATGGTGGACGCGGACATTCCAGTGCTGAGACTCAGGCTTGCCACTGGGTGATTTTTGGGTCTGGAAACACCGGGAGAGACAGAAACGAGGGTGGGAAATCCAGATGTGTTTTACGGCCCGTGGAAAAGCAACCGGAGCGTGCCGGGTTCCCGCGAGGCTAACGGGGCCCGGCGGCACAAGGAAAGAAGGAGGGGGGCTCGCCGTGTGCCAAAACGCTGCCGTGGCCTCCCCCAAATCACCGGCACCTCCGTGGGGAGGTGGGATGCAGGCAGTGGGAGTTTTGGGCTGGGAAAGGGGCCACGGTGCCAACGGCTTCAGCACCAGAGAAACCAGAGGAACCGGAGAAACCCTCGTGCTCGCCACGGGGTCGCCGCGCCGGTAACGCCGGTAACACCATCACCGTGCCAAAGGGAATTTTTTTTACCTGTCCTGGCATTCCTCTTTCTGGTGCCTCTCCAGGAGGGAGCGGGGGAATTGCTGCATGCAAAAGCCGCACTCGGAGGGCAGCTCGCTGACGGCTTTTTCCACGGCCAAGTTGCGGCAACACAAGCTCTTGCTGATCTCGCAGCGGCAATTCGGGCAAGTGGCTTGTTCCTCCTTTAGCCGCGCGTCTGCCAGGAGGTGGATGAAGCAGCCGGCGCACATCAGGTGCCCGTTGGTGCACTGAGGAAGAGGAGGAAGACGGGTCAGAGAAAAATCGCCGCCCCGCCGAGGCAAATTAAAGCCAATTCAGACCTGTTGGTGCTGGAAAAAAACAAAAACAAAAAAATGTTTTGGCCAAAAAACCCCACCCTGGCACACGGCTCCTTGCGGCCGTTTGATCCCAGTACCAGCCCAGACATGTCCCACCCGAGGCATCGCTTCTGTAATTAGGACCGGGTTTGTTTGCCTCGTTTGGGAGGGGCTGGGAAAAGCTTCATCCCAGCTTCCCTCCTCCTCCTCATTTCCAGAATGGAGGGGGGTGAAGCTGCACCCCCCACACCAAACCCTGCGGGATTCGGGATAATCAAAACCAGCCAGTGAGAGGGGAACGGAGTCCCCTGGGAACCAGGAATGAGGGAAATTACACCAAAACACGGACAAGGGGAAAAAAAACACACCCAAACCCACTCCCTGTATCCCCCAGCAATGCGGGGTCCCAAACGTTCCTGGCCGCCACGTTTGCTGGAGTCGAGATTTGGCGAGATCGGCACAAAAATCCCTGCGCCAACCGAGGGAAAGTGGGGAAGAACCAGTGGCGCTGTCAAATCCACTGGGAAGCGGCTGCAAGGGCTTGGAATGCCGGGATGGAACTTGGGGATGCCCGAGCTGGTGCCACTGGGGTAAAAATAATCCAATAAATCTATTTTAGGCCAATTCTGTCATGTTTTGGCGCGGGGTGACAAGAGAGGAGCGTCGTCGGTGTCACCCCGAAGCGCTGGAATCACCGTCCCCTTCCAGCACGTGGGCGCAGTCGCTTTTCCCCTCTGCGCATCCAAAACTGAAATTTTTTAGGGCAAAAAAATCAGTTTAGGGCACGTTTACAACAGCTGGGTGAAACCCTTGAGGTGAGGAAGAGGAGGACATGGGATGCTGCCAGCGGCACCGCAGCGATACCAGCAGCGCCTCAGGCACCGGAGCGATCCCAGTCCGTGCTCCTTTCATCCCAAAAATTGAGGGGAAAGCAACCCCCTGAGTGTAAAAAATAAAATTTTGGAGTTTGCCACAAGGCGACGTCCTGGGAGAATCCATCTTCCTGTAAAACACCGGTGGAGGGGGTGACGGTATCGCCAAATCCATTGGGAGATGCCGGAAAGGGTGGGAGGGGGGTGTGGGAAAACTCCTGATGATGATTTTGGGTGAAAACCCACCTCACAAATCCGGCGGGAAGCCGGAGCGCTCCGGCCTGGAATGCTGTTGCTTCCACAACCGGTTCCTGGAGAAAGGAGGTGGCAGGGGGGATCCCCCCCTCCACCTCCTCAAAATTCCACTGGAATTCCTGCCGGCGGGATAACCGGGAGCTGGTTTTCACCGGGGAAAAAAAAAACTTTAATCCTCGGCCAGGATGGGAAAGGCCTGACCCTGCGCTGGGGATTAGCACCGATCTGCTTACCCAGGACATCCATTGTTCCAACTCCCAAATAAAAAAAAAAATAAAATTTCGGCGTTTCCCTCCTGCCGGGCCCGGAACGCGGCGACTGGGCACGAAACCGGTTGCGCCGCTGCTGAAACTCCCCCTCGAAATATTTTAGGGGCTTGAGCACCCGCAGGCGGGTGGTTAAAAATCCCGCACGGTTTTTAAGCTGCTCAGGACGCCGCCGGTAAAAAAAAAAAAAAAATAAAAATATACCATGAAGAGGGGGTAATAATTAGAGCCACTCGTTAATGCTTCGGCCCTGACGAACCTACTCGACGGTGCAGCGCGGTCGCTCCCGGTTTTAATTACATTGCTCGTCATCGATAATTAAAGGGGGGGGTGGTGTGTCTGGAGGGGGGAAGTGGGGGGATGAGTGAGCGCAGGAGGAGGAGGAGGAGGCTGTGATGAAGGACGCCCCCCCGGCCACGCTCACGGAGCCGGTTTGGCACCCTATGGGTGGGGATTTCACCCCCCCAACGCCGCCCGAGGGGATCCCCGGCACCCCAACTTGGCGGCCATCTTACAGCACATCACCCCCCGCTCCTCCTCCCCAAAATAAACGAAGCAAAGGGGTGTCGTGTCCCCCCCCCGCTCGGCTCTGTCACCGGATATTCTCGGCGTGTGACCGGTGAAGCGTGAGGTCACCGCGGGGTTGACGTTGACCTTCGCGGTGCCGCTGCTTCGGGCTCAACCGTGCGAGCGGCCGCGCCGGCGGCAGGGGGGGGTGTGTGGGGGGGTGTGTGTTTATTTGCCGGTACCGTAGGGTTGACGTCGCCGGTAACGCTGCGGGCAGCGAAATGGCCGGAGGTTTTTTGTAACCGGTTGGCTCTGGTGCTGCCCCCCCACCCCACCTCTGCACCCCCCAAACCTCAAACCCCCACCCCTGGGCCCCCACCAACCTCGCACCCCCCCCCCCGGCACCGGCTCTGGGTAGGGGAATCCCCCCGGGGTGGCACAAACTGGGACAAACTGGGAGCTGGGGGGGGGGGGGACGCTGGAGTCTGCAGGGGTGTTCCTAAGGGGGGAGGGGATTCCTAAAGCCCCCCACCAAGTTGGGGGGGGGGGGGGGGGGGGGCAGGGGAGAGCACCCAGCAGGGTCGGTGGCCAAGGGGATGAGGGGGAAGGGCAAGGTTGGGGGGGCGCTCAGTAGTCCCCAGGGAAAAGCAGATGGAGTGTGGGGGGGGCCGTCCCTGAGGCCATGGGGTGACAGCAAATGATGGGGAGTCCCCCTGGTTTGAGGGGGGGGTGGGGGGAAGCAGAGTGGTCCAGTGGCTCGGCTTGGTGGGGCCACCTGGTCCAAATTAGCAGGGGTCCCCTGGTTTGGGGGGGGGGGGACAGGGGGATCCAGTAGCCTGGTTTTCAGATCCCCTTGGTTTGGGGGGATGGGGGGGTCCAGCGGCCTGGCTTGGGGGGGCCATCCGGTCCAGACTGGGGGGGGGTCCCCTGGTTTGTGGGGGAGCAGGGGGGGTCCAGTAGTCTGGCTTATGGGTCCCCCTGGTTTGGGGGGGGATGGGGGGGCCTGGTCCAGTGGTCTAGATTAGGGGAGTCCCCTGGTATGAGGAGGCCGGGGGGGGTCTAGTGGCCTGACTTGGGGGTCCCCTTGGCTTGGGGGGGGTCCCAGGCATCCATGGCCTGGCTGGAAGTCCCCACCGGGGATGAGGGCAACTGGGGTTGGAGAGGCCTAGGGGGGGTCCAGGGGGGAAGTGGGGGGGCAGTGAGAAGGGAAAAGGGGGAGCCATGACAGGGGACAGCGATGGAGGCGGGGGGGACACACAAATATCAGTGACCAGTGTAGGGGCCACAAAGGCCTGGGGGGGCTTTAACTGACTGGGGGGCCGAGGGGGGTGTCAGTGACCACCAGGGAGGCCCTGGGATGTGGGGGGGTGTCGGTGGCCGGTGAAGGGACAAAGCGGCCCTGAGGAGGGTCTGTGAGGGGGCAAAGTGGCCCCAGCGGGGGCTCGGTGGCCGGTGAAGGGACAAGGCAGCCCCAGGGGGGGTCGGTGAGGGAACAAGATGGCCCTGAGGGGGGGTCGGTGGCCGGTGAGGGAACAAGGCGACCCCGGGGGGGGGAGTCGGTGAGAGGACAAGGCGGCCTCGGGGGGGAGCCGGTGGCCAGTGAGGGGATAAGGCGGCCCCGGGGGGGGTCGGTGGCCGCCGGGGAGGCCCCGTGGGGGGCCCGCGGGGCCCGGCCGTACCTGGTAGACCGAGGCCTTGGGCAGGTCGAGGCAGACGGTGCAGCACAGCACGGAGTAGAGCCGCTCCTCCAGCTTCACGCTGCCCGCCGCCCCCTCGGGCCCAGCCGTCCCCGTCCCCGCCGCCCTCAACCGTTTCTTGGGCGGCGCGTCGGGGTCGGTACCCGCCTCGGCGTGAGGCCGGGCCCCACCGAGCAGCGAACCCGCCTCCTCGGCGCCGCCCGCCTCGCCCGGGCCGCCCGCCACCGCCGCGGGACCGGGGAGGGCCGCGGAAGGGGCGGAGGGGGCGGCCGGGCCCCCGCCGGCCTCACGATCCTCCGCCCCGGACATCATCGCCGCCGCCGCCGCCTCACCCCGCCGCCACCGCCGCCGCCATCTTGGCCACCCCCCCCCCCCAGCTTCCTCGCTAGCTCCGCCCTCCCGGGCCGTCAGGGCTGCAGCCAATCACCGCCCGACGGAGGCGGTACCGCAGCCGAAGCGGCCAATAAGCGATCACGTCGTCACTGTCGCCACGCCCCCTCCTCACCGCCCCCTGCCGAGCCTGGAGTCGCAAACTTGAAGAGCCGGAGCCAGCCCCGCCCCTTCCCTGCGGGGGAGGTGGAGGGGCGGGGCCCGGTGCAACGTCACGACGGGAGAGGGCCAATGGGCGATGGGGCGCCCCAGGGGGCGTGGCCTGGGCGCGGGGGCGGGGCGCGTGGCGGGGAGCTCCCGGGCAGGCGGGCGGGGGGCGCTCCCCAGTGCGGCCCAGTACCCCCTGTGGGCCCAGTGCCCCCAGCCCCAGTGTGACCAGTTCCCCCAGTGCCCTCAACCCCAGTGTGAGGAGAACCCCCGGTGCCCCCCCAGCCCCAGTGTGACCAGTTCCCCCAGTGTCCCCGGCCCCAGTGTGACCAGTTCCCCCAATTCCCCCAGCCCCAGTGTGGCCAGTTCCCCCAGCCCCAGCACAACCAGTTCCCCCAGTGTCCCCAGCCCCAGTGTGACCAGTTCCCCCAGCCCCAGTGTGACCAGTTCCCCCACTGTCCCCAGCCCCAGCACAACCAGTTCTCCCAGTGCCCGCAGCCCCACTGTGCCATGCCACCGCCCCAAGGTGCCACCCCAGGGACCCCCACCCACCCCAGGGTGCTGTGCCAGTGTCCCCTGCCCTAGGGTGCCACCTCAGGGACCCCAGGGTGACACCCTAGTGTGTGTGCGTCCCCCCTAAAGTGCCGCATCAGGGACCCCCACCCCTGGGTGCAGTGCCAGGGACCTCAGGGAGCCACCCAAGTACCAACCCCACCCAGTGATGCCACTAACCGACCCCTCCAGGCGCCCGTTTTGGGGCAGAACCATTCCCCAGACCCCGGCTTTACTGGTCCTGGCTTTACTAGTCCCAGCATGCGAGCACGACTCAAGACTCAACCGCCGCTGAGCTGCTGCACCCTCAGGGCTCGCTCCAGCGCCAGATTCCCGGCCGCCAGCACCCATGGGTGCCCGTTGTACCCGCTCCCGTTTTCCGGTGCCGGTAACAAACAAGCGGCGGCCAGGAGGAGGCCACCCACCGCGCCGGGGCCGTTGGCGGTGAGGACGGCGAGGATGAGGATGCTGCTGGCGGTGAGGAAGGTGACGGCGCTGGCGGCCAGCAGCCGCCCCTCCTCAGGCAGCCGCGCGGCGGCGGGGGCCAACGCCGTGGCCCCCCCCAGCAGCAGGTTGGCAGTGGCCCGGTCACCGCTGAGCCGGTGGAAGCCGAAGGCCACCAAGGGTTGACCCAACATGGCTGAGACCCAAGCGCCGGGCAAGGGGTCGGGGTGGGGGGTCCCGTCGGGGTCCCCACTGGGCCAGAGCGGGTCCAGGGCGTCGCTCGCCGCCGCCAGGGCCTGGAGGAGGAACCCGGCTACTGGCCCGCCGGTCACCTGCCGGGAGAGAGAGGGGACAGGGAGTGAGCGATTGGGTGACACGGCGTGGGGATGGGTGACAGGGGAGCAGATGGGTGACACAGGACCAGCCTGGTGACAGGGGACTGGCTGGGTGACATGGGGTGGGATGGGTGACAAGGGACTGGCTGGGTGACACGGGAGTGGATGGGTGGCAAGGGACTGGCTGGGTGACATGGGAACAGATGGGTGACACAAGGACCAGACTGGTGACAGGGGACTGGCTGGGTGACACGGGAGTGGATGGATGGATGGATGACAAGGGACTGACTGGGTGACATGAGGTGGGGATGGGTGACAGGGGAGTGGATGAGTGAAAAGGGGACTGGCTGAGTGACACAGGGTGGGGATGGGTGACAGGGGATGAGCTGGGTGACATGGGAGCAGATAGGTGACAAGGCGCTGGATGGGTGACATGGAAGCAGATGGGTGACAGACATGAGGCCAGCTGGGTCACAGGGGGACTATCTGTATGACAAGGCCCCATCCAGGTGACAAGTGACCCGCTGAGTGACAGGGGAACTTCTGGGTGACAGGGGGACTGCCTGGGTGACAGCGGCTGGGTGACAGTGGGACTGTCCTGGTGACAGGGGGACTGGCTGGGTGACAGCGGCTGGGTGATATGGGACTGGCTGGGTGACAGGGGACTGGCTGGGTGACAGCGGCTGGGTGATATGGGACTGGCTGGGTGACAGGGGACCATCAGGGTGACAGCGGCTGGGTGATATGGGACTGGCTGGGTGACAGGGGACCATCAGGGTGACAGGGGACCGTCTGGGTGACAGAGCCCCAGCCGGGTGACAAGTGACGCCGTGGGGTGACAGGGGACCGTCCGGGTGACAGCCGTGGGACCAGCTGGGTGACAGGGCCCCACGGGGGTGACAAGTGTCCGGCTGGGTGACAGGGGGACCCTCGGGGTGACAGGGGAGGGGGTGAGGGTGTCGGGGTGTCCCTCCCCACTGACCTGGCGGGCCCGCAGGGCGCAGAACAGGCAGACGGCGCAGAGCAGCGCGTGGGACAGCGCCCAGCCGCACCCCCCGGCGGCACCCATGGGTGGGGGGGTGGGGGGGCACCCTCGGGTTCCGTCCCCGGCGTCCCCGGCGCTTCCGGCCTCCGGGAGCGGCCACAGAGTCGCGGGCTGGAGCGGCGCGGGGGCGGGGCTTAAAGGGCCGGGGGGCGGGAACAAGCTGTGGGCGGAGCTTAAGGGGAGGCGGGCGGGGCTTTAGGGGCAGGCGTGGGGAGGGTGTGGGCGTGGCCGAGAGATGGGCGGGTCCGTGGGCGGGGCGAGGGCTTCAGGCGCATCCCGGGGTGGGGAAGGGGATGGGGGGGGGACACACGAGTGTGTAAGGGTGGGTGAGGGGTGTGCGAGGGGGTGTGTGGGGTGTGTAAGTGCACGTGGGGTGTGCGAGGGGGTGTGTGGGGCGTGCAAGGGGATGTGTGGGGTGTGTAAGTGCACGTGGGGTGTGCAGGGGGGGTGTGTGGGGCGTGCAAGGGGATGTGTGGGGTGTGTAAGTGCACGTGGGGTGTGCGAGGGGGTGTGTGGGGCGTACAAGGGGATGTGTGGGGTGTGTAAGTGCACGTGGGGTGTGCAGGGGGGGTGTGTGGGGTGTGCGAGGGGATGTGTGGGGTGTGTAAGTGCACATGGGGTGTGCAGGGGGTGTGTGGGGTGTTCGAGGGTGGGTGAGGGGATTGTGTTGGGTGTGCAAAGGCATGTGTGGGGCGTGCGAGGGTGTCCGTGGGGTGTGTAAGTGCATGTGGAGTGTGCAAGGGGGTGTGTGGTGTGTGTGAGGGTGTGCGTGGGGTGTATAAGTGCACGTGGGGTGTGCAAGGGGGGGTGTGTGTGTATGGGGGGTTGCGTGAAGGTGTGTGTTGGGTGTGCAAGGGTGTGCGTGGGGTGTAAGTGCAGGTGAGGTGTGCAAGGGGGTGCAAGAGGGTGCATGGGGTGCACAAGAGCGTGGGCTAGGTGTGCAAGGGCATGTGCAAAGGGGTGTGTGTGGCATGCAAGGGTGGGTGAGGGGTTTGTGTGGGGTGTGTAAAGGCAAGTATGGGGTGTGCAGGGGGTGTGTAAGAGCACGTGGGGTGTGCAAGGGGCTGTGGGGGGTGTGCACATGTGTACAAGGGTGTGCAGAGAGGTGCATGGGGTGTGCAAGAGTGTGTGTAGGGTAAGTGCACGTGGGGTGTGCAAGGGTGAACAAAAATGCGTGTGGGGTGTGCCAGGGTGTGTGCACGGGGAGTGTGGCTGTACAGGTGTGCACAGGGAGTGTGCAAAGGCCTGTGAGCACCATCTGAGCGTGCACATGCGCGTGTCACCGTGCAGGTGTGAAGGCGGTGTGTGAAGGTGTCCGGGGGGTGTGCCAGGGTGGGGGCTGGGCACAGGGTGTCCCTGGGACCACGGCGAGGGTCCAAGTGTGAGTGTGACACAGGCGGTAGGAGGGGGGGCACACCTGCCCGCACACACGTGTGTGACGGGGCCCATAAGGCTTCTCCCAGCATTGGGGTCCTGGGAACTGGAGTGAGTCTGGGGGGTGTGATGGGGGCTGAAAAGATGGACACAGGGAACATGTCATCCCAACGCATCCATCCCATCCATCCATCCATCCATCCATCCATCCATCCATCCATCCCATCCATCCCATCCATCCATCCCATCCATCCCATCCATCCATCCATCCATCCCATCCATCCATCCATCCATCCATCCATCCCATCCATCCCATCCATCCCATCCATCCCATCCATCCATCCCATCCCATCCATCCCATCCATCCATCCCATCCATCCATCCCATCCATCCCATCCATCCCATCCATCCCATCCATCCCATCCATCCATCCCATCCATCCATCCCATCCATCCCATCCATCCATCCATCCATCCATCCATCCCATCCATCCCATCCCATCCCATCCATCCCATCCATCCCATCCATCCCATCCATCCCATCCCATCCATCCATCCATCCCATCCATCCATCCATCCATCCCATCCATCCCATCCATCCATCCATCCATCCATCCCATCCATCCCATCCATCCCATCCCATCCATCCATCCATCCATCCCATCCATCCATCCATCCATCCATCCATCCCATCCATCCATCCCAT